>NC_069735.1:15250953-15618453 GCF_027358585.1 Pangasianodon hypophthalmus | reverse complement strand
AATAATCAGCGCTGGTGTGGTGTGATGGAGCCGAGTTACTGTTACCACCCTGAAGCTGATTGTTTTCCTAGAACGGCATGTTCTGAAGGGTTTTATTCCTCCACATCGAATTTTACAAATGACAATGTTAATAATGAAAGAATGACACAGCATACTTTTTATCTGTTTATAGTTACATTTCCGTGACACACTCACTCGCACACTCACTCGCACACTCACTCACACACTCACACACACACTCACACACACACTCACACACACACTCACACACACACTCACACACACACTCACACACTCACACACACACTCACACACACACTCACACACACACTCACACACACACTCACACACACACTCACACTCACACTCACACTCACACACACACACTCACACACACACACACACTCACACACACACACTCACACACACAGACAGACACAGACACTCACACACACACTCACACACACACACACACACACACACACACACACACACACACACAGACACACACACAGACACACACCGATGGTGGCGCGGATGAGGGGCGACGGGTCTCCGATGTTGTTGAGACACTCCTGTTTGATGAAGTCGGCCACGGCGGGAGGGAAGCTCTGATAATGAGCCTTCACGTTGTTCTTCAGGATCAAACCGCTGAGAGAGCGAGTCGGCTCATCTGTGCACACACACACACACACACGCACGCACACACACACACACACACACAAATCAATACGTCATATAAAACTCATTACACAAGCAGGCTGAAAGGATCCCGAGACTCACCTTCAGACTTGAGACTTGTGAGGACGAAGATGAGGTAATTGTTGAAGTCAGGGTACTGATTGAGCTGCTCCAGTTTCTGTCACAAGGCTAGCTAAGGACATTGTACACAAATGACAACAACAACGACGACAACAACGACAACAACAACATCAACGACAACGAGGATCTAAACTACAGCTGGGAGGGAAAAAAAAATGTACAGATACTGAGCTGGGAATTAAATACATTTAAAATACATGCTACATTCTATTAAAACTCATAACTTGTAACTCCGACCTCCGACTAGGAAACGCCAAAAAAAACACTTCAGGATGGTCTCTTTAACCTCGAGCTCAGCAAGTAACGCTGAATCAACATGGCCGCCCACAGCAAGAACAAAAGATAAACATAGTAGCTTCCATGTTTTTTTTTTTTTTTTTTTTTTTTTAAAACAACGTTGTAGCTCGAATGCACATAAATCACAAATCAAAACTCATAATTCTGGGTTCCTACTTTCAAAATGAGTCGTATGCAGCATAAGCCCCGCCCCCTGGCACGAGCTGACGTCACGGTGCGTCGTTCACGTCTAAAGCCGTCTTCGAATCCTTTCGGAAATATCGAACGCCACCACGATGTCGTAATCACAACTCGGGAACTCGGATTTTTTCTACAAACACAGCGGTCACCAATACGCTACAGGAGACGGTAAGATTTAACTCGTTAACTATTCAGTCTTTTATTTTCTTTCAGGAAAAAATAAACTTCGTGTTGCAAAAGAACCCGACAGGAGCCACTCGAAAACGCACCACGTCGTAATCACGACATCTGAACTCGTAACTTCCAAGGAAGGAACTTCCAATAAGCATCTGAGAGCAACATAAAGGTGCAAATATACTTTTCACCAGCAAGCACACCGATGCTACGCAAGCGGCATTGTTCACACACTCTCGTGCGTATCTTACGTACATCCGCAGGATTAAAAACGACCACTAGACGGCATCAGAGCCAAAACATCTCTGTCCATCTGGTCTCCAAGTCGAGCTGTAAAACGTTTTAGCGATTTCATGCACATCGACGATAAACACACACTTTCACTTTAAACGTTTCCGCCGTTGTCGTGCCTGTTGTCATGATCTGGGTCTCAAATGTCGAAATCTCTTACTGTACATTCAAATATATTTACTAATCTAGAAAATACAGAGGACTGCTCCTCAAAACAGAGCTTTCGGGAGGTTTTGCTAATTCAAGCACTAGCTGTAACGGGAAAAAGGTTAGTGTTAGTGTTTAATAATCAGCCTAGTGTGTTGCATAAATATGCGATTTGTGACTGTTTATTCTGTAGCAGACACTGTCTCATGACCTTCGCTATGTGTGATAAAACGTTCTACGTTCTAAGAGTCAAATTCTTACAATATCGTTACATTAAAGACACCTAAAATACAAACCCCACATAAAAAGTGCATTAATTATTATTATTTTTTTTTTGGGGGGGGAAAGGATACCTCCTGTACCGCTCTCTGCGTGGCCGTGTCTGGAGACTGCGAGTCCTTCAGCAGCAGGAGAACCTGCTGGAGGCTCTGCTCGTCCGGCTGCCACTCCATCCTGCCCTCACACACACACACACACACATACATACACACACATACACAGCAGCACCCACAGACACACACACACACCCACAAAGACGAGGACGCACATGCACGCACGCAAATAAAACAGAAACACGGAAAACACACACAGAGGACGAATGAGTGCGCTAGACAGAGAACTCTACTCGAAATGATCAGCGATGCAACACACACACACACACACACTCCAGATAAACCTGGCACACACACACACACACACACACTGACAGCTCCAGCTACTGATGCTCCAGACTTAATGGACTGAGTGCAATGGTGAGGTGAAAAGAACAAAATAAATTTAAAATAATAATAATAAAAAATAAAACATATCGCAATGACTCAAATCAGATCCGGTTTCTTGTGACGGGACACGATGGATGCAGGTGGAAAGGTCAGGATTGTTAATAATGAATTAAATCATTTTAATTAAATTAAGATTAGCTAACCTATAGGATAAACAGAGTGCGAATTCTATCACTATAGACCTCGTGTCCTAAATCGACCCCCTGTTCCCTACTCCCTACAAAGTGCACAGCGTTTAAAGCAAGCGTCCTCCATCCTCCAGCCTGCATCATTTGGACACCAACCTCCTGCAGTGCATTGTGGGATTTCCAGGAGTGCCCTGGATATCTATCCACTAAGCTTTCATCCATGGCTATAAAATGGTGAACCTCCCTAAGTAGTGCACTACATAGTGAACACTTGAGTGGATAGGAACACGTCCAATGGCATTATTTTTGTTTGTTTATTTGTTTGTTGTTTTCACGCGCTGTTTTTACTCTGAATAAAAGAAATGGAGGTCAAGTTCAAGTATGAAACGTTAATATTACATCTTATGAGCCAAATTATGACAAAAAAACGAATAACACATACAAAAATAGTGGTTTATGAATAACTTTAAAATGTGTGATTTGAAAAGAAAAATACTCTATCACTACAGTTTGAGTATTAACGGTTAAAAAATGGTACAGTCCATTGTAGGGGTGTTTCAAAGTGTCATTCAGGTGTGTTTTTCCTAACCAAGCTACAGAAACACATTGTGTTGTTATCTTTTACAATTACACACCACTTATAATCTTTAGGAAATGCCCAAACCGTTGAATTTACTTTTTTTGGGTGGTTAATGTGTTAATTAGGAGGTTGGTCCCCCCCCCATCATTCGCACTCTGTTTATGAAGCTGTTTGGTCTGTATACAGATCATTAAGCGATAATTCGCTTTAAATAACAAACGGATTTTATTCAGTAAATAAATATGTATTGATATCGTATTTAAGGCTCATGTAGCGATTTAGATTTTTTATCATTTCTAATCATAAACCCGTGGTTTTCAGGTCACTACGCCTGAACTAGGATTAGTCGAATTAGTTTAGCGAGATAACGTTAGCTCGGGTTGCGTCTCGCGAGCATCAACAGCTAGCTATTTATTCCGCTCATTAATCACAGCAACAAGTATTTATCCTTTATAATCTGCATAAATGCGCGTTTTTAGGAAGGCTCGGCTTGTGGTAACGACCTAATTGTATTTACATCGCCATACAGTTCATTTAAATGTATGCAAATCACGACATTTCCCGGCTTTGAATCTGGCAAGGCCGGAAAAAAAAGGGACGCATTATTATTTTTTTCCCCATCCGTATTCCGATAAATCCGCATCCTCTGCGCGGATTGGCTAGCGCTTCATGACTGGCGTTCATTTCGTCCAATCGTCTTGCTGCGTTCCTCTGGACGGAGGCGGGGTTTCTGGGAAAACGGGTGCGAAATAAAACACAACGCCGAAGGGGGCCCAATTTGCGCTGTTTAGCTATTTGCTAACCTTGTTAGCTGGATATGAGACCTACGTAGGGGGAATGTGTCAAAAAACCAGCCAATATGCGACGCCAAGTTAGTGACATAACTATAAAACATATAAACGACAAAAGACACAGAAGAAACATTGCATTCGTTGATTGCCTTCAAATCCATCTTGAAGAAGAGAGCTAGCTAGCCGCGGCTAAATCGGCTAAGTTAGCTAGCTAACATGTTGAAAGTGCCGCCAAAGGCGCTTTTACCTGATGTCGCGGATTTGTCAACACGCTGATTCCTCTTTTTTTCTTCTTTCGTGCGTTTGTGTGTTGCTTTTATCAGATTACAGTTTGGTTTAATAACTCTGAAATGTGTTTAATCTCCCGTCCTAAATATCTGTTAATCTCGTGAGATTGTTAGTTATTCAATCGCCAGCGCCTCTTTTTTTTTTTTTTTTTTTTTTTTTTTTTTTTACTACTGCGATTTTTTTTTTTTTTTAATGGTGTATGGTGCATAGGCACCTACCGTGTCCACTTTCGGCTTCCGTACGTGACGCTGTTTTCCGTGTCGCCCAATCAGCGATGGACGTCCTGCTAACGCGGAAGGGAAAAAAGTTGGCAAGGGTTGTCGGCCATGTCTAGAAGGTGACCTTAGTGTCGCGTCAAATCTCGCGAGAGGTCCGAGTTGCGGTTGAAATGAACGCCTCGCTCCGAGTCCTTTCGCAAATCTCGCGAGATTACATTGTAGCCGTAAACCCGAGGGCCAGCGCTACGCAAGGTACGTAAATTCTCGCGTTGATTCGGCGCGTAGGAAATGTTTGCGTAGAAACTAACAACAAACATGGCAGACGGTGAGTCTCAGTGTTTCATCTTCAGGGTTTATACACAAAGAAAATGTTAGTTATTCTGGTTATTTTGGAGTTAGTGATAATTAATGTTTATATTTAAGCTATTTAAACATTTGTACGATCGTTTTTTTTAAAACGGCTAGCTAGATTGCTAACGTCCAAGTTAGCTTGTTAGCTAACTGCGCTAATTTAGCCCATTGAATCCCGCCATTGAGCGCTAGCTCGTTAGCATTTGCTGAAATCAGACGAGTCAGATTAGACTTTATATTACTGCAGTGTGATGATATTGTACATAATACATTAATATTAGCAAGCTAGTGTTTATTTGACTATTTTATTTTCAAAATAGTAGATTTTTGGGAATGTTGTGAATAAAAATCCAGGCCTAAAGGATCATGAAGTTTTTTTTTTTTTTTTCTTTCTTCATTTGCATGTTTCCAGATCACACAGATGCGGATCAGAGCATGGAAGGACACACTCCTGTGAGCTACTCTAACACTCCTATAACATAAATGAATGAGAGATTGGGGGGTGCCAAAACTCCCCCCCCCCCCCCCCCCCATCCCCCCCCATCCCCCCCATCATCACTTCTGACTGGCATCGTTTCTGTTTCAGGTCGCAGAAAATCCCCACGCAGAGTACGGCCTCACGGAAAACATCCAGGTATCAGACACGAGGAAAAGCGCCCCCCCGTGCGTCTCGTTATCGCTCCGAAGTTGATTATTTCTCTCTAACGGCACTTTCATCCTGAAGTGTTTTATTCCTCTTATACCACAGCGAGCTGTAGTTTTTATCCGTTTATTGTTAAAGTGAGAATTCAACAGCGACGTGGTACGAATGATGCTAACTCTGTGTACAGTCTGGATTTCATGATGACGTTGCGTGTGTGTGCGTGCGTGCGTGTGTGTGCGTGTGTGTGTGTGCGTGCGTGTGTGTGTGTGTGTGTGTAGAGAATAGTGGAGAGCGAGAAGGCCAACGCTGACAAAGTGCCCAAACAGAAGGTGGATCTCCAGACGCTACAGACTCTCCCGACGCGAGCGTATCTGGATCAGACGGTGGTGCCCATTCTGCTCCAGGGCCTCTCCGTGCTCGCCAAGGAACGGTGCGCCTCATCACTCTCTCTCTCTCTCTCTCTCTCTCTCTCTCTCTCTCTCTATTCATCACTCTCTCTCACTCTCTCTCTCTCTCTATTCATCACCCACTCTCTCTCTATTCATCACTCTCGCTCTCTCTCTCTCTATTCATCACTCTCTCTCTCTCTCTCTCTCTCTCTATTCATCACCCTCTCTCTCTCTCTCTCTATTCATCACTCTCTCTCTCTCTCTCTCTCTCTCTATTCATCACTCTCTCTATTCATCACTCACTCTCTCTCTCTATTCATCACCCTCACTCTCTCTCTCTCTCTCTCTATTCATCACCCTCTCTCTCTCTCTCTCTCTCTATTCATCACTCTCTCTCTCTCTCTCTCTCTCTCTCTCTCTATTCATCACTCTCTCTCTCTCTCTATTCATCACTCTCTCTCTCTCTCTCTCTCTCTCTCTATTCATCACTCTCTCTCTATTCATCACTCGCTCTCTCTCTCTCTCTCTATTCATCACCCTCTCTCTCTCTATTCATCACTCTCTCTCTCTCTCTCTCTCTCTCTCTATTCATCACCCTCTCTCTCTCTATTCATCACCCTCTCTCTCTCTCTCTATTCATCACTCACCCTCTCTCTCTCTCTCTATTCATCACTCACTCTCTCTCTCTATTCATCACCCACTCTCTCTATTCATCACTCACTCTCTCTCTATTCATCACCCTCTCTCTCTCTCTCTATTCATCACTCACCCACTCTCTCTCTATTCATCACCCTCTCTCTCTCTATTCATCACCCTCTCTCTCTCTCTCTATTCATCACTCACCCTCTCTCTCTCTCTCTATTCATCACTCACTCTCTCTCTCTCTCTCTCTCTCTATTCATCACCCACTCTCTCTATTCATCACTCACTCTCTCTCTATTCATCACCCTCTCTCTCTCTCTCTATTCATCACTCTCTCTCTCACTCTCTATTCATCACTCACTCTCTATTCATCACTCGCTCTCTGCTCATCACCTGGTCACACGTGTTTTTTTTTTCCCAGGGGAAAGTAGCTAATGAATGCTAGAGGTATCCAGATGACATCACAGATTAATTTGCATATTCACTCATGTTGCTTGAAGAAGGAAGACTTTCTGAAGATGCTTATAGAGTTTTATTAGAATAGAGAATAACAGATTACTTACAGAATGAAGGCATCTTTGTTCACAGCATCAACTAACTAACTAACTGTATTTACAAAATTCTATCACTTCTATCAAGAACTCGAAATGAAGCAGTGGTAGTGAGGAGTCAGGAAATGATGTCATCAGGAACAATGTTGATCGCTGATTGGTCATTAAAAACAGTTTTGCTCAGTGATTGGTCGTTGGGAACATTGGTGATTGGTTGTCGGGAACAACCGTGATCGGTGATTGGTCGTTGGGAACAACGATGATCAGTGATTGGTCGTCCGGAACATCAGCGTGTGTAAGCGAAAGTGAGCAGTCCGGCTTTACACCCTGGTGGTGAGGCGAGTGAACTTACTCTCAACTCGTATAAGCAGCAGCTGTGACGTGAGCTGGAGAGCCGTATCGAGTGCAGGACCGTCGCTATCGTCTGCTCAGAAAATCGTTCATTTTGTCTCTGAGCTCTTCATTTAAAAAAAAAAAAAAAAAATCACCAAGAAAACTAAACAAAAATAAACATCATCGCTTGTGATCCAAAAGATATTAGAAGGTGTTGCTTTCTTTGGGTTCAGTCGATCTGCTTGTTCATGTGCTCGAGATTTTAAGATTCGCAATTAATTAACGAGCTTCAGCCGGAAAGTATTTAGGAAGTTTTTTTGTTGGGTATACGGACATTTTCCAAATAATGCAGTGGACATGAAATAATAAATATACGATGTACTGTGTGATTAATAAACTGTAAACTCCAGGAGAGCTAGCTATTCATCTTATAAACAAACAGCACTTATTTATGCGTTACGTTTAACACTCGCTTGTTTACTGACACTTTTCTCTGACTTTTTTTCTGTTTTTCTTTCCGAAGGCCTCCAAATCCGATCGAGTTTTTAGCGACATTCCTCCTGAAGAACAAGTCGCAGTTTGAGGACCGGAGTTAAGCTGAAGGATCGATGAAGCCTCTGATCGAAACGCAACCTTGTCACTTGTTCAAATGTTTGCCGACTGTTAGTTTTTTTTTGTTTGTTTGTTTGTTAGTTTTTTTTTTTAACACTTGATTAAAAATGTTACAGCAGAAACACGACACCAGGCTTCATTTGTCAGTTTAATAATTTATTGTCCAGTTTGTTGGGTCGTTTACACTTTACTCTCACACAACATCAGTTCCACACGACACACAAAAGCCAGTGAGGAAACCTCAGGTTATATGTAAACATACAAAAATCAAAGTTTTACACAGGAATCTAGAAAATACGTGTATGTGTTCCTCTTCGGTATATAAAGATGCTCAGCGTAGACAAAACCACGAGTCTCCAAGCGCCGCCTTCATCGTCCAGTCACGTTTATCATGCGTACTCGTTTCTCCTTCTTATATCTAAAACACTTCATGACTTACTTCAGGCAGTAAGAAACCGCAGAAAAGAAGAAAAGCTTCACATTTAACAGAAATAAACAGAGATAAAGAACATTAAAAAAAAAAAAAAACAATGAAGAACAAGACAAGTTTATTTCTGATTGGTCAAAACTTCAACAGATTGCGTTTACACTCTGACGTAGTTTATATCAGTGTTTCTCAAACGTTTTGTAGCCAGACGCCCCTTTAACTGTAAAATAAATTCTACAGCCCGCCTCGTTATGGATTTATCTCATGAATGTTATCGAGATATTTCTATGGAGCCACAGAACCTTCTCCTCCTTTAGGACTCGTTAGGTCGGAGCTGACTTTGGTGCTTGGACCCCTAAATATAATAACTTCGATAACGTGGGTTGTGATTTTCACCGCTGTAACAATATCAAAATATTCATTAGCTTCTGGACGCCACTTCAAGATTTATACCACAGTGCTGCTCAGTTCTCAATTCTGATTGGTCAGCAGGTTTATATTAATGCGCTTGTTCCACATTAAATGGATTAAAAAATGTGTTGTTGATACGAATGACGTTTTCCGTAAAGAGATGTTTATTTAACATTTCTGGAAGGAGTCTCCAGTGTCAGCACGTCGGAACCGTCAGAGATAAAGCTGTAACTAAGTTTTCTGACATCGTGAGGACAGAGGAATTGTCTGGGTCACATGACACGCTGTGGTTTTTTTTTTGTCTGGTGGGCGAGGGAACGACTGTTTGTAGCTGCTATAACGAAAGTAAGAATTTGTTTCATGGACGTTCCACAACATTCAGTGTAACTATAAATGGAGAAAAAGCAACAGGTGGCATTTTATTAATATAAGATTGTAATCGTTGGCAAATTGCTGTGGTATAAGAGAAATGAACCACCTGGGGACGAGCTGTTATTGGAGTGGTAACTGCTTCATCACACCATCATCTTCATCATAGTTGATTATTTTCCTATAACAGCATGACTCAAAGTGTACAGGATAAGCAATAAATCCAGTTCCTCTTGTGTGGGATTTGTAGTAATGTGGATTAAAGGTAAATTTCCCATGGGATTAAGATTTTTCAGATCTCAACGGCTGAGAGATTGTAAGCGTCAGTTTCGACCTGTGAGCAGCGAGTTGTTTCTCACATAAATCGAGTTATAAAGAAATAAAGTGTAAGATTTATTGGGTGACATAAAGCTCGAGCTCGTATTTCTTCCCACTGGGTTGGTATTGTTGCGAACCTAGCGCTTGAGAGATTACTCGTTTAATTCAGAGTACGGTCACGTTGTAGTAACTGGTTAATGAGAACGATAAATCGGGGATTTATTCGTGGACACCTATTGATTTAAAAAAAAAAAAAAAAAACAATTCAAGATCATAAGATTAGCCGTTAGACATAAATGCACTGTAAATAGCTAAAATGAGCAAAGTGAAAAAAACACGCACAAGAACACAGCTCTTTGTGAATTAACTATAAAACACTTCGGTTTCTCACGTAACCTCGTAAAATAAAATGTAGTCGATTAGCCGAGACACGTCCGGTGCCTGATGTTCACTACGTTTACTTCTGAGGTACGAGGCTAATGTAGCTAAGGAGTAATGGAAGTTTGTGAATGGAAGAGTGTGAATCGTCGCAGTTGCGTCGCCTCAGTCGGCTTTGTAGCGCTGTTCAGTGTCTCAAACAGACGTCTTCGTGATCATTCTGACTCTGTGTAATCGTATTCAGCCACAATTCATTCGATTTGTAGAGGTTTTGGAATTAGTATTGAATTTTCACGATTTCTGAATCGATATTCAATGCGTTAAAGCTTAGCCAGGCTTAATAATAATTCTATTTAGGTTACAGGTTCATTGTTTTAATAGTAGATTGTAGTTATTATTATAAAGATAACGATACTCCTACGGAGCCAAAAGCACTTAACGTGAAGACCGTGTTGTTTTTCGATTACTGTTTTGTCCAGTGCTAATCAGTTATAAATGACTGCATGATGCTAAACGTGTAGCTATACTCTTCCCTTCTTTCCTGCCTACATTATCCTTGTAGCTCCATTACAAATGACGTTTGTGGTAAAGTGGACATTGTGTACATTTGATTTTTCCTTTAATTCTTTCAGAATCTGGCACTAACACTGCTAACACCATTTTTTTTTTATCTAACAAAAATACCACAAGCTTAAGAACCCGGTGGCTTGGTTTTTTTTTTTTGGTGGAGGTTTATCTGACCAAGACTTTAATTCTTCATTACTAGTGTTCTGTGTTTCTAGTCATGTTTTGATTTGTATCTATTGGTTCCTCTTCTTTTATGGCATTTTCTCAACATCTGGATCAATACAGATGCTAACATTTGCTAATAAAGCAGTGTTCGACTTTGAATCTGAAAAAAAAAAAAAAACATATATAAAAAACCTTCGAAGAGCATCTGGGAAGCCCAGAAAGAAAGCTCTGAGCTGAACCACCTTCGCCCCGAACATCATCTGATCTAGGGTCAGTTGTTGCTTCTCATACCCAGTTATTAATCTGAATACGAATGGCGAGATCTGATCCCAGATCAGGACTTATTCTAAAAATCATCGCAGGGCTGCAGACGTTACGTGGGCCGCGTCTCCGTGAGCGACGAGCGACGGCGATCACCAGCACGTCCTGCCTCCAGCGTTCTCACGTACGAGGGTAAATAAAAGACTTTGTAGTTATTCTCACATTGGCGGGCGCTGGTTGTGTCGTTATGGCTTGGCGGCGGCGGCGACGGTGGCGAGTCTCCGGGATCAGATGTAGTACTGATGAGCTGCCAGGCTGTCCATGAACGGCTGCACCAGGTTGTCGGTGGAGAAGTAGAAGATGAGGCCGAACGCGATGGAGATGGGCAGAGCCGGGAGAGCTTTCTTAAAGATGGCCAGCAGCAGGAGAGTCAGGCACAGACCCTACGGAGAGACGAGCGGCGCATTCAGGGACGGGTGAAGCGACCACACACAGTCGCAGCACAACACGTGTGTGTGTGTGTGTGTTAGGTGTCACTCACGATAAGGATGGCCACGAAGCAGGCGAGCGTGGTGTTCCAGTCTCCGCCTGTAGCTGCTGCTTTCCCCACCAGAACGCTGTAGAAGATGAAGTCTCCTAATCCTAGCTTCACGCCCCCTACACACACACACACACACACACACACACACACACACACACACACACACACACACACACACACACACACACACACACACACAGAACTAATATGACACCATGACCACAGAAATATTCTGCTGCCTGATGGCTATCATATGTTGTGTTATTTCTATCATAATGTAGATCCATTAAAAATAAATAGATAGATAGATAGATAAATAGATAGATAGATAGATAGATAGATAAAAACACTTACTGTCTTCCTCCAGGTCCTCCGCTACAGAGTGACTCCTGCTCTGACTCTCAGGCTCCGCCCCTTCCCTCTCCAACACCCCGTCCTCGTTATGAAGCGCTTCCTCATCTGAGGAACATAATGAACAGATTAAATACAGAACTGAAAGTGAAACTGGTTGTATTTCTAGTGTGTGAACTCGAGTCTTAGTCAGGAATCGCATCAGACAACACTAACAAACGCTAAAACGTAGCATGCGATACGTTTATCATTTCTGCTGTTAGGAGATAATCGTCAGGGAGACATGATGCTATTTTTAACGCAAGTTGTTATTTTTATCTTAATATCACGTTATTTCAATTAATATCTCATAACTCTGAGTTAACTCATTATTTCAATATAGAATATTGTTATTCTAACTTAACATCTTCATATTTCAAGGTAATAACTTGTTATTTTCAACTTAACTCATTACTTCCACATAATATCTTGTTATTGTAACTTAATCTCATCATTTCAACTGATTTTGTTATTTCAACTTAGTAATTCCTTATTTTAGCATTGTATTTTACTTAATATCGCATTATTTCAGCTTAATCACTCATTATTTTGATCTCATGACTTAGTAGCTCATTATTACAACATAGAATAATATATCTCTATTTCAACTAAATATCTCCTTAAAATAGCTTGTCTCATTATTTCAGATTATGTTATTTCAGCCTAACTCGTTATATTGACTTAGTAATCATTAGTTCAACATGGCATGTTATTATTTCAACTTAACTCTTATCAACTCAATATCTCATTATTTTAACTTAATAACTCATTATTTCAAATTAATAGCTTGTTATTTCAATGTAATAACATTATTTTAACTTAATAACTAATCATTTTAACTTAATATCTCTATATTTTAACTTAATAACTTGTTATTTAAACTTAGTGGGTTTTTTCCAACTTAAACTGTCATTATTTCAATTTAATAACTGATTATTTTAACTTAATATATTGTTATTTCAACTTAACTGATTATTTTAACTTAATAACTAATCACTTTAACTTAATAACTCATTATTTCAACTTAATAACTGATTATTTTAACTTAATATCTCATTATTTTAAATTAATAACTATATTTTAAATTAATAACTTATTTAAAC
The DNA here is from genome assembly GCF_027358585.1 of Pangasianodon hypophthalmus. Classification (NCBI taxonomy): domain Eukaryota; kingdom Metazoa; phylum Chordata; class Actinopteri; order Siluriformes; family Pangasiidae; genus Pangasianodon; species Pangasianodon hypophthalmus. The sequence continues at coordinate 15,605,304 of NC_069735.1, read as the reverse complement.
TTCGTGGTTTTTTTCAACTTAAAATCTCTATTTAAACTTAGTATCTTTTTTTTAACTTAATAACTCATTATTTTAAAATAATATCTCATTATTTGAGCTTAGTAACTCATTATTTTGACATATAATGTCAACTTCAAACAGTGAAAATAAGAGCTATGACCATAACAGGTCATAAGGTCAACAAGCAATGTCTGGCGTACTTCCTGTCTGGATAACAATGTAAAAAAAAAAAACAAAAAACAAAATAAGAATTGTAAGTTAAAATATGATAAATTAGTCTTGTTAATAGATTGTGTCTATAGGAAGTCAAAGTAATGAGATAGTATGTTGAAATAATGATATAATAATGAGATAGTAAGTTAGAAACTAGTAAGAAACAACGACGTAGCATTTCAACTTTTCCTCCACAGCTTGCGGTTCATGGCCTCTGGAGTTTTCTGCCATAATCCCAGCCTGGGTATTTCGCTATAGCACACACTCACCTGCAGTAGTAGCTGGAGACGGATTGGCCATTCCCACCATCCACACCATAGCAGCTGAGAAAAGAAGAGCTTTTTTTAATTTACGAGTTTGTAAATTTTGTAATAATGTGATTAACCAGTGCTTCTGTAGAGTGCATGATGTTTAAAACCCTTTATTCATAAAGTACTGTAAGAGGAGATAACCTCCTAATCTGCAGCAGTGTGTTGTTTTTGGCATCCGAGTCAGACGAGTCACATGGCTGGAGCTGAAATACATTACTCCCACATGCCAAAAAACTGGAAGCAGCTGCATTATGAAACTCCATTCATAATCATCTGATTACATAACAGTTTGGCTGGTAAATGTGGAAATCTGGGCTGCTTTCTAAAAACAGGCCCTGCTCCCTCTCAGAACTGGGTTGTCGGATATTGAATATTGAATTAAACTGATCGTCTGAAATAAAATCTTGTACTTTAAACTGATAAAATGGGATCTGGACGCGGTTCACTCATGTAGAAATTTTTTTTGTGAAATTTGTTGGTCTGGATTGTGAGCCGAGTGTGTTGCGTGTCAGCATGTCGACTCACACGAGTAGATGAGAGCAGGGAAGATGGGCTCGTTCCTCTCCTGCGCCGTCTCCACCAGCATCCTCAGGGGACCTTTAGGGCACAGTACAGCTACCAGATCTGCAGCAAACACACACACACACACACACACACACACACCTCGCCATTAGGACTTGTCCTGAAGCAACAAGGTATGTTTTAAAAATGAAAACTTAGCAACAATTTTAGATCAATACAAATCATAACAACAGCATAATTAGGGAATACACCCCTCCGTGTTGTGCTGTTACAGGAAAATAATCAGTGACGGCGTGGTGTGATTAAGCCGAGTTACTGCTACAACTTACATTACAACATGTGGTACTTTTTATCCATTTAAAGTTACATTTAATGTTGCAGAACGTTCGCTAAAACAAGTTCCTGTTGTCGTGTATGTTATAGCAGCTATAAAGAGTTGTTCCCTCACCAGCCTCTCTTTTTTTCTCTCCTGTGAAGTTAACAAGACAAAAAAAAATGTAGTTTGTTATGTTACCTGAAGTTTTTGAAGACTTTTCCATGGCGTAAAAATTGTGACACTGGAGACTCCTTCCATAAATGTTAAATAAACGCCTCCTTACAGAAAACCTCACCGTGTCAATGAGTGTGCACTTTTTCTTTGTTTAATAACAGGACGTTTTTTAAAATCTGTTTATTATTAGACGTGCAGCGTCCGCCATATGAGTCCCTGTGAATGTGCTGTTGCTATAGAAACGAAAACGTATGAGAACGAGCGCATTAATATAATATTCATTTATAGAAAATGATTCAACATCTTCGGACCAATCAGAATTGAGAATTCAGCAGCGTTGTGGTGTAAGCGAATCTAATGCGTGATCAATTGTATCAACCCGCAGGATTCTATTGATTTTCCTTTTTTCCTTCCAGGTTAATAATTAGGAAACTATCGCGTTCTCAGTTTTGCGCTACAAGTGGCGTAGACGCTCCCGTCCTCACCGTAGATAGAGATGCCGGCCAGGATGACCCAGGCGGACCACTCAGGCAGGTATTTGATGAAGATGAGGGCCATGAGGGCGCTGACCATGATGAGGTAGGCCTGCTGCAGCTGCAGAGGCCCTTTCCAGTGGATACAGATCATCCCCACCGCCCCGAAGTTCCAGATAATCATGGCCACCGTCGGGTAATCCATCGCCACGTTGTACGTCCTGAACACCTCCCTGTGGACGGAGGGAAAAGCTACGATCAGCGGAGGTACGCGTGCAGTAGCAGGAGTGGCAGACGCTCTTTAGTAGCTTAAAAAGTTACAAGTTCAAATCCTACAATTACTCATGAACTGATCAAACCGATTTGCGCAAGCTGGTTATTAAGTTTAATAAGCGTTACTGATGAAGACACCATTCTCTTTCAGCGAATGATTAGCTTCAGATAGAAAAAAAGACCCTGGCTGAGATACAACACTTTAAAGGGGCAGTTTGTAATGTTTGGAGCACTCTGTTGCCAGCGAGGTGAACTGGATCTACAAAAAAAAATCTTCTCCTTCATCCAACTAGCAGACCTCTTCTGTTAAAACTACATGTATTCTAAGTTGCCTTTTAAGAAGAAGATACAGAAAAAAAATTAGCGGCTCTGTTTCAACAAGTGGGTGGAGCTCATTTCCGGGCCAGAAAAAAATGCAAACAGACATATAATATGAAGAAACTAGTCAGATTCACTACAAGGCGAATTTGAGAATCACAGTTTTACTAAGGTGTGTTTGAAATGACGTGATTATTACAGGTCTAGAAACAGTTTTGAACTTTACAAACTGCACCTTTAACCCCAAGGGGCTGATCCTGTGCTCTGACACAGACTTGCCTTCATGCCATTTCTTCATTTGAGAAATTATGGAGGAATCTGACCTCAGATCAGCTACAGATGAATATATGGGAATATGATTTCAAGGCAAACATGCAGTATGAGAACAGAAGCTATCACACACTGTGGATATTTACGATATAGAACATTCTAGCTAAATTAATCCTCTACCACAGTATGCTATTTTGTAGTTGATATCAGGAAATATTGCTTGGGATCGTGTCCTCTTTTCTAATCTCTACCCAGCCCTGCGGCAATACAACATCATTTCATGTCTAACGAAAAAAGAAAAAGGAATGAAAAGCCACCTCGGGTCATCAAAGAGGCATCGTAACACACACTGCTCTATTTCAGTTCATTCCTGTGGAGAAAATGGTGTGACTTACTCCAGATACATGTAACTGAACCAGAAGAGCAGCATCAGGGAGGACAGTATCAGCCAGCCGTGGATAAACTGGCAACGGAACACACACACACACACACACACACACACACACACACCAGTCTGATTACAGTGATAGAGACTGTACGTATAATCTGAGCTCCTGAGGTCTGATAAGAGCTGGACTGTAGATTAGCTGGTAATCATTTCTGCATTAAAGCGAGCTTCTTCTTCTTACAATGCACAGTGAACAGAGCTGCGTGATTCATCGTGTTTCTTTTCATTTCTTTTCGTTATTCTGAAGACGTCGTATTGTGAAGGGCTGCGATAACATAGCAGTCTCTCTCTCTCTCTCTCTCTCTCTCTCTCTCTCCATCTGTGTGGAGTTTCACATGATCCACCCCCGGGGGCGGGGCATGGGATTAGGGACGGGCGATATTACAAAAAAAAATAATAAATAAATAAATAAATAAATAAAAATCGTATCACGATTCTCAAAACTGTTTGATGTTTAGTTCATGCTTACATAAATGCCTTTCTATTTTTAATATTAAAAAACATTTTAATATATGTTTAACAAAAAAAAATAACACAACAAATTTTAAATTAAATTTTAAGTTAAAACTATAATGAAGTCAGAAATGACTCTGATGCTCTTATTCATAAGGTCCTGGTTACACAGTTGCCCTTTTTGACTCTGCTGTACACAGTTATAGAAGGGAATTATTTATATTCGCACTATCCGGCGTCCCCCAGATGAAGGCTTCTTCCTCATGTCTTCTCAGGGAGTTTTTCCTCGCCTCTGTCGCCTCTGGCTCGCTCATTAGGGATACATTTATAAAGTTAAAATTTCCGGAATTTATATATTTCTGTGAAGCTGCTTTGTGACAATGTCCACTGTTAAAAGTGCTATACAAATAAAATTGAATATAAAAAAAAATTTTAAAATATATATAAATATTCAAAAATAAATAAATAAATAAGTAAATATAAATATAGCAAAATAAATATATTAAAAAATATCTCATTTAAAAGACAGACAGTCTGTAATCATTAGAAAAAAACATAAATTATGCCACAATATGTTTTCAGAGATATTGTGGATATTGTGATTATTTTTATTGCATTTTTTTATCACAATATTGATATAATTTCATCATACCGCCCAGCCCTAATGAGCATGCGTTAACGTGTTAATGTTCGTAGCAGGTTTTAGAACATTCCAGTAAAAATCAAACTGGAGTGAATGAGGGAGAACGTTAACGCTGTTAACACCAATCAGGCGTCTGGTTTGTTGCTAAAGTTAAGACTGTCGATAATCTTAACATTAATCTCTGACTAACGCTTGTGTGATTCTCAAACCAGACGACATCAGGAGCGTGAGTGAGAGAGGAGGAGCTTCACCTTGTAGCAGCGATACTTATACAGCAGCACCAGGAAGATGGTCATGACCACGATCACGCTGATCATCACGATGGTGTTGAGAAACGACGACAGCAACCTCTCGCCCACGGTGTTCGGGTCCTCCCGGAAAGGCGTGTAGAACCTTTAAAGAAAGAAAAAAAACGTGTGTGTGTAAATATCGAAGCCTGCCAAAGCGAGATTACAGAAGAAATAAATACAGAAAGGATTTGATATTTAACAATACGATACGTACAGATGCTGGCCGTTTTTCTCCGTGTAGAAGCTGACGGATTTGATGGTCGCCACGACGACCACCATGCACAGCGTGACGGGGATGAAGAGCATGATGACGTGTTTTGCGCCGTACTTCAGCGTCAGTTCCTCGTCCTCGCCGTCCGGAACAGCGTCGCGGGGGACTCGCCTCGCGTCTGTCGAGTCGGAGCTAACGGGCCGACGCTGAGACGAACACCGTGCAGATGACAATCACACTCACTTATTATTATACACACAGATACACATACACAATGCACTCCACATAGACAAACGTACACAATATAGGTGTGTATGCTAATTAAATGTACACTATAATTAAACATGCTAGCACACTACACAGACATATAGACTTTATTTACACATTTATTTCTATGGAGAATGTTTATAAGAGGGCGGAGTTTAGCTTAAGGTTACGTTACCGAGGCGACAGAACATCACGGAAGATCCTGCAATCATTAGCATTTGAGTATTTCAAGAAATGTACATTAAACTATCAAATGAAAAAAAAAAAAATCGCATCATTATTAGAGATGGGACGATATCACTTTTTCTTTTCCGATACCGATACTGAAACCTTAACTAACAGTCGATATCGATCTTTTTTTTTTTTTTAACTGAAGCACATAGAGAGTTAAACTCTTTCACACAAAAATCACTTACTTCAAAAATATAAGAAATATAATACAGTATAAATATAATAAGAACAATCCTAACCAAAGAAAAAGTCGCTCTATATGTAAACTTTTCCAGTTCTGGAAATATATTTCTTTTCCAAATCCAATTCCATTCCTCGCCATGTGTTACAGGATCTGATATCCGATATGTTTTCTCTGATATCCGATCCACCGATCCACTGATACTGAGGACCGGATCAGTCGCATCTTTAATAAATTTTATACACAGTCTTATTTCAGTCACAAATCTCAGAAATGTCACACAGTAATATTTAACGAGATGCGAGTTGCATTTTATCCAAAAACAAGGAAAACGTAATGTTTTGGGGGTTTTTGTTCTTGAATGTTCAAAAGAAACATAATGGAAACTCCCTTAAAAAGAAAGAAAGAAAGAAAAACAAACTGCTCAGTAAAATGCATACAATATACAGAATAAATTTTTCTAAATAAGGAAAATATATTTTCTACAGATTTCCCTTGCGCATTTTCGATGTTTAAGACGATCGTAGCAGTAAACGTGTGTGTTGTGTGTATAAGCTTGTTACGTTGCGTAAAATAAATCGGAAGGAAAGAAATTCCACATATATTAAATATAAAACAGTAAGGAATATATTCATGACAACAGTGTGCAAATATATTTTGGGCAAGTCTGCAATCACGTTACGCTGACTTTTTGTTAATAAACATATTGATTTTTTTACATTTTTATGTTTAAACGGAAGCGCAGGTTCACGCTCGGCCGGTGTGTGTTCACTTCTCCACACACACACACACACACACACACGCTCTTACCCGGGCAGCGTCAGGGTCCCGGGGCGGCTCACGCTGCCGGTCATACGGCTGCACGCACGGACTCTCTGTGCTCATGAGCGCCGTCCTCTCGTTACACGAGTCCTCTTCGCTCTCCGAGGCGTTCATGAACAGCCTGTGGTTCCAAAAGCCTAGAAAAAACAAAGCAGGATAAATTACATCACATTTCTCAGACTTTCAGAATACAGACTAACTTCACTGTATAACAAGCTGAACAGATGATTACTCTATTTTTGTGCCTAGAGTTTATTCATCCCTCTGTTTCGTGTTTATCCGTGTTTCATCCGTATAATCATGATTAATATCTGTGCTTTAGACAGAACTGTCTCGAATAAGAACAAAGACAAGACCAAGACTAGATAACAACAAGTCTGTTTTGCTCGTACCACCGTGTTTTGTTCGTAATATTCGTGCTAATCTTTCCACATATTTTATCAGACACTGACTTGCTTTCATTTCTGTGTTCATCCATATTAACGTCCGGCACAGACATTCATTCTTATTAATATCTGTGTTTATCATAATAACATCCAGACCATAGCCGTGTTTATCCATACTATACTCATGTCTATCCATACTATACTCATGTCTATCCATACTATACTCATGTCTATCCATACTATATTTGTGTTTATCCATACTATACTCATGTCTATCCATACTATATTTGTGTTTATCCATACTATATTTGTGTTTATCCATACTATACTCATGTCTATCCATACTATATTTGTGTTTATCCATACTATACTCATGTCTATCCATACTATACTCATGTCTATCCATACTATATTCATGTTTATCCTTACTATCATCAATACTATATTCATGTTTATCCATACTATCATCAATACTATATTTGTGTTTATCCATACTATATTCGTGTTTATTCATACTGTATTTGTGTTTATTCATACTATATTCGTGTTTATCCATACTATCATCAATACTATATTCATGTTTATCCTTACTATATTCGTGTTTATCCATACTATCATCAATACTATATTCATGTTTATCCTTACTATATTCGTGTTTATTCATACTGTATTCGTGTTTATCCGTACTATCATTAATACTATATTCATGTTTATCCGTACTATCATCAATACTATATTTGTGTTTATCCATACTATATTCGTGTTTATTCATACTGTATTCGTGTTTATCCATACTATCATCAATACTATGTTCGTGTTTATCCGTACTATCATTAATACTATGTTCGTGTTTATCCGTACTATCATACCATAACATCTGTATTGCTGTCCATGTCTATGTATATTATAGTCCATACTATATCCATGTTCACCCATATACGGTATCTATCCATGTTTATCCATATGATCATGCGCATCATATCCGTGTTTATCTGTATTATCACCAGACTGATACCGTTATTTAAATATCCGCTTTCTTCTGATTAACATCTGTGTTTATCTGTAGTTTCTTCTGTACGAAATACTAGGTCATTAACTGTAATTTGGCCAAGACCATGTGAATAAAAGCACGCCCATGACTTTTAGATCAAGACTAAATGAAGTAATGTTTTGCTGGAACTCTTTTGACCACTCTACCGTGTATCGTGGGAAGATGCTGCTGATGTATCAGGAGAAGTATCGCGATATGACAGCGCGCCACATCGCCCAGCCCTGGAGCTTGTTTACCAGGCACGAGGCTTTGTTTTCTAAGTAAATAACGCTTCAGTTCTGTTAACTAGCTCATCCAAAAGGTCGACTTTGTTTCCTGTCGCTTAACTCTGGTGGTCACATGATCCTATGATCTCGGTTACAGGAGTTATTTATGAATCTAAATCTTCAGCTGAGAGTTAAAATGAAATTTCTTCACTCCCTCTAATAAACATTCAGGAGCTCGAGACAAAGTTTCCCAGTAACACTTCCGTGATTACAAACTGTAAATAATTCACACATTAAGGTGTAAACCGCTAAGAAAGGAGCACACACACTTACCCAGATGAGAGAATTTGCGTTAAAACCCGCACAATTTGCGGTTAATCTTCGAGACGCTCGAGCTCGTCTCCGACACACCGGGAGAACTAAACAGGAAGTGATGCGCCAATCAGCTGATCGCTCCACACCACGTGACACGAGTCACTCACACACTCTCTCCCTCTCTCTCTCTCACACATACACACGTCATTTGACTAGCTTTTTTTAGTCCACTGTTGCTAATAAAACAGTAGATGGCACTAGTGGTTTTTTTTGTTTTGTTTTGTTTTTTTATAAATCAGGCTGACAGGAAATGATTACAAGGCAGAGGCTATGAAAAGCTTTGAAAAAGATAAAAATGAGACGGAAGAGAAAGTTTATAATGCTATCCTCAGGGGCTTTTAGTCAATTATAGCAGTCTAAAGGCAGAAAGTGTTATCAGGCACTCAGAATTCACTTAGAATTTTATCAGCCCCCGAGGCCTGTAGCAATATGTATTTAATCTACTCTTTACCTACTTGAGCATATTCAATAAAATCTGTGTATACAGTATGATAAACACACCAGAGTCAAGTCAAACCTACAAACTCAAATCTACAAATAAAAATCCACAAACTCAAATCTAGAAACTCAGTTCCACAAACGCAAACATACAAACTCAAACCTACAAACTCAAACCTACAAACTCAAACCTACAAACTCAAATCTAGAAACTCAATTCCACAAACGCAAACATACAAACTCAAATCTATAAACTCAATTCCACAAACTCAAACCTACAAACACGAATCCCAAATCCACAAACTCAAATTTACAAACTCAAATCCACAAACTCAAATTTACAAACTCAAACCTACAAACTCAAATCTACAAACACAAATCCACAAACTCAAATCTACAAACACAAATCCACAAACTCAAATCTACAAACACAAATCCACAAACTCAAATCTACAAACTCAAACCTACAAACTCAAATCTACAAACACAAATCCACAACCTCAAATCTAGAAACTCAAATCCACAAACTCAAACCTACAAACACAAATCCCAAATCTACAAACTCAAATCCACAAACTCAAATCTACAAACTCAAACCTATAAACCTACTTGCCAAATACTTCTTTCCTTCCAATACATTTGAGTACAAAAGTTTGTATACTCTTAGAGCACAATAAAGAAGAGAAAGACAATTTTGTCTTTATTTCAAGAAGCAAAGAATTCTCAAACTGACCTAATTAATTGCAAAAATTTTGGTTCTTTTCAAACTATTTTCTTATATTTCGGATTGCTAACTTGCTGTATGCTAAATCCATTTGATATGTTTTACATTTTGCCTTTTTTAAGATAAATGAGAAACCAAAAGGTACATTTTTTTTCACCCAGAAATCATGGAACAGTTTACAGGCAAATGAAATCCGCTGTAAAGAAAGCCATGGCATGAGCTTGAAGTTACTGTTTTAATCATTTCCAGAATGATTTCAGCAGGCCCTGCAGTTGAGGCTGCCAGAATGCTGCTTTGACCCAGAAAAGGGTTCATTTATATGAAGACAGTACTCCAGAAACATGTACTGAAATCTTCTTGTGCTCTTAATTCTAAAGAAGGTGGGGTGTGTGTGCGTTTGCTTTAAGGATTCCCCCAGGGGGATCAAACTGAAGATCTCTTTAGGGTGTTTTTGTAAAGGTTCATTAGGCAAATGTAGACCACGGTATTTATTTAATTTAGCCAAGAGAGCTTTGTATTCCTGAAATTTCCACATACAGAACCCAAACCTTTTTACAGAACCAGTGCATTTTATATCAAAGTTAATAGCGTAGGTGATTTTACAGTTTTCAAACAAGAGGTGGAGCAAGAAGATGGCAACACAGCATTGGCCAAATATAACTACCATATTTTTATTGGAAATGTAGTTATAAAGGCATTAAAAGCACCAGAAGCACATCATACCACAGGCAACCTCATCAAGATATCATTCAAGCAATAAATTTACCAAATCTGCACAAATGTTAAATTCTAATTGTAAATAGGGACTGGGCTTGGGACTGTGATTGCTGTGGTGGCTTTGGGGTCTGTGGTTGCCGATAGCAGTTTTGCATTCAGGTCTCCATCAGTGGACAGTGGATAAGTTCAACAAACCAGACTTCATGTGAAAACTGTAGTGAATTTTACTGGTTGCACAATTGCACTATTTGTTCATGTAGTACACAGTTATAGAAGGGATTTATTTATAATCGCACTATCCGTTATCACCCAGATGACGATGAGTTCCCTTTTGAGTCTGGTTCCTCTCAAGGTTTCTTCCTCATGTCCTCTCAGAGAGTTTTTCCTCGCCACTGTCGCCTCTGTCTCGCTCATTACGAATAAATTCATATAATTAATTTGAATTTATATATTTCTGTAAAGATGCTTTGTGACAATGTCCATTGTTAAAAGTGCTATTTGAATTAAATTGAATTGAATAGAATTTAATTAAATGGGGAGAGAGAGAGGAAAGAAATATATGTGTGTGTGTGTGTGTGTGTGTGGGTGAAAATGAGTAACCAGGAACCATGTGAAGTACGTGGCACAGCGCAGTAACGTTAAAAGGAATAGTGTTACGGACTTTGGATCTTATTTTTGCTCGACATAAATGGAAAAAGTAAAACATTATCTCTTCACATGAGTGGAACCATTTATCCAGGACACCAGTAAATGTACCCCACTGAGCAAAGCCCTTCAAATGCCTAATACAATCACTATACTGTAGCTTATTTTGTCATGATACAATGCATTCTATCACCATTACAGATGTTTAACAATGAGAAAGCAGCTTGTTCACACACACACTCATTCACACACTGGGGCAATCTGGTATTGCCAGTCCACCTACACAGGGAGCATGCATGAAGCATGAAACACCACACAGACAGTAACCTGAGCTCAGGACCGAACCATCCCCGGAGAACACAAATAAGTTAGAAAATAGATGTTTGAAAATTTTTGAAAAAAAATAAATAAATAGACTTTTTATAAGAATCCTTGTGATAGCATTCTTGAGCTAAGCATCTGAAAGTTTTATCTCAGAAGTCGTGAATTATTCAAACATTTTGATAGACGTCTGTATCTTTATAATTAGAGTAATATTCATTTATTCTGTATTGATTTAACTTTTTAAAATGTTCTTTTTATGTTTATTGGCTTTTTTTAACTAACTTACCACAGAATCAAATGGCAAATTAAATTCCAGAGACCCACTGAACCATTTCAGTGACCAGAAGGTGCATTTGTGCCCCTCTAACATTTCCTTTTATTAAAAACATAATTTCCATGTTTGTTGTAAGGAAATAAAATATTTCTTTTATTAAACTTTTCTTTTATTAAACTTTTTAGTGTAACTGTCATCATTTCAAACCCATCCAACTCCAGCCAGCAATTAGGCTTAGAACTATAATAACTACTGTATATAATAGAGGCAATCTGGGCCAGTTGTAACACAGAAGCTTTTTTGTTTTTTTGCCTGGAAAGTGAACACTAAAACCTTTGTTACTAAGCTTGGTAGAAATAACATGACTTGAATCATCACATAGGCTAAGACCTGACTCTAACTGACTTCTAACTGAAGCTCTAGGTAAGATACTGATCATTTTAAGGAATTTAGAAAAGTTGGAGAAGAAAAGCTTAGACAATCTGGGAATTAAAAAAATATATATAATATATCTGAGTTCACCCTAGCTATAACAGATATAACATTACGCGTGTGTTTGCACCTTCTTATTTTGAAAAGCCTGCTTTATGCACGCACTAATCGCAGGCGCTTCAGGAGCGTGCATGCACGTTCTCGCCCAACAAGAAGTCATCATGACCATGTTTTTATTGCACTATGAGTTATGCACTGCAGATGGATGCTTGTAGGGTTACTGTTTCCGCCTGCGTTCCAGCTGGGGAATAAAAAAGGGAGGGCGCAGAACAGAAGGTAGGAAGGAAAGAGGAGTAGCAGGCAGGATATGTAACAGCATGCAGTGCATGGAGAGGAGTGTGTGTTTTCTGAGCTGGGCTCTGATCATTGGAGGGGTTCTGTATCTGCTCCGCCAGGTGAAGGAGCACACGCAGTACGGGCGCTATGTGGAGACCAGCGCTCCCGGGGTGATGGTGCCAGCCAAGGTGGCCTGGTTCATCCAGGAACTGCCCTCTGTCTTAGTGCCTGTGCTTCTGCTCCTGGGCACGGAAACTTCCCACAGCCTGGGACGCACTGTCCTCATCTGGACCTTCTGCCTGCACTACTTCCACAGGTAGGATCCGGATTATGCACAGCACAGCTGGGAACACTTCAGACTTTCTTCTGTTATTGTACATTTTAATGATTATCTGTCATCTGTCGCAGACAGAAGCAATCCTGGTGTGTACACACAGAACACCCCACCCAAATTACAGCAGGATAAACCAGTTTAAACTCATGTGTCCAGACAGTGCAGATCATGTGTCCTCAAGGCTGCAGATTACACTGCAGTCACTCACAGCACGAAAACAAACACAACACAAACACCATTTCATTACATTTTTCTGTACAGCACACACAGAAGACGTGTGTTAAAGTGTTCAGTAGTACAATACAGTAACAATACATGTATGTATTTTACTTTTTTTTATGTTGTAAGTGGGCACTGTTGCCTCGCACCTTCGAGGTTGGGGGTTCGAATCCCGCCTCCGCCCTGTGTGCGTGGAGTTTGCATGTTCTCCCCTTGCTTCGGGGGTTTCCTCCGGGTACTCTGTTTTCCTCCCACAGTCCAAAGATATGCATTGTAGGCTGATTGGAATTTTGAAATTGTCTGTAGTGTGTGAATGTGAGTGAGTATGAGTGAGTGTATGTGAGATTGTGCAATGTGATAGGTTGGCATCCTGGGCAGGGTTTTCCCCCACCTTGTGCCCCTGGGATAGGCTCCAGGCTCCCCGCGACCCTGTGTAGAATAAACGGTACAGAAAATGGATAGATGTTTTAAGTGTTAAAAACCTCCACAAACATATAAACCAGTTAAACCTGCAGATAAAATACACTGAAAATAAAAACTGCATATAGAATTTACCCCAAAAGATTAAGGCAGCGGTTTGCAGCCACTTATTAAGAAATAAATTCTATCTTTCTAGTGTAACTGTCATTAGTGTAACAATTAACAAGATCGTTAATATAATGGTGATTTTTTTTTTTCAGCTGCACTTCTGCAGAAATTTAAGCAACTCCTTCTGACCAATCAGAATCCTGAATTGAAGAGCGCTGTGGGATAAATTAAGAAAAGTAAGCGTAGATGTCGATTAATTGGCTCATTGCTATTGGTCAGTGTTTGGCCCCCTAAATATACACATCATATATTTTTTGGTTTTGGTTCATTTTGATGGCTTAGATGTGACCACAAGAGAAGGAGTAATATACAGAGATCCAAAAATAATGCTATGTAAGAAAGCGGAAAATAACTCCCGAACAAACAAACAAACAAATGTTTGCTGATATATTTTTTTTATCCTCAACCAGAAAACTGTCACCAGCACGCGTCTGTTCAGTTCACGGCTTTAGGTGCACCAGCATACAGAGGAGTCTGATGCCAAGCAGGCGGTTCTTATTGGGTTTTTTCCATCACTTGGAGTTTTTTTTGGCTGTAATATGTAACCTTGTGGAATGTCCCACACTTTATTTGCAATGCGAATTCCTAATGTGCATAACCTGATCTAGCAAATACCATGCAAAGCAAGCTGTGTTGTCTATCATGCATACCATTCAGCACTAAGAGCACAGAATTATGTGGAATATTTACATTTACATTTACTCATATAGCAGACGCTTTTATCCAAAGTGACTTACAAATGAGGAAATACAAGCAAAGAAAAAAATACATCAAGCAGAGAACAATACAAGTAGAACTACTACCATACAAGATTTTTAATCGAGTGCAAGAGGAGCAAAGTGCACAGAGTAGAGGTGTAAGAGTAGGTGTAAGTGCAGATTTCTTTCTTTTTTATTTTTTTTTTCGAGTGGGGACAAGTTAGGGGTTAGTTAAGTGTTCATGGAAGAGGTGAGTCTTTAGCTGTTTTTTTATGAAACCTGATCAGTTACATGATACATGTCTCTAGCAGTAAACATACATTTGCAGTAAGGAAACAACTCAAAGTCTAATATTAGGGAGGGAAAGTGCAAAAAATGAGGACAAGGCCAAACTTATGAAAAATGTGGCGCGGTCGGCTCGAGCTGATGTGACGACTGATTACTGCTGTGATTACTCTGATAAGCATTGTTACAATAGTTTCACTTTTATAATAGTTTCACCTGGTGTGACTTGTAGAGTATCTGCAGTTGTTATGCATGGGAACATGACCTGGTCTTTGTTTGCTGCTATAATCCCTCTCTTGTTTACTGTCCCTCCAGGACATTCATCTACTCGTTGCTGAATAAAGGACGGCCGTGTCCTCTGTTCATCATGGTGTCGGCTGTGGTGTTCTGCTCTTTGAATGGGTTCCTGCAAGGACACTACATGCTCCACTGCGCTCAGTTTGACGCTGCTTGGCACATGGATGTACGCTTCATAGCGGGTGAGTGCATCAGGCTGCAGTGAAGGCATTACATTGCATAAAAGAACAGCATTGGTCTCTTGTAGTGATGTATATTATTATACATTACAGCACAATGAAAGCCTTTCCCTTGTATATCCCAGCTTCCTAACAAGCTGGGGTCAGCCATGATACACTCCCCTGGAGCAGACAGGGTTAAGAGCCTTGCTCAAGGACCCAACAGTAGCAACTTGGCAGTACTAGGGCTTGAACCCCAACCTTCTGATTAGTAACCCAAAGCCTTAACTGTTGAGACACCACTGCCCTTCTTCTGCCTCTTCTGCCTCTTCTTCTTCTTCAGAAGTACTGAAACCACAGAAACACACTGCAGTTTGAGATATTGTCATAGCTAGTAATATAATATTCAGACATACTGTATTCTCTCTTATGGTTCATATTAATGCACTCATTCTAATACGATATACAGTACTGTGCAAAAGTCGTAGGCACCCTATATTTTTTAGTACAAACTTTGTTATAGATTTGTATTTTATGGCTTCTACATTATGGATTCAGTACAAAAACATTTTAGATTTCCAAACATGAGTTTTCCAGCACAAAATTAAATATTACAGAACAATGTTTGTATGTCAGTAAAGAAAGCAGCAGATTCCACAAGAGACACTTTTCAGACAAAAAAACCATAATGAAGGCTGCTGGGTTTCGCTGCAGAAATAAGAAGTGAGTCGACAGTCAAAGTCTCCAGAAGAACTGTGGCTGCTTCTGCAAGATGCTCAGTAACACTTCCAGCTCATTTCCTTATAAAACTGCACACACTGCACCTCAGATACTGCTTTATTTTTTAAAGCAACAGGTTGTCACACCAAATATTGACTTTGTTTCATTTATTACTGTTTACTGCTTTATAGTATTTTTTTAAAATGTCAAAACATTTAATTTCATTATTTTTGAAGGCATCTTTGCTCTACAGCATTTCTTTGCACGTGCCTAAGACTTTTGCACAGTACTTTTGTTTCTGCAGTAACAGCTCATTCACAGAGACTTGTACAGCAGACGCTCCACATAAAAATCACTTGTAATTGTTGATAAAGTGAAGTTTTCTATTAAGGAGGCGTTTATTTAACATTTACTGGAGGAGTCTCCAGTGTCAGTGCTTTGTAATAGTGTAACTGTACATTCACTAACAGACATCGTATTGTTGCCATTTTTAAACAAATCTACCGTGACTCAGGGTGCTCCCCAGGTCTCAGCTCTTGGCCCACTCCTTTTCATTATTTACCTGCTTCTCCTGAGGTTTTTATGCAGATTAACCCCAGCAGTCTATTTATGTTAGCATAGAATCTGCTATATCCCTGCCATCACTGTTCTTGCCCTGACACAATGTATCTGTAACATAAAATTATAGATGAAGAGCAGTTACTTAAAACACAACAAAAAAGCAAAAATGAAAGTTAAGTTATTGACTCAAAGTCTCCAGATGTCCAGATTTCCATTCCATTATTGAAGGATTACGAAACTCTTGTCTGCAGAGAGGAAGACTTGTAACTTCTGACCTCTCCCTTAAATAAGCTCAGCTGCCAAAAAGGTTATTTTTTCCATTTTCACAATATTTCTCATTTACACCCTTTTGCACAACAGCGATCCTAAAAAAAACCCCTGAAACACTGATTCATGACTTTGTATCCACTGTCAGTACACACCTGGGAAAAGAGAAATAGGCCAAGCCCAAAATAGCAAAAATATTAAGCTTTTAATGGTCTTAACAACAAATCATTGGTCAGGAAACTAGCAAGAATTAAACAAATAGATAAAGAAACTTAGTATGGGAGAGCTTTTCCCTCTGATTTCTTTAAATGTTTAAGCCTTGTGGGTAAACTTGCAGACAGCTTTTTACAGAAAGAAGAGTCAGTGTTGTTCCATTCAATGTTGATGGATTCGAACAGCTTTGACAAGTTTAATGGGAGACCAAATATTCTCTATAGGGTTCAAATCTGGACTCTGACCAGGCCAAACCATGAGCCTGTTGATTTTGTTCTCAAGCCACTTTTTGGTGGTCTTTGCAGTGTGGGAAGGAGCATTGTCTTTTTTAAAAATAACATCTGATTGTTCCTCTTTAGAAAACAACTTTTCAATTGTGGGAAGCAAGCCTTTCTGCAATCTTCTCCTGTATTCCAAAGCATTACTTGATTTTCCACAGTGAAGCTGAAAAGGCTCCCCACACCAAGACACCTCTTCCTCCATGCTTAACTGTGCTAGAGATGCATACACTATTGTATTTCTCACCAGATCTTTGAAGACACCTCTACGGAGCATCACCATGCAACTCAAATCGTGATTCATCAATCCACACAACTCTGCTGAACCACTCTGAATCAAACTTTCCATATTCTGCCAAAAACTTCATTCTGTCTTTGATGTTTTTCTGAGACAGCAATGGCATTTTAATACATCTTCTAGACACAAAATCTGCATTAGGTAACCATTAGATAGCCATTTTGGACTTGGTCCATTTTTTTGCCCAGGAGCGTATGTGCTAAACTCCAACAGCAAGATCTGCTCACATTACACTGGAAAAAAAGGTTCTTTGACAGGTTAATGGTTCTAGCTTTCCAAAGAGGCGCCACTAGGAACATTTTGTGAAAGAAAATCTACTTTTTCAGGGCTCCGCCAAAGCAACAAACCAAACAACCATTTAAGGTGTCAGAGTGTACACTGGATACTGGTTTTAGCTAGTCTAATACAACCCCCTGATTTGAAGTATAAAGCTTAACATCTTCCTTTTCAGAGTTTCTCAACACCGCAGTCCCCCAGGTTTAAATTCACTTTTGGCTGCTGGTCATTTACTGTGTTAGAACCAAAATTTTAGAACATCCCACCTCAATCTCTCTGGGACAATTCTTCCATTTTGATAATGGTAATGTTGAGCATTTTATAGACAAACAGGGCCGAATAGGGCCAAACCGGGGCCAATCCTGTAATAGAACATTGTAGCCAGGGACTGTAAAATAAATTCCATGGGTCTCTGGTCAAGGGCTCATCTGAAAATCCCACTCTGCCCCAGCAGAGTTCCCCATCACCTGAGTAGCTCACCTGACTCTCATCATGTCTTCATTCAGAGATACTGTATAAACACTTGTTTCAGTTACAGATTGCGAAGTCTTGCCTACTTTACCATATGCATTTCTGAGCCATTTTGTTATTTTCTTTGTTGGACATTCTGCATGTTGGCCTGTTATCATGTTTCCTGTTTTTGCCTGCCCCTTTGGATCAATCCACTGATTGTTTGCCTTTTTGTATGTTCCCCTTGCCTGTGATTCAGTGTCATGTTCTGTTCAGTAAGCTCTGCACTTTGGACCATAAACTCTGGTTGCATGGTTGTTACACCTCCTCAGCACAGATTAGATTCCACCACAAGATTCCACCACACGCCACCAAAGCTGACACTGATGCCTCCCTCCCAGATACACTCAACTCTTCTATGCATGGTCTGAAGCACTAAACACTGTGTCAGCGAGGAAGTCCACCCCTCCTTTGAATGATGAGGTACTCTGCTTGGCCCCCGGGCACGTGAGAAAGACACTCTTCAGACTCAACCCTCACAGGTGCGAGACCTGATGTGGAACAGCTCACGGTCTGGTGCAAGAACAACAATCTGTCTCTGAATGTTAACAACACAAAGAGAAAAGGACTTCAAGAAGTCCTGCACTGAATACTCCTCCCTGTGCATAAATAGCTCCACAGTAGAGAGAGTGAAAAGCACCAAGCCCAGCAGCACCTGCATTTCCTCCGACACATGAGGATTGCAAACATCCCCTCACCATGTACTACAGGGGCACAGCTGCATCACTGTCTGGTTTGGGACTTGTAACCTCTTCAGCTGCAAGACCCTACAGAGGATAGTGAAGACAGCTGAACTCATCATCGGCGCACCTCTACACTCTGTTAAAGACATTTTTTACACGTTCTATCGGCAAGATAATGGACCAGCATTGTGGATGATCTTTCCCACCCCTCCCACAGTTTATTTGCACTTCTGCCATCCAGCAGAACATCTACACCATTTGCTGAAGGACTGCCAGCCTGGGTAACAGCTGCTACCCCCAGAGTCCTGTTAATGTCCTGAACACTTATTCTGCCCCCCTTCCACACATATTGCCCTTGTTTGGTTCCAACTAACACCCATCCTCACTGCATGGACACTTTAAATCAATTATCCACTTTATGACAAAGATGTTGCTTTACTAGTTTGGTTCTATCTACACTATATGGATTATAAAGACATGGTTTGCCAAGGTTGGTGTGGAAGAAGTTGAGTGGCCTGTACAGAGCCCTGAGCTCAACACCATTAATCATTTTGGGATTAAATGGAATGCTAACTGTGTGCCAGGCTTTCTTGCACAACTCTCTTCATGCTCTTGTGGCTGAATGGACACATCCCCACAGCCAGCTTGCAAAATCTAGTGGCCCCCTGTGTACTCAACCCATTGCTTCCCATTACTCCTCCCTGCATGCTTCTTTTTCCCATCACATTTTTTTAAATGTCCTGTCAGCACTGTGTATGTCATGCATGTTTTTGCACCTTGGTCCAGGAGACATATCTCACTGTGTACTGCACACCGTATATGGTTCTGATGACAATAAAGATCTACTTGACTTGACATAACTTATTTCATGACCATTATTTAAATACGTACAAAAGTATTTAGTCAATTTATTAGATCAGGACAGCTTTCTATTCCTGAATGTTCCACCAACAGAAAACATTAGATGCATTATTATGAAACTAAACCTGTTCAATTCAAGTGACGGTTCAGTAATAACTAGAAGACCTCAATAAATATGATAACTTAGATAATAGTGTATTGTGATCATGGTGACCTGCTGGTTGTGCTGCATGGACCCCTGGAGGTTCATGGGGATTCCCAGACCCCACATTGAGAACCACTGCTTTAGACTGGTATCTTCTCTACAAAGCACTAGTGTGGCTGCAGGTTTTCAGTTCAGTTCAACAGAAGCCACAAGTGCTAAGTGTTTAAACACAAAGATCAACAAAACATGTGTAGCTCCTGAGTGGCTGGAATGCAAAAACCTGAATGAAAACCTTTTGGGGAAAAGCTTGAAGACAACAGTTCTAGGTGATATACAGTGTATCTAGGCATATGAATCTTCCTCTTTCTGATGATATGATACACAGTCGACGATATGATAGACATTAAATGTAACTGTAAATGGATAAAAAGTATGGGATGTCTTTCTTCAATCCCACCACCCTGTTTATAGGAAATGAGTATGCATCGAGTTATGAAAGTAGTATCAGTTTTTAACTTTTTGGTTTACTTTTTGATTTGACACAGATCCTATATTTTAAAAAGATGCGTCTATCGTAGACAGTTGGACTAATTTTCTGATTTGAATAATTTTTTCCTTTACATCCCTATATGTGTTTTTTTTTAACAATTCCTTTTGTGTTTCCTGGAACGTTATTTCATATATATATATATATATATATGTATGTATATTTGGTGGTACTAATAATACGACATTTAATAAATATGTAATATCTATTTGTGTGCAGGTCTGTTAGTGTTCTTCTTAGGAATGGCCATCAATATCCACAGCGATCACATCCTGAGGAACCTCAGAAAGCCGGGCGAGATCACCTACAAAATCCCCAAGGGTAAACACTCACACATTTCTGTTGCTATGTTATGCAGAACATCACAGGCGTGATTGTGTTGTACTTACTTACACATGCGTTGTCCAGAATGCTGAGTTTCCCTTTGGAAAAGCTACATGGAGTGTTACAGATTATACTTACAGATCATTTGAATATGAGTTCCAAACAAACACACACACACACAAACACACCACATCCAGAGCTTATCTTGCTTAATTAGCCTCGTGGACTTATCCAAAGGTGAAAACAGGAAACACAAAACTATCCTAGATGCAGAATTTGCAACACAAAATAAAACACCTCATAAATGCAGACGGTAAAGTAGGCAAGACTTCGCAAAGAGTAACGGGAAACTAATGCATCAGCAAGACTCTTAATGGGCCTAAGTAAATTCATCCATATCACTCCTGTCCTAGCTTCTCTGCATTGGCTGCCTGTGTGGTTTATAGTGGAGTTTAAAATGCTTATTTTTGTTTTTAAGTCCTTAAACAACTTAGCTCCCTCATATTTATCTGAACTGCTTTCCTTACGTAACCCTGCTCGAGCTCTTAGATCTGGTAGTCTTAGATTGCTCACTGTTCCTAGAGTTAATTTAAAGAAAAGGGGGGAACTGCCTTTGCTGTTTTAGGCCCTAAACTCTGGAATAGCTTACCAGTTCATGTTAGATCTGCTCCTACTTTACAGGTTTTTAAATCTCTACTCAAAACACATTACTTCTCCATCGCTTTCAATGTCCCTTGAGGTTTCATCTCTGTTTTTGACTTGATGGCAATCCTGGTTCTATTTCTTATATTTTGTTATATTTTAAAATAGAATTGTTGATGTAATTTTGGTTTTTAGCTGTGATTTTATTTATTAACTTTGTTTTATTTACTACTTATTTTATTTGATGCTGTAAAGCACATTGGTCAGCTGCTGCTGTTGTAAATGGTGCTAATTTACATAAATTAAACTTGAAACTACTGTTTATATAGTGTCAGGAAAAGCCATATGGAGTGTTACAGATTACAGATACAGATCATTTTAACATGATTTATAAATGATGTTATGCCCTAACAGAGCAGATAGAAACACACACACACACACAACACACACAGAACTTGTCTTGCTTAAATAAATGTGGATGTAATTTGGATGAAAAATCATGTATAGATATTCACATGTTCCTGTGTGTGTGTGTGTGTGTGTGTGTGTGTGTGTGTTTTCTCAGGAGGAATGTTCGAGTGGGTGTCTGGTGCTAACTTTTTCGGGGAGATAATAGAGTGGTGTGGTTACGCTGCTGCCACATGGTCTCTGCCCACGTTCTCCTTCGCTTTCTTCACCATGTGCTCCATCGGACCCCGAGCTTATCACCACCACAGGTACTGTACGGGTACGGAGGGATGATTCTAAAAAAATGAATGAATGAATGAATGAATGAATGAATGAATGAATGAATAAATAAATAAATAAATAAATAAATAGTGTAATGAGACAATAATAACACAATAGAAAGTTAGCAAAATAAAAAAAATAAATAAATAGTGTGATGTGACAATGTATAATACCACAAAAAGTCAGTAAACAAACAAACAAATAAATAGTATAATGTGGCAATAAATTATAATACCATTATAAGTCAGCAAATAAACAAATAAATAATAATAATACCATTAAAAGTCAGTAAACAAACAAACAAATAATAATACCATTAAAAGTCAGTAAACAAACAAACAAATAAATAGTATAATGTTGCAATAAATTATAATACCATTATAAGTCAGCAAATAAACAAATAAAAAATAATAATAATACCATTAAAAGTCAGTAAACAAACAAACAAATAATATCATGTGGCAATAAATTATAATAGCATTAAAAGTCAGTACACTTGTTATTGTGGCAATAATAATGCAATGAAATCCACCACAAATAAATAAATAAATAAATAGATAAATAAATAAACAAACAAATAAATAAATATTTTTGTGACATTTAATTATTCACGCTTGCTTTTGCTTAAATTACACTAATTGATTCATTAATTAGAGCAGTCTTGCTGTATATATTCTATGCTCCAGCTAGATGGCAAAAGCTGTTTAAGGCTCATCAGATCATTAATAAATCTTTAGTAAATGTTAAATAAAAATAAAACTGGAGGAAAGTATCTGAGCTCTGTGTGTTAATGTGTGCTGATACAGCGCTTCTCATCAACACTCTGTAGGTACTACCTCGAGAAATTCGACAATTACCCAAAATCGAGGAAGGCCGTGATCCCGTTCCTCCTCTAACAGCAGCAGCGGGAGGCTGCGAGGTGGAAAATCAGCCAACACTAAAGTTCCAGTGATGATGATGATCAGAAACATCAGGACAGAGTGAAGATGAAGATGAAGATGTGCTGCTCAGTATCAGTGCTGTGTGTTAATATTTACACTGCAGCTACACTGATACAGTGTGTTCAGCGTGCTCACTGAACCCATACAGCCGCTGATCAGTACTCACATCTGAATTTTTAATACTTTATTCTATATTTTTTTACAGAGCAGATTTTAGACGATCAGCTGCTCCTAATCTGATATTAATTCTGCAGAATTCTGAATTTAATTCCTTTTTTCCTTTTCCTAGCCCTATCTTCTATAACTTCCTCTTTTTATTTTCTCACTTTTTCTTGTTCTCGTGTTGTTTCTTAATGATTTATATTTTATTAATATCTCTGCTCATATGATCTTAATGTCCTTGTGAAGCACTTTGAGCTGCATATGTTATGTATGAAAAATACTAAACACAATAAAGCCTTATTATTATTTTTATTTCTATTTCCTGCTTCCCAAAAATGCTGAGATGGCACACACTGGAGTGGAACGTGTATTTCGTTTATTCTTTCTTTCTTTCGAGTATAATTGTGTTTATATTTATCATTTAAAAGATTAACACACAGTTAATGCTCCACCTTGACACGGGGGGTGTGACTTTAGTGTATATCACTTACTGTGAAGGAGGCGTGGCCTCTGTATCAGTTACAATATAGGAGGCGTGGCCTCACACCACTTAAAGCCAACACAATTTGTTTTATTGAATCGCTGGCTTCTACTAATTAATGTAAAATATAATGTATTGTAAAGAAATGTTATAATTTATAAGAAACACACCCATAATACTTTAATAGCACAGGAAAAGATGGATCGCTCGTGTTATTGGTTTGGGATGTAATTCGGATGTAATATCTGTAATATAAAACAACACAGACACTGTGAATCAATTTCACATTTTTATTCCTGGACCCATCAGAGTCTTGAAAACACATTAGAGCCTTTTACAGCGTTTATGATTACAAACTAAAACCATTCTTTAATCTAAATGATCTCTGATCATGAACGAAATGCACATTCACCACATAGTCAGATGAAAAGTAGCTGTGGATTAAAACATCCATAAATCAGAGCTACATATCAACTCTGTCCTTTGTGTTTGAGCTGCTGTTCGGTGCGGACGGATTTCTTCATCGCCTTCTGCATGACCCACGTGGCTAAATGGAGGCTGAGGAAAGCTCCGCCTGCAACCCAGAACCAGTTCTTCCTCAGCCAGCTCGGGTTCTTCATCCTCACCGTACACACTCAGTGCTGACACAACAGGGCTTTGAGCAGCTGTGGGAAGTCAGAGAGAGAGAGAGAGAGAGAGAGAGAGAGAGAGAGATGGAACATAAAAAAACAAGATTCCAGATAAATTTGCTGGTTAGACCTGTAGGAAAGATGTCTGAGTGGGCGTGGCAACTCTCTGTCTGAGACTCTCAGCCATGTGATTGGTTACGGTGACACTAACACAACCTTTACCCAGGGTTGGCTCCGCCCACTTAACACTAAATGTTTAAAAATTATGGTACAGTTCATGTACACTTTGGATGAATAAAGTCACCAGTTATTCAGGATTATTATGAGATATTATGTCCAGAAGATGAAAAGAAAGTCAGTTTTTCCCCCTCTTTCGGCTTCTCCCATCTGCATACTGGTTGTGGCACAAGTTTTGATTGATCTGAAGTTTTACATCAGATGCAACCCTCCCCATTTTCTGACTTTTGGAACCAGCACTGAGAGTGTACTGGTTTGTGCAACCGTCCAGTGGCTGTGGTTGGTTCCCTGACCAACCGAACCCGGACCACGGCAATGAGAGCACCACATGCTAGCCACTAGTCCACCACGGAACCATGAACAGGAACTCAGTACTGGATGAGAATTTGGTACTGAGGGACATTCAGAGCTCAGAACAGCATTACAACTAAAAAAAGAAGGATTGATGTATCCTTGTGTCCTCATTATGTATTAGACTTAACATTAGCGACCTTAAACTTTATACTGAATTTTTAAATCTGTTCAAGTGTATTCATTAAAACGTGTAGATTACGATACTTGACAATTCTGATATTTATGTATTGTGATATAGAGTTTTGCTAATCAACTCCCAGTGAAACAGTAGTGTTGCATTAAAAATGTAAAAGAAAAAACATCACTTAGTTATATTTAACATCTACAAAAAAAAATGATTTAATAGCAATTAAAATGTCATCAGTGCAATTTAACAACGAATTTTTCCAGAGTTTGTAAATGTTACAGAAAAAAATGTGAATATAAAAATATACTGCGATATCTCAGAAAAGATATCAATTATCTAGTGTAGGATGAACAAAACATAAAAACTTTAAAAAAAAAATAGTTTAAAAAGTGAAAAAAATTTGACTGTTGTGAAAATTAAAAATATTAAAGTTGCGAAAAAAGAGAACGTTGTGAAAAACGTAATGAGAAAGAAACAAAAATATGAACATTTTTTGGAGGTGGCTCATTTATACATTCAGAGGTTATGGATTTCTTGGTTTTTCTACTGAAGTTTAAAGTGTAGCTGCTCCTGCATCTATCTGCTGCCTCATCCTGTTCTGTTTGTGAAACTCACGCAGCATGCTCTTCAGTATTTAATACTAAGACATTAATAGTGTTTGTGAGAGGAGCAGGAAGAGGAAGCCTACAGGTGCACTCAGTCTGTTATTCCTTCGTCTTGGTCTCTCTCTTCTTCTTCTTGCTGGGTTCGGGGAGAGGAGGCAGCGGCGCAGGAGACACGTACGACACGATGCCTGGCTCGGGAGTGTAGTCGTCTCTGTTCTGGCGCAGGAGCGGATTTGATTTGATCGAGTACCAACCCCAGTGAATGAAGCCGAGGCCCGAGCCCATCACTATCAAAACCTTGTTACTGTGCCAGAAGCTCCGGAGTCTGCTCATGTTCACGGCTGTGTGTGTGAGAGAGAGAGAGAGAGAGGGAGAGAGAGAGAGAGAGAGGGAGAGAGCATTGTAGAATTCAGTTTAAGCACACTTACTTTACTGAATTACTCGGAAATCTTCATAATTAACGTGTGATCTTCGACAGCGTTTAAGATTTATCTGTAATACTGAGTTGACTTGCTTAGTTTTACATGCTGGAGTCTTTTCACTTTGGGTAACATCTTCCTACATTACCCACAATGCCGTTCTACCTGCTGATAGTAGTGCAGTGGGATTTAACCGCCGTTTCATTTCTACCTAAAAAGAGAGCGATGCAGCGGCGCTTTAGTCCTTTAGTCTGTCCAGCTCTGTCACTTCCTCATCTGTACACTCTGCTCGAACAGATCAGCTTCTAAAGCTTCAACTTTCACACCAACATCACCGCCTACACCATCGCGCTCGTCATCCCGTAGATCAATAACTAGCTGAGCCGAGTCTCTACCATAACTCAGTGTCACATAGCTGCATTGCATTCTGGGAATTTGTGCCCAGTGTTTGCACTGACAGCTCCTCTACACCGGATTTCTCATTAATATGATGTCGCACTTGCGCTTTTGTATTTAGGAGCGAACATGCCACACCTGACTGTTATCACTTATGTGTGAAATGGCTGAATATTTTTTTTGCTATACAACTATACATATATAATTTTTTTGTTTTATAACTGTATATATAACTTTGGGGTCCCTGGTGGTCTAGAAGCTAAGGATCCCGCGCTCTCACTGCCACAGCCCGGGCTCGATACCCAGGTGGGGAACCAACCCACACAGGGAGTGCGCTCTCAGTGCCGGTCCCAAGCCCAGATAAAATAGGAGGGTTGTGTCAGGAAGGGCATCCGGCGTAAAAACCTGGGCCAAATCAAACAAACAGACCAATGATCTGCTGTGGCGACTCCTCACACGATAGAACATTATATAGAACATATATATCACATATATACATCACACGATAGAACATATATATATAAAAATAAAACTTTTTCCTCTTTATAACTATAGCAATAATAATGCCCCCCCCCCGTGACGTCAGAGTGACACACGACCAATAACTTCTCACAGGAATAATGAAAATATAACACCAACAAACAAACTATCAGCAGACCCATTAAACACCTGACAGATATTTCAATATAAACATATTTAATGCGTTTCAGGTTGGAGTTTCTCTTTAATATTGGACTAAATATCCACAATAGTGCACTATAGAGGATACACACGCACAGCATTGCACTTGTATAAGGAGTAAAGAAGCATTTAGGGTTTAACTTTACAACATTCCTTATATTTCTGTAGTTCTAAGAAATAATTTCAGATTATTTCTATTATTTAAGTTAGATAATTAATAATGTAAAGTCTGGGAATTACGTAACATTCATTTAGCTCGCGATCTAAATGTTATTCACAGTTATTCACGCTTTCGTCACTTATATGATTTTAATACATTTTTAAATAAATAAGATGTAATTCAAGCTCACCTTCAAGTCTCAGTTTTTTCTATGGCAGCCGCCATTTTGGGGTCCTTCACTTCTTTTCGCTTCCGCATTGCAGCAAGTCCCGCCTCCTGCATGGTGATTGGTCATTACTTCAGCAGGGGACAATTTACAGCTCGCTGATTGGGCAGTTTTCAGAAGTGCTAGCCAATCTTCGAGCAGAAGGCGGGTAGTATACAAAATCTCTTTACGTTTTTTTTTTTTTTTTTATTGTAGGTTATGTAAAATAAAATTCACTCATATATTCAATTTAAAGTTCTAAACTCTATCCGTGAAAATGAATTTAACTAGTGAAAAAGTTATTAAAAAAGTTTTGTTTCTATTTTCTGACAGGCAATCGATTCGGGCACACGCGTGTCATTACAGGCTGCTTCTAATTTATACACTGTATGATAAAACTTATAGTGTTATTTTTGGTAAATGTTTAAGATTAGGATTAGAAACAGTAACCCCAATTTTATGTAAATTTCCCCATACATACACTATATGGCCAAAAGTATGTGCACCCCTGATCATCACACCCATATGTGGTTCTTCCCCAAACTGTTGGCACAAAGTTGGAAGCACACAACTGTATAGAATGTCTCTGTGTGCTGTAGCATTACAATTTCTCTTCACTGGAACTAAGAGGCTGAAACCTGTTCCAGCATGACAATGCTCCTGTGCACAAAGCGAGCTCCATGAAGACTTGGTGTGTGAAGGTTGGAGTGGAAGAACTCGAGTGTCCTGCACAGAGCCCTGACCTCAACCCCACTGAACACCTTTGGGATGAACTGGAACACCGACTGAACCCCAGACCTCCTCACCAACATCAGCGCCTGACCTCACTAATGCTCTTGTAGCTGAATGAACACAAATCCCCACAGCCACGCTCCAACATCTAGTAGAAAGATTATTATAACAGCATTATTAGAGCTTATTTTAACAGCAAAGGGGGAATAAATCTGGAATGAGATGTTCAACAAGCTCATGTGCCTGTGATTTGGTGAAGTGTCCACATACTTTTGGCCATTTCTAATCTATTTATATATATATATATATATATATATATATATATATATATATATATATATATATATATGCGTAATAAACTTTGAAGAAATTCAAATAGGAAATTAGGCATTTTATTTACACAATTTTTTTTTTTTAAATAAGAATAAAGAATGCAATGATGTTGAAGATTTGGTCATGTATTTCTATTTACTGAAAGGATTTAAGGTGAGACAGAGATAGAGATAAAGAAGAAAATGTGAAGCATTTCTTTAAATAACATTTCTGTAATGTACAGATATAGTGCACTCTATCTGACCTAGGGAGTCATGTGAGAGTTTGCAAAAGTGAAGGGTCCTGATTACATTTTCTCCCCCCTTCAGAAATTAGCATGTTGTGCATGTTTCAAACAGCAGGGGGAGTCATTAGATCACCTTTCTTTTTTCTTTTCTTTTTTTTTTTCACTGATCTCACTGCACATGAAGGCAGCTTGAAAATATCTGGATATAAATATGCACTCTCACACACACTCAAAGCTGAGAGAGAGTATGATCTACACACAGAAATCTCATTTGTTACATTTATCAAATGATATAGAATGATAAAGAATGAAAGAGTGAAAGAGTGTGTGTGTATGTATGTATTGTGATACAGTTGTGTGTGTTAAACTGGATACAGGATTCATATATGGATTCAGTCAGTAACACACACCCTGTGCATTCCAGGGCAATGAAAAAAGTTGAGTCAGCAAAATTAGCATTCAACATCAGAGAACAGAGAGAAGTGTGTGTGTGTGTGTGTGTGTGTGTGTGTGTGTGTGCATGTTTTAAAAAAAAAGAGAGAGAGAGGCTCTGAAGTTGTTCCGTAATCTCCATAATTTACTGTGCTTCCTGGGGACGTGTTTAATTTCAAAGAGCCACAAAAACTCGAGCCAGTTTTGATTCGCACTCGGCATGCTGGGAAGGTGGAGGACCAGCGGTGCCCTGGGGCCGAACACATCTGTGGGAGCAACATCTGTGGCCACGGATAATAATGTCAAGCTCTCTCTCTCTCTCTCTCTCTCTCTCTCTCTCTCACACACACACACACACACACACACACACACACAGTCTCTCTCTCTCTCTCTCTCTCTCTCTTACTCTCACTTGCTCTAGAATTCAGATAAAGCAAAAAGGCTTTTATCAAGGTTTATGCTCTGTTTTAAGAACTCTGTGTGCTATTTTCAATGTTTTGTCGAATGTTGTAAGACGTCAGTCAGCTTTTTTTTTTCCTTGAGTTTCTGGGTTCAGGGCAGCCAAGGCCAACAGTGTCTCTCACATGGCTCTGTTTGTGTGAACACAGCTGCACAACTGTTTTGGACAAGTGATCTCTCTCTCTCTCTCTCTCTCTCTCTCTCCTTCTTTCCCTCTCTCCCTCAGCCAGCATCTTTCCCACACATGAAATCTGATCAGGATTCCAAGCTGTACCCTCTGGATCCGTCCCGAATCGAAGTGGTGCCTGCCGTCTCGCACTTCTGCATCCTCCTGCCTGTGTTACGCAAGACAGACACATGGAACAGTGCATTTCCCATATCTGCCTTCTGAATGCCCCAGCCCGCACATAAACAAGCGTGTGGTGATAGCACTGTTGTGCACGAATAAACTTGTTACCTTTAGCATGACCTGCAGTGTTGATCATACCTTCTGCGGTTTGTATGAATTCTTCAGATGATCAGAATCAGCGTATTTATTCTCCATGTATGAAACGTTATTGGATTTTTCTACTTGGTGCGTGTGTCAACAACAATTCCGGTAGAATACCAAAATATGGTGAACGAAAGCAAATTTATGCTCTTCTCTAGGAGAGAGAAGCTAGTCATTTATTGCCTAATCTCAGTCTTTAAGGTTCTGAGATTAAGGTTTCGGTTAATACCAGTATTTAAGTGTCTCACTCTTGGTTAGTCTCAGTCTGTGAGGTTCTGTATCTTGGTAAGTCTGAGTTTTTAAGGCTTTCATTCTTGGTTAGTCCCAGTCTTTAAGAGTCTTGCTAAGTCCAGTCTTTAATGGTCTCTTTTTGGTTAGTCCCAGTCTTTAAGGATCTATGTTTTGGGTAGTCTGAGTTTTTTAGGTTCTCACATTAGGCCCAGTCTTTAATGTTCAAAGTCATGGTTAGTACCAGTATTTAAGGTTTTGCCTCTTGGTTAGTCCTAGTTTTAAGGTTCTCACTATTGGCCAGTCACAGTCTTTAAGATTCTCCCTCTTGGTTATTCCCAATCTTTAAGGTTCTATGTCTTGGGTAGTCTGACTTTTTAAGGTTCTCACTTTTGATTAGGCCCAGTCTTTAATGTTCAAAGTCATGGACAGTACCAGTATTTAAGATTCTGCTGCTTGGTTAGTCCTAGTTTTAAGGTTCTCTCTATTGGCCAGTCCCAGTCTTTAAGATTCTCCCTCTTGGTTATTCCCAATCTTTAAGGTTCTATGTCTTGGGTAGTCTGAGTTTTTAAGTTTCTCACTCTTGACTACTCCAAATCTTTAAAGTTCTTACTTTTGGTTAGTTCCAGTATTTGAAGTTTTCATTATTGGTCAGTTCCAATCTTTAAGGTTCTGCCTCTTGGTTAGCCTCAGTAGTTAAGGCTCTATTTCTTATCAGTTCTTAGTCTATAACCTTTCAAGTCTTGGGTAGTCTGAGTTTTAAGGTTCTCACTCTTGGTTAGTCACATTCTTTAAGGTTTTAAATCTTGGCTAATCCCAGTGTTTAACATTCCAAATCTTTGGTAGTTCAAGATTTCATTCTTTGTTAGTCAAAGTCTTTTGGACTCTCATTCTTGGTTTGTTCCAGTTTTTAAGGTTCTTCTCTCAGTTAGTTTCAGTCTTTAATGCTCTCCCTCTTGGTTAGTCCCAGTTTTTAAGATGCTCACTCTCTGTTAATCCCAGTCTTTGTGGTCTTCAGTCTTGGTTAGCTCTCCACTCATACTGGTACACCAATATTCTGCTTGACAGTCTCCAATGTTCTGTTATCACAAAAGGAAACGGTATCACACTGGTATCTGTTGCTTAAAGACCCAAATGTGTCAGTATCTTGCATATCATGACTACATACACTAAGATGTTTCATATCACCAATATTTTAAATAATAAGGACCCAAAAGTTCTGCCTACTGAAAATCCAAATTTCTAATGTTTTGCCTTTCAAAGACCCAAATACACAAATACAATTTCTGTTGAAATGAAGAGCCCAAATACATCAATCAATTCTTTTCCCCTGAGACCCAGTTGCAGGTAAAACATGTAAAGGCACTTAAACCATTTAAATCCTATCCTTTGAGGACACACCATCCAGGGGAAGTGGAGCTTTGCTTGTGTGCGTATGTGTATGCGAATGCACCACAGACACTTCCATTAATTCTGTTTCTGAGCCTCTAATTACTATGTGGGCCTAACACACTGCCTTTGTTCGAACAGGCCACTGCTCCTGGAGTTCTCACGAGAAACGCCCACACACGCTTTAGCAATGACCAGGCAAGCCGCACTCTCCATGGATAGATGTGATTTGCAGTTTGTCTCAGTTGCTTACATTTCAGGAGTGAGCATCTGTGCTCTTAAAATGATACCGCTGTCCATATTCCCATACCCTCCTCTCCTTTCATCTTTCTCTATTGTCATGTTATTGTAATGCAAAGTAAAAGCTCTGTAGTGCTGTCCTGGTGAGGTCAGTGTTCTTTCCCGGATTTCCAAATGTATGAATTTTATGTCTAATGTATGACACTGACATGATGGTTAATCATGAAATTGTTTGCTAAGACCTCGAACACCTTGTATACCTTTTCACAAGAACTCACCGTTCTTTAAACCAGGGCTTCTCAAACAATTTGGAGCAAATTGAACACAATAAATGTCTTGTTGTTGTGAATAACATTTATTAGTCTTTGTTTTTTTGTCTTAAGGGTGTGCTGTATAATGTAAGAAGAGGGGAGGGATCGACTGGATGGTAAACGCATTGTGTGTGTGCGTGTATGTGTTTAAGTATTTGATTAAACCCTTCCATTATGTCTAAGTAATTATCTCTCTGATTGAGACACAGGCCTAATCTGGGTGTTGGATATGTGTATTGGACATAAACGACAGTCTTGTGAGCAAGCTTCATACATGTTTCAGAACAGTTGGATTTGTACAACCTAAAGACGCAATGTGTCATCGGTGTTTATAGTGGTGAGATGAGACAGGATTCCCGTCAGCACTGTGTGGGAGAAGAGAGAGAAGCTTGTCCTTTTTTTCCCTTTTATCTCTTTTTTTTTATTGAGGTGTGACTCTTTCCCATGAGAGAGGAAGAAAAGTGGGAGAGGAAGAGGCTTTGGGCTAGTAGTCTGGGTTTAAGAACACACACACACACACACACACACACCTCTCTAAGCAAGGAGACCCGTCTGGGTGACTTTGCCTGTCTGCTGCCCCTCAGGCTAAACCAATCTCCCCTTCAGTCACACTCAGGTGCTCCTGCAGGACGTGCTTGGACAAGAGGACAGATCATGACCATGTACGCTACGTCATTATCCCAATCCCAGAGCCGGAACACACACACACACACACACACACGTCACCAGATTTCCAGACAGCTGATCCAGAGCAAAGATCCAATAACAATCCATGAGTCAGAAGAGACAACACCGTCTCTGTCTCTGGGCTTAGCCGAATAAATCTTTAAAAGTCTCAGAGATTGATGGTGCATGATCAGTATCTGTCCATCATCCCATCACGTCTGAGCAAATAATAATAACAAAAAAACAGGTTTAACATAACCATAAAAATAAATAATCAGCAGCAGGGTGGGGTGATGAATCAGTTACCACCCTGAAGTTGATTATTTTCCAATAACAGCATTTCCTAAAGTGTTTCATCCCTCCCATAACACAATAATTTGATTAAAAAATGTGTATTATTTAAAGAATTAGACGTCCTACATTTTATCTGTTTACAGATACAATTAATGTTGTGGAACGCCTGCGCAACAAGTTCGTTCACGTTGCAGCTATGAACAGTCGTTCTCTCACCAGCTTCTTGCTTTATTGGAAGACTTACTGACTGTTACAAAGCGCTGACACTGGAGACTCCTTCCATAAATATTACATAAACACTTTTCTCCTTACAGAAATCTTCTATCATATCAACGATTATAAAAGTGATTATACGGTGATATATAGAGCGTCCATCGTACACGTCCCTGTGAATGAGCTGTTGCTATAGAAACGATAACGTATTAGAACAAGCGCATTAATATAAACTTGTGATTTGGAGCTGAACTACTGTCAGAGCTGCTGTTATAGAAAACTAATCAACACCTTCTGACCAATCAGAATCCAGAATTCAACAGCGCCGTGGTGTAAAGAGCAAATGTGAGACAGAAAGACTATTCCTTTACATTTCTTGAAATAAATGCTTGAAAAAAACCAAAAAGCCCAGTTTAAGCTTGAAAGGAGTAAAAAAATGTCTAATAATTAAATAAATTCCAGAAAATTTTAATATGTTATCATTTTTCGCAGCGCTATTCATGATGCATTCAGAGCTAGCCTTAGACAAAATGGCGTCCAAGAAAGAAATAAAAGCCACTTGAGAGTTAGAGGACAGAACGACATGCAGGGTTGTGTTTTTATCTCTTAGTTTGCTCTCACTTGCTAGCTGCTAGCTAGCGTTAGCTCATTAGTCTGCCGAGTTATTATCATATAGCTAGCTAAACACAGTGTAGTTACAGGGATATGGTAGCTAGTCCTCCATCTGCTAATAAACTTCACAATATTCACAAGTGAGCTATCATCATAATTCATGTAAATTCATCATTTAAAACTTTAGATGGATAACTAGCATGCTAAAGAATGCTAAATATGTTAACTTATGTGTTCACAGTTAACTAGCTTCACAGCACAGTGGATAATAATACACAGAAAGACTAATGTTAGCTTAATATTTAGTTAAGTTGCTATTGTATTAACCAGCCAACAAATCCTGGCTAGCTAGATAAGCTGAGATTTCATGCTAGCTACACTTTATGTTAGCATGTTCTTTAGATTCTTACGGTGAGGCGTTTGGGATTTATACTCACACACACACACACACACACACAGACAGACACACACAGACACCTCTGACTATAGTGAGTGACTCATCATGGCAAGATCTGAGTAATGGTTACTCAGGATTCAGCTGGGAAAACGCTGATGGTGCGCAATGATCACCTGCACGATCTGTCGCCTTGTAAAGCTACTGCAGAAAGTAAAAGTTTAGTAGTAAAGAGAGTTAACCCTTTCACACTTTTGCATATGTATTGTTGCTTTTTTTTTTTTTTTTTTTTTTGCATGACCACATTGTAATTTTTGACAGTAAGCTTATTAAGTATATATGCAGAACTTGCTAATGATAATATCACAATTCCTTACGCTATAGTTGGAGATATTAGTCCATTAAAAACAAAGTTAACTAAATATAACTGAATAAAAAAGGCACACAGAGGCACTGATGCCTCACCTTCTGGGATCTAGAAACATTCCCTATAGGTAGACTCACAACTCTAAAATGCCTGTGTTTGTGTGTGTGTGTGTGTGTGTGTGTGTGAGATTGTTATGTCATGTCTTAGAGTACTGTCACACTAGCTACTTTAGATTGAGTTTTGGCACTTTAAAGAGTTTTTGTAATGATTTACATTAATGTCCCTAACTGCATCAATTAACATGAACAAATCATGAATTTCAGCACTAATAAATTATTAGTAATTAAATAGTAATTAGTAATTAGTAGTTAAAGTGAGGTAATGGGTATTAATGTTTGTTTAATCCATGACTAAAAATCTACATAAACAATTAAAAATGAACTTACAGCATGTTCCTAAATGTTGGATAATTCTTTCAACTCTGGTTTCCAGGTGTAAATATTGGAAAGTGCTTCAGCCTCAGGTCTGAATTTTGCCACTTAACATCCGCAGACATGTTCATTAAAGTGTTCGTTCATGCTACATCTATGCGTATTTCTCCCAGTTTTGATACTTAGGTTAAAAATTCAATATAAATGTGCCTATTTGAAATGGATACGTGGCGTTTTATATCATTCTTTCAGCAGAAACAGGTTCATGACGCACACAAACGTTGCTGAATGACCAGATTTATGATTGGTGTAGGGATTGAATAACAAAACGTATGACTGGTCTAAAGGTCTTGATGGAAAGACGTGGGGCTGCTGCTTATAGGACAAATAACATATAAATACCAGCAAATAAATATCAATACCAAATATTTTTTATTGCTAAACTGTGAATCTGTGTGTGGCTTTGTAATGTCTTGTTAAGCCATGGATCTTTGTGACAAGATGCAAGTTAAATTAAGTTTCTACATTAAATAATTGTTTAATAATAAAAAACTTATTAAGTGATATGTAGAAAAAGATTTTTCTTTCACAGCACAACCTTTAATATTATATTATATTATATTATATTATATTATATTATATTATATTATACTAAAGATACCCTGAATAAAGGAAACATCTCATTTTGAGATTATAACACATTTCTAGACATATTTACTACATTTTCTTATATACACACATATAAGAGCGAGCGAGAGAAAGAGAGAGAGAGAGAAATACTATATATTATAGACAATATAGACAAATTCGACATAGTTGTGTGTTAAATAAAGAGGAAACCTTCACTGCAAAAAAATATAACATCTTAGCCACTGAAAATATCTTGAACGTAGCCAAATTTATCTAGTGGTTCTTATGAAATTAGATTATTATTTTATTAAGATTATTACCATTTCTAGACATTTTTACTCATTTCTTATTGTATTCCATGAAAAAACGCTACAAATTAGCAACATTATCCAACAGAATGAGACGATTTCGAGGTAGAAATGAGTAAAAATGTCCAGGTTTTGGTTAATAAACTTATACTTGGTTTATTTTAATTTTATGATGGGATATATTAGCTAAATCTGACTTTTTTGTCCGAGTTTTTGTCTGGTTTGTAGTTCCTGTGCAGAACTGTACAACACTGAGTTTCCATTTCACACACGGTTCCAAGTACCAATAAGAATAAGTTTAATTTCTACAGCACCGTTCTCAAACCTGAGATTGCTTTACAATTCGCAGAAAAGTATCCAAACAACACATTTGTGTACCCGATTTAAAGAATAGAAGGAAAAAGACTGATGCAGCCTGCTGGCTACTGGAAAATGTAGATAAACTAGCTTGCTAATAGCTTCGCCTGCTTTGTTCCTCACACACTGAGGCGTGATCAGCTTTTGTCGCGTCAGCTTTCACCATTGACAGATTTATACACAAGCGGTTGATCCTGTGTCAGCTTTTGACAGTGTCAACAATTCTCGTTACAATGAAAAACAACTGTTTTGCTGGTTTTATTTTTTTCATGTGTGTGTGTGTGTGTGTGTGTGTGTGTGTGTCTGTGTGTCTATGTAGGGTGTGTTTGTTCGTGCATACATGCATATGTGTGTGTGTGTGTGTCTATTTAGGGTGTGTTTGTGCATGTATGTGTGTGTGTGTGTGTCTATGTAGGGTGTGTTTGTGCATGTATGCGTGTGTGTGTGTGTGTGTCTATGTAGGTTGTGTTTGTGCACGTGTCTGTAAGTGTGTGTGTGTAACTGAGCGTGTTGAGAATGACACACCTGGCAGCTCTGCTTTGTTCCAGCCTCGGCACCGAGGCGATTTCCCAGACTAAAACATCAATGGCTACTAATACCCGTGAGAGACCTCACTCTTTCTCTCCTTCTCTCCCTTCCTCTCTCTCGCTTTCCTTCTCATTTGGACTCTTTCTTTCTTTCTTTCTCTCTTTTCATCTCATACACTTTTCCCAGGTGATCGTCATGCAGCCCAACTTTTTCGGCCTTGTTTTGGGGGGGGTGGGGGGGGGGGGTGGGTTTGTTTGGCAACGTGCAGTTTTGTTTTGGATTTTGAGATTGACTCAAGATTATTCACACGGCACACGCCCCACAGCCGTACCTGCAACGACAGGTTAAGAGCTGAAGGTGTGTGTGTGTACGTGTGTGTGTGTGTTTCACACACCCCATTCTGGCGGCTTCTGCTTAAGCTTGGTGTGTAATGTCATGCCAGGAAAATCCAGCCATCGGGGCGAGTGACATCATTGAGGGGAACCACTGATGGGCTGGGATGGGTTCTGGGGGTGGGGGGGTCATAGTGTATTTGTATGTGTGTGTGTGTGTGTGTGTGTGTGTGTGTGTAGGAGGGGAGGGGGATCACTCTTACTAACAGCTGTCAATCAAAGTGATTGTCACATTGCAACTAGACACTTCAGTATGTTGCATGTAACATATGTCGTGTGTATGTGACGAACTTCAGGCAAGTTGCTGCATCAGAACCAGAAATGTGTGTGTGTGTGTGTGTG
Source organism: Pangasianodon hypophthalmus (assembly GCF_027358585.1). NCBI lineage: Eukaryota > Metazoa > Chordata > Actinopteri > Siluriformes > Pangasiidae > Pangasianodon > Pangasianodon hypophthalmus. The sequence continues at coordinate 15,567,576 of NC_069735.1, read as the reverse complement.
TGTGTGTGTGTGTGTGTGTGGGGTATGTAAGTTCGAAACGCCTCTATATATTACACCCTCTGCGCCTTGTGCGTCTGTCTCTGTTGCTCCTGGCCTCTCTCCAAGCTTTTCTTCAGCCTGCAGAATGGGAAAAGTAAATTCCCCTCCGCAAAACAGCTCCAAGTCTCAGTTTCGCTGCTACGCCCTGTTCACCGAGTGCATTGCTTTATGATTACGTTTCCAAACAGGGTGGGGAACCCAGACTCGGCTCCATTGAAGAACCGATAACGCCGTGCCAGGAACCTAGCGGATCGAATTCACGATAGCCTTATCGATTATTATCGCTGGTCAGAGCGATCGGCGTTAGCTTTAATGCATTTTCAACACTCGGCATCTTATCGGTGATTGTAGCAGACACACGCTGTATTTCCCCCCTCTTTTCTCCCAGATGGTTCATCTAAAATCCAGCCAGTCTGGACTGAAGCTGCGTTCCATTGTACGCTGAAGTCGGATATTTCCGAGTCGGACTTCCATCTAAATGCGTTCCAGAGCTTCTACTGCAAAAAAAAAAAAGAAAAAGAAAAAAAACATGGATGCCTCCAGTGAACTGATGTTTCCATGTTTATATGACAAATTGTGGAATCCTGTAACCAAAAGCACAGTTACTCATCACTAATGCAGCACACCACAATAGTGAGAGGGCTAGAAGCCTACTGCATGGTTAAAAAATGCAGAAATCATCTGGAAACGTGTTACAAAACTTTTTCTTAAAGCTACTTTTTGAAGCTGTTTTACACATTAGCACAGGCCTATTGGCCATTTTCTGGCGAGCTAGGCTTTACTGACTTCTAGTTTGCAAAAAATGTTCAAATTATGAGAAGTGTAAAGGGAATCATTTAAAATAAACCCACAGTAAATTTCCTAAATTGGAACTTTTGCGATCGTTCCCACAGACAAGTTTCGAGCACAATGCAAATAAGATGCGTTAGCTGCTTTGATTATAACTGCCATAAAAATTTCCAGATTGTTCTACGTAAACACCGACAAGTTTCCTGATCAAATCGTTTTTCTCAAAAACAATCATTTAAATGTACGCTTGACACGTAAGCATGGTCAATGTTATCGGCTAAGCTAGGCTTGATAAGTATATGCTAAGTGCTAGTTTTCAAAACATGTTCAAATGAAAAGGAAATAGTTTATAAAGGAAAATGGCAAGTCATGATTTATAAAGTAAAGTTTGATGAAAAAGGATTAATGAGAACCGTTTACCATTTTGACGTGGCTGCAAATTCAGACTTAGATGATCGCTTTAGTGCCATATTAGCTAAGATTGTTAGCTAAGATTAGCACAATATTCTGCTACAATATTTGGTGATTTCCAGATTACTTAAATACAGGTGGGTTTCCTCATCAAATTATTTTTCTCAAAAACACTTTGTAAACATATATGTTGACGCATGTGCAGGTTTAATGTTACTTCCTAAGCTAAGCTTTGCTAAGCTCATGCTAGTTATCAAACCGGACTAAACCAGCATTACTACACATTACATTTCAATCTAAGAAAACGGTTTAAATCAAGATTAACGAAATCTCGTTATTAACCTCAATCCAAAGCAGTGCTTTTTTTTTTTTTTTAAATAAACTTTACACTGTTACTCACACTGTTAGTCAAAGATTTTCAATAATAATAATAAGAAGCAGGAACAGCTAGCATGTCACTGACCTTTAAATAAAGCGCTAAACTCACAGAGGTGCTTGTGTGATGTGATTTTTACAGGACGATTGTGGTTCAGTGAACAGCTGGTGATAGCTAGCTAGCTAGTTTGGGTTTTTAAAACGGTGTTACATGGACTGAGGAACAATAGTTAGCAGATTTTTTAGCTTTTGCAGAAAAGCGAGAACAGCCTGTTGTTTTCTGTCCACTTAGGGTTAAAATTCACTTGGCTGTTACTTAAAAAAAGTGAAATTAAACACTAATGGAAGCGAATTCCTTTTTCTCATCCGTGCATCCTTTCTCAACCTTTCCTTCTGCGTCCTTTTTTTTCCCAGACAGACCTCTATTCAAGCTAAGTGCTCCTTCAGGCTTCAGTCTCTTCAGAGGTTCAAATCCCACCTTAATTTAATTTAGCTGAAGGCTGTGAGTTTAAACGGACGCTTGAGGAACTTCTTTAACACACGGATTAGATTCTGCTTTAAAGAAAGAGCGTTATGATAAGGATTTTGACACATCGAAGTGCTTTCGAATGTGAATTTATTTAAGAAAAGTGAAAGAAGTATACATATTGGAAAAAAAAGTTTACGCAGTAATTAAAGTGCTCATAATCACTTACTTGACACTGCTGCATCTTTCACCGTCTTTGTGCTCCAACATGTTTCGTGTTTTCTCAGGCAGTACAAATCGAGTGTATCGCCCTGAGTGAAGGACACACACTGTGATCAGGGAGCAGAGCCAATCACAACACAAAAAGGAACGCAACGCAGCTTATAAAGGCAGACGAACCGTACGTGATGCTGCACAAACTCACTCTGCACACCGTTACATTATCGCTCATTAGTTAGTCTGCTAATTGGATAGTCGACTAGTTAGTGTAATGATAGAGTTATTGGCCCACACACACACACACACACACACACACACTCACACACACACGCGCACACACATTTAGCTAAGCGTATGCTATGTATACAGTACCCAAGTGGATGTGTGTGTGTGTGGTTTAAATATGTGAGTTGATTATGTTGATGTATTGAGTGTCAAGCTGAACCTCGAAACACGGCATGATAGTTCCTTACTCGCTCGGATTTATGATGATTTACAAAACACACACACACTTACAGTCCCAAAAGAGGCAGCATTACGCCCATGTTAAAAATACCGAGGTTTCACGATGGAAACCCAATAAACACGAGAGCTTTTTCCATTGTCTCTTCCATTTTTGTGCTTCTGACATAGGCCAGGCTGTGTGTGTGCGTGTGTGCATGTGTGTGTGTGTGAGAGAGAGAGAGACGGAGAGAGTTTAACGACATTGCTGTCACTTGAACAAGCTCAATAATGCTTAGCTTGAAAAAGAAGAACAAATGAGGGGAATCTCAGCAGACCAAAATATCGATGAAAGCGTGAAATTGTTACAGCGTGTTTTACCTGTCAAGGTGACAGACGACCCGTTTGTGTGTGTGTGTGTGTATTTGTGTGTGTGTATGTGTGTGTTTAGTTCTGGCTCTCTTCCGGATCAACCCTATATTCCCAGGGCCCCTAACGCTCCCTCGTTAATATTTTCTCGGAAACTGCCTGATGTTTCTGGGACCCCATGTTGCCTGAGTGTTTTCATACATTTGCGTCAGTCTTCTTGCTTTTATAGTCATTATAGTAATTTTTTTTTGATAGATAAAGTGAGTTTGTGTGTATGTAGCTAGCTTATAAACTTAACATATTAGCATGGAAGCTTTCATTGTAAACATTAAGTTGTGGCTTCCAAATATTAGGTAGATCATTAGCAAGAGTATAGTGTGTAAAAGCTAACATTAGCTTCCTAGTCAGCCATCTTAGCTATGATATTGTAGCTAGTAGTTAGAAGTCTAAAGAGATTAGAAATGCACTGATGTAATAGCTAGGTGAGTTTATGTGTTTCTAGCTAACTGATAAACTTGGCGATCTAGCCATAATGAATTCGGTAATGGGTTTCCGAACATTAGCTAATTATGTAGCCAGCTACCAAGTGTCGCAGCACTGCATATTCTGTAAGACAAGTGTGTAGAAAAGCTATATACATGTCTACTATGGATTTATGTGTTGTAGATAGAGGAACATTCGGTTGTGGTTTCCAAACATTAGCTACATAACTAGCTAGAATACAGAGTGTCAAATCTAACATTAGCATGTTAGTGAGCCATCTTAGCTATCATACTGTAATTAGCTGGCTAAACAGACGACGAGCATGCAGATATAGTAGCTAGGTGAGATTATGTGTTTCTAGCTAATTAATAAACTTGGAAATCAGCCATAATGAATTTGGTAGCAGTTTCTGAACATTAGCTGAGTAATGTGTGTGACACCATAGCAGATTCTGTAAGGCAAGGGTGTGGAAAAGCTGTATACATATCTAAAACAGATTTATATGGTATGTGTAGTGGAGCCACCGAACAGAATTTAGCTGCAGGCATGGGGTAAGCACATTTCACCTCATGGTTTGATTAGCTCCGTGCAGTGCAGGTGAAAACACAGCTATTTGATTTTTCACTCTGCATGGAAGTGGCCTTATGGGCCACAACAGCCTTCGACTACGAACAAAAGGATATTTTTCTCTCTCCTTATTGTTGCTCTGTCTCTCCCTGTTTTTCCCCTCCTTCCATTCTCTCTCTCTGAATTGTGTTTTTAATGGCTCCTCTTAAAGGTTCTCAGTTTTCAGAGTGATTAAAAGTGGCGCGCTACGAAGGCGGTGTGTGTTCCTGCTCTCTGATCTCATCCCGCTCTCACAGCGCTCAATGGAGGGATACAGTACTGTTGTGGTTACCAGTTTATGTGGTTTTGTGTGTGTGTGTGTGTGTGTGTGTGTGTGTAGAGGGGGGATTCTCACTGAGCCTGTGCTTGTGTGTTCTGTCTTGGCTTACGCAGCCAAGTTAAAGTGGGTGTGTGTATGTGTGTGTGTGTGTGTGTGTGTGATTGTGTATCAGGTTTAGATATTGCACTGACACACCGATGCAAAGTGTGGGAAAGTAGGTCTCAGTCGTCTGTAATTAGGACCGTAATGTCTGCGGCGCTGGCCGCAGTTGTGAGAACGGCCATCGTTTTTTTATTTACAACCTTTTCTGTCTCTCTCTCTTTTCCCATCTGTCTCTCTCCCTGTCTTTCTCTCTTGCTCCCTCATTCTGGACATGTCCCAGCCTAAAGGAAAATTGACATCATTCCTTTATGTAAGGGCACTTTGCAGTCCCCCCACCACCACCCCTATACACACACACACACACACACACACTCACACACACTCACACAGGCTGAGTCATGGTGCAGTTTTAACTTTGAAAAACACAGAGAACACCCTCCTCTCCTCTGACAGGGCGCGGCCAGAGAAACAATTCTACAGGAATGAGCCTCAAGAGGTCTCAGCATGTGTGTGTGTGTGTGTGTGTGTGGGAGAAAGGTAGCGAGATCATATAGTGCTCAAATATGCAAAGGCTGATTTGTAAACCTGCCCAATTTGTAAACCTTTGAAACCTCTCCTGACCTGTGTTCAGCTCACAAACATTCAGGTGTTGCAGTGTTTATTGGAAGCACACAAGGTCACACCTGACAGACTCGTGACTTGTGAGACCCTCAGGGTTACATGCTCAAATCTGTGAGCTACTTTGTAAACTGCCCAATGTACAAAACCTTTATGAAAGCTTTTCTGATCTAACCGCTGTGTTTACAGGGATCATGTGACAAACTGACACATGAGGTGCTCAGGTTTAAATGCTTATGCTCAAATATGTGAGAAATACTTCTACTGAGTGACACTGCCCAATTCTCAAATCAGCCAGGAAAATTTTCACACACATTGTTTGTATAAATGTGTTTATGGGGACCAGATGACTAACTTGTGAAGTCCTCAGATTTAATTATGCTTGTAGCTGAGGGTTAATTTATAATATTGCCCTATTTGTAAAACTCTAAAATCTTTCCTGGCCTAATTTGGGCACAGGGACCATGTGACAAACTAACTTGTGAGGGCTTCAAGTTCACATTTTGTTCATATCTGTGAGGACTAATTTGTAAAAACTGCCTTATTTGTAAAACCCTTGAGCTCAAATCAGGCCAGTATGAGTTCCCACACATTCCTGGAACCACATGATTATCTAACTTTTCTTTTTTTTTTAAGATAAACTATCCTCATATACACAAATATGTGAAGGCTATTTTGCAAAATTGCCCAGTGTCTAAAACTGAAATCAATTTGAGCTCACACATTCTTGCATTATTGTGTTTATTAGGACCAGATCACAAAGTGACTTGTGAGGACTTCAGATTTACATGTATATGGCCATCTATGTTGTTATCCATATAAACGTACTCAATATTAACCATATATAAGCTTACAAATATGTAGTTTACGGTGACCATGTGACCTGTAGACTCCTCCAATCTACATGCATACTTTCATATGTGAGCTTTAATTTATAATTCATAAATCTCTGACCTCATTTCGGACCAGGAAATGTTTCATTCATTGAAACAATTCATTGTTGTATTGTTATGTTTATGAACACACCATCACAAACTGAGGTCCTCAGATTTCACATTATGCTCATATATATGTGAGGGGCTCATTTATAAAATTGCCCATTTTTTAAAACTCTGAAATCCATTCCAGCTTGATTTTTGTTCACACACATTCTTGTATTATTGTATTTACTGGGACAACATGACAAACTGCCTTATAAGGACCTTATATATGCAGTATAAGAAAGCTACTTTGTAAAGTTCCCCAATTTATATGTCTGAGCTCATATCGGGAACGATTTCTCAAACCTATTTTTTTCGTATTGCTGTGTTTATGGGGACTGTGAAAAATTGATTTGTCCTCAGATTTACTTGTTAAACGTTAGAGCATGTAAATGTAGGTTTTAGTATCTCATTTTACTGTATTCGAGAGAAAACTTGAACTCTTGAACTGGCATCATTCAGACACACATTGAATGGTTCCTCATGGGCCAAAACCAAAATGAGCTAACTACAGTCTACCCTATTCCCTTATGAGGACCGGGAATTTTGTCGCCACAATGTCTTTTATTGCCATGAGGTTGGTATGTGAACAGGATGCTGCCCTCATAAGATGATGAATACAAATCCATACACACTTAAAACAGAGTCCCATGCACCGAATACTGGTCCTATGCCTCTAAAACAAAGCATATTTATACCATATACACACGCACACACACACACACACACACACACTCATACACGTACACCTCTGAAAAATATCTCTTTACATGAGGGTTTTCATAATATTTCATGGCCCCGACTGTAGCTCTGCTCAGGGTCGTGTCTAGTTTCTGTGACAAATTCGTTAATGTAATGGAACCATTAACGTCCGAGAGGGAGGTACCCTCATAGCCACACACACACACACACACACACACACACTCTCTCTCTCACACACACACACACACACACACACACACTCACATGCAGTTCATTTCTCTGCAGGTTTGGTGCATTAGATGTCAGCGTAAAGACACTGATTTAATAACATAGGTTTCAACTGTTGTACGACTTTTCTTTAAGAACCTTCATATGAACAGAATCCGATCTCAAATTTTGGAATATTTTGTGCCACTAGAACTTCGATTTGAAATTATTTTACAAATTATATCATTTTGGTATGCACAGCTTTAAAACAATTTGAAATTTGATTTTAGACAACCAAATGTTTTATATTGATATTGCAGTTTCTGTTGTTTTTATGTTTGACAATTTGCATTATCATATTCTAGGCTGATGGACAGAATACGTGTCTATTTTTGTCTTTGCTGTAAGATGAAGTCACATTTCTTTCTTTCATTCTTCCTCCGTCACCAAAACATAATGAACCGAATTTAAAATTTTGCCAAAATTTTTAATTCTATGATAACTTTGGTTACCTTAAACTAGAATTCGATTTGTTTTAGTTCAACTTACACAATTTTTAACAAATGATAAAAAAAAAATTAAAAAGTTTTACAAACTTCAAAACCAAATTGTACTGAGAGAAATATCATCATTTCATATCAGATTAGCATTCTAAGCAAACATTAAATTTGTCTTTGTGTATTAAAGTGGTAGGATTTTAAAATTCTAAAGCTACACAGACACTAAACTTAAATGCAAACACAAAATGTTATGTTTGATTAGACCAGCATTTCTGCTAAGTATTATGCTAATTACTTCATACAAACAGGTGACTATAGATAGCAGTTACTCTTTAATACTGAAAAGATTATACCTGATTTTAATAATACAATACTGCAGAAATTTCTGTTCTTTTTGTCTTCCTGATCACCGTTTTAGTATGTGCCCCAAAAATGGAACCAGAAGTGTTTAAACAAAAAAAAAAAAAAAAATCTTGTTTGCTTTTAATACAAAAATACTCATCATACATCAGTATAAAATTTCCGAGTTATCAGTGTGACAGTTATGTCATGCTTACTGGGGAATATCTAATTTCTTTCAATTTGTTATTGTTTCATATGAAACAAAGCCAGATTTTTCTTCTTCCAGAATAAACCAAATGAGACAGCAAGTCCCGTGTCTGACTCGATCTGTACCGAGAACACGCTCATTACACACTGACGTGGTTCTTGAGGGAAAATGGGAGCTAGAAGACGTCCTTTGTGTGACAACTCGGAAAGCACATTTAGGAAATCCGTCTCACGGCCTCAAGTCCGAAATGTTCCCACGACATCAGCGAGACAGCGACGAAATCTTCCATAACGGCTCTCACATGCTCACTAAACTGAGCCAAACATCCACACACACACACGCACACACACACAAGGCCTGTTACATTGGGGAACTGGTCAACAACCTGACCCACGGAAGCCATTGCAGATCTGAATTAAGTCATACGCTACCACTGGGCCTCCTCAGAGGCACTGTAAAGGGGGAGCACGCAATGATTCCAGGCAGCGTCTTTAGGGAGAGACCACGGGGGGTCGGGGGGGTTCGGGGAGGTCGGCGCTTTCTGGCAACAGGAGGTGAAGCAATCATTTGTGACGTGAAGTGAGTGGAGCAACAAAGTTGAGCAAAATTTAACTTTATGCAAATGAGAAGCGATGCCATTTGGCGACTACCAATAGAAGTGAGGGACAGTGATGTGTGACCCCCACCCGCCCCCTATTGAGAAACATTATCTGTTTTTTTTTTTTTTTTTGGTTTCACATATTCTTTCCTACTCAGAGACTCGCTCAGCTGCTACGAGCATGAAGTGTTTCATTCACCCAAAAACAGAACAACGTTGGCGTGTTCTGTTATTAAAATATACACTACATGGCCAAAAGTATTTGGACACCTGACCATCACACCGATATGTGGTTTTTTTGTCAAACTGTTCCCACAAAGTCAGAAGCACACAATTGTATAGAATGTCTCTGTGTGCTGTAGCATTATATTTTCCCTTCTAAGAACTAAGAGGCCCAAACCTGTTCCAGCATGACAATGCCCCTGTGCACAAAGCGAGCTCCATGAAGACATGGTGTGTGAAGGTTGGAGTGGAAGAACTCGAGTGTAAGAAGTACTCGCAATTGTAAGACTTAGTCGTAGACCGGTTTTAATGTCACGCTATATGGTTATATACAAGTGTTTTGTTTTTACAGTTGCTATTTCTGCTGGTTAAGTTTTAATAATTGACAGTTATATTATATATTATACTAATGCTCCGATCTACATAAGGTTTCACCATATAATAACGGTATTATTGCTACATTATCATTCACTGGCGTGTTCAAGTCGGTGACTGTTTTCTTACCTTGGTAAAAGTGTTTGCCAAGTAAATAAATAAATGAATAAATGCGTGTTTAATTTAAAACTGGATAAGGTGCATTAGCTGATGATAATGTTGATTATATCTTGTTTTATCGCTTTAAATACACATTATTATGTAGTCTCGGATTCAATAATGGCTGTAGATTAGGTTAATTAATTTGCTTTCTCATAAACGTTTTGACATTTAATCTTTTATATGTAAAGCTCATAGATTTTACAAATGAAAAGATTTACAAGTAAACATTATTTTAAAAATAAAAAAAACGCCACATCAAACACATTGTTTCTTACAAAGAATTTAATAAATATTACTTTCAAATGACACAAAAAAGACAAGACTCCTTGCAAAAAAATAGGAAAAGTTCTCAAGTTTAACACTCATGTAAAACCGAAACTTGTCTCGTTTTTTGTTCAGAGAGGCCTAAAGAAAGTGTACGATGTCAATGCTGGCCAGCATCACTCAGAGGAAAGAGTTCACTTTGACGGACCTGCCCTTTTTTCTGTCCTAAAATTATTAAGAAAATAACGACACTTTACAAAAACACGACGATTGGACAAATCATATAGAGTTTTGACTTTTCCAGGAAAGTGAAGCTCTTTGAATTTTACGCTCTTCTTCTCGTTTCCTCAGTCGTTTGGGATAAACAAACTGCTGGCTATGAGCTTTAATTTCACCTCACTACAGAAATACTGCTACGGGAAGTGTTGGTTACATTAACACGGTGACAGAACATTCTAGGTTGATTTATGACAGAATATAGAAATACACCACTGCAGAAATGTCTATTCACTTATGTTTGTCTTTGTTGTAAGACGCGTTAAGTCACGTTTCTTTCTTTTCCATCTTTCTCCATCGCCACTTCAGAACGTTCCAGAAATAATCCTGACCAAACCGTCGAACTATAAATGTGTTTCTTTTTTTTTTTTTTTTTTCTTAAACAAAACTTTGTACAGCGCATCTCATTTCATACAGTTAGAATAAAAAATAAAACTATTCTTTCAAGAACACTTTTGGCATATTTTTTTTTTTTTTACAAAATGTTTTTTTGTGTGAAACAAATGTTTTCTGTCAAAAATAAGGAAGTAGAAAGCTTACAAAGCTGTCGAACCTTCGAATCTAAATGAAGCACATAAATAAAAAAAAAAAAAAAAAAGGAATGATAGGCTCTCGAATATTAAGTTAATAAATCAAATATACACAATGATTAATTAAAAAATATGTACATACAAAAAAAAAATCTACACAACATTGATGTCATAGTAAAGTCGACAAATTAAATTCTTCATATTGCAAGGGACTGAAGTTTGACCTGCCGCCTGCAAAACAAAACAATAAAAATGACAATAAATAATAATAATAATAGTAATCGTAATAATAATAATGAAGTTTTGGTTGTTGTGGTTGTTGTGGTGTGGTGTAGCAGGAAACTTCGGGCTAACAGAATGTTTAATGCGGGTTTCATTCAGGGGTGGGCGATGTGATATGATGATAAGATACAATGATCACAATACACTTAGAGTATCGTCAGTGTTTTTATATACCGTGAAATGAGCAGCTGACTGGAAGTTCATCTGTTTTTTTATTTCCTCGGTTTGTTTAATTTGCCTTGTCATTCCTTGAAATGAAATTTTGTCAGACATTTTGTGAAACTGTCTTCAAGTATCACAATGTTAGATTTTTTTTTTTTTTTTTTTGGATAATTGGCCCACCCCTAGCGTCAGATCCAGGATTTTAATTCGTAATCTAAACATTAAAAGAACAACCCGGCGTTTTTCAACCTCATTTCTATTCACTGTATCTGTAGAGAAGAATTTCAACGCGTTTCCCTGCAATGAGAAGACAACAGAAATCCAGTTTCCTCCAAACTCACTTCTAATGCAAGTCTAAGGGCAGCTGTTAAACTCAAGAAACAATGTGAGCCATTACACATAAGACGACACAAGAAAAGACAAATTACACAGATTTAAAGCTCAGATTACAAACACCTTCGATTGAAGAAATCATGAAAGCGTTTTACAAAAATACATATTTCATGTAAATGTTTACAGATGGAAATTCAACAACTGCCCTTAGACTTCCATTATAAGTGAGCCTGGAGGTTCTCAGTACACGGACACATGTAGAGATTCTCGTCTGTAGCATCACACATGATTGATTGAGATAACGTCGAAAAACTTCAGAGAGTTCCTTTAATCTCCACTATTACCGGTGAAACAGCAAACCTGGTCTGAGATCAGCTTTACTTCTATCAGCACCTCCGTTCTGACACACAGGGCTTTTTGCTCTGATGAATCAGGTATAAACCCTCCATCTCTGTGAAATGATCCCAAAGGAAAAAAAAAAAAAAAAAAAACACTGACGTATGCTTGCTGAGTGCAAATCCGTGTGCCTTCGAAATTCTGCTGCACACCAAGGAATTTGAATTTATCCGCGATGCCAAAAAAATCGCGTGTTCATAATTCATCACTACGTAAAGTACCCAAGAAGGCGGCGTTTTGTTTTGTTTTTTTTTTCTTTTCTTTTTTTTTTTTTTGAACCGGGGGGAAAACCGGAAAACTAGCCAACCCACAACAACCTCGATCTGACCCAATTAGTCAGTGTGTCTATGCCGTAAATTTTGCTGTGGGGACTTTTCCTTGTTTTCTCCTTCTTCGCCATTTTGAAACAAAACGGTCCAATTTCCCGTAACACAGACCGAGTCTCCTGCTCGAAGGTGAGCCAGAAAATTTCGGTGCTGACTCTATTGTTTTTCCGTCCGTCCTTCACCTCTGGGTGCAGCCGTAACGGTTGTCACGGTGACTGTTGCCTAGCCCACCGCCGTTTCCTTGCAGCCGCTATACGATATACTCCATTCTGTGCAAGCTGTTCTGGGACTCCAAGTCTCTGTTGTCACGTTTGTTAGTCCAGTGAGCTCGTTTTCCGTGCAGGCTGCCTGGCCGCTCGTCGCACTCCACTGGAGCGTACACTGGTCGCCGCGGAAACCGTGCTTTGTGGAGACGTTTTTCGGTGTCCGGGTCGTCCTCGGGCACCGCCGTCTCCTGAGGCGGGAGTTTCTGTTGTCCGATCTTGGCGCTGACGGCATTTTTCTCGATGCGGTTTTTGATCTGGTGCAGATTCTCGCGTGCGTTGTTGGCCGCATTGTTGTCCTCGGCAGTCGGTGCGGCTGACGGCGCGGAGGTGTACCCGGTTGCCGTGGCGCTCGCGTTTTGCTTGCGACGTCGTCGTACACACCACAATGCTGTCCACGCCAACGCCAACGCCCAGATCACTGTTGCCACGGAAACCAGCACTGGCACCAGGTAATCTAGTAACAAGGAGAAGGAAAATATTCAGAACGTTTTCACAGAAATAGATCCAGTAAGGGGTTGTGATTTATATACGATCACATTATTAACATTTCGGTAATATTTGAGCAATGTTGAGTGAACTGAAAGAATATATTTGCAACTTTTTTAATGAAAATAATCTGTATCTGATCGTCATCACTACAGCCTTAACTGGTTTATCCTCCAAATTCTGTATGTTCTTTTTATTCTGAAGGTTTTCAATTAACTTTCAATTATAATGAACTATGGTTAAATATAATTTACTATAATTACAGAACTATAATTGTATCTTCCTCTATTACATCCAGTAGTTCTTTACATAAACTTCTACAGCGAGAAACTTCTGCTAGTCTCTATTTTTTCATTGGGGTAAAAAAAAAAAAAAGCAAGTTTTTAATCCATGTTCCCTTAAACGAACTGAAGTCCATGAACTAACACCCGACTGTAGAGTATCAGATGCTCACCGTTGGAGCTGCCGGGGGGCCTGTGCTGGACGCGTACCTCCGCGATGGCAGTGAGGATGGTACCGTTAGCGCTGCGTTTGCTCACCACGTCGATGATCCTGTCCGTGATCCCTTTAACTGGAGCGTGGCTGCTGCCGCTGTCATCAGAAACCTGCTGGAGAACACAGCCATTTTAACATCATGCGTTTGCTGATTTTTTTTTTTTTAAATAAAGCATTCCATCTCAATAACTCATGTAGACACGCGTTTGGCTTTGGCTTCCTTCAGTCATTAGTTTAACTTTTATAACTTTGGTATTTGTTTTATGATCTGCATTTGTATGTAAAGTAAACAAAAGCCTACAGTGATTGATCTTGGGCTTTGGTCTCGGTTTGGTTTCTCCCATCATAAATTACTATTATTGTAATATGTATTTTGTTTACCAAAGAAACACAAGACTGTAACAAGTTAATGAGCTGTTGTGTGGCCAAAGCACATTATTTATGCAGCATAAAGGAATGACAGAGCAACTCATTCTCATCATCATCCTCATCATCATCATCGACACACAACATTATAATAGCCTGGGATTCATGTCAGGGGATTAGTTATGGCATGCAATTGTGCGATTAAAGGATAAAGCTGCTATTAACTGAAGCAGCACAGGATTGAGAGAGCGAGACAGAAGTTTCCGGATACATACAATGGCTACGTGTATTTCACTGCTGGCCGTGGTGGAAGGTTCACATGTGATGGAGATGGAGAACTCGGAGGAGAGATTCTTCACCACGTAGAGACTGCGCAGCTCTCTGCACACCTGCTCCACCGTCACGCCCTGACAGAAAGAACATCATCACGTGAAACGAGATTTTACGCAGGCAACGTGACTAAATCTTATTACAACTGTCACAATTATTTTAATAAACAGCAGCAGCTGAAAATCTCATTGGAAAACTTCAGCTAGGATTAAACATCAAACCAGCTGTTAGAGTTATTGCATCATAAAACTCACAAGCCAATCGTGTTTCAGTATGCAAATGAGCGCACGCAACAAAGAGTTTCCATTGAAAATGGGGCGGGCTTTTAGGGTTGGAGCAACTTTTCCGATTTGCTTATTGACACGTGCATTTCTTGAGGAGGGTAAAAGTATTGGCACCCTTTAATTTCTTCCCCGCATAAAGAATTTAATTATTTAATACAGAGATTTATAAATAAATAAATAAATAAACGATTTAACGGTTATATTAATGATGTCTGACACTGGACATGAAAATTTATTTCTGTGCCAACAGTTAATATTTTTTCTTCCACTATTTATAGATAAACTGAAATAAAAATATAATTTAGAACATGACTCTACTGTGCTGCTTACGCATATTCGGAAATGCGAGTATCTTACACACATATCGCATCCATTCTCCTGATATTTTTCACTGCTCTCACCTGTGGCATGATATCCTTCGTGAACGTGAAAGTGACGTTGGCACAGTCGCTCTCTGGGGGGCACCGGGACTGGATGGGTGTCGTTTGACCTGACCAGCACTCGCCTTGCGTGGGGCACGGCCGCACGAAGCAGCGGTCCTCTTGCACCGGGACACACGACTGACCCGCTGGACAATCTCCTCGCCCAGCTCCGACCAGACGACACGGCCTCGGACCACACAACAACTGCGGTGGAAGGAGGAGGGGGGATTTGGGTGAGCAGAAAGATTCTGGATTAGCAACAAATAAGCGTCTCTCTCAGACATGGACACATTTCAGATTCTTTCCAAACGCATTATTAGCATGTTGCATAGGGAGAGGTGATTATTTATGTATATATACCTCCCTTTACACTACACAGTGCACCATTTTGGAGGTTTTTACGCTCTAACGAAATCCAACAATGCACAGCTTAAGGTTAGTATCCGAACAATGTAGCCTAGCGAGTAGAGAATATCCATAATGCACTGTTGTTTTTGTAACACGGAACACTGAATAGGGCACCATTTTGGACACAGCGTTTCCTTAAGTCTGGTTTCCGAGAAATTTCTCTTTGGAGTTGTACATTGTACAGTGCAATCTGATAATTCAGTTCAACCTAATAAAGGAGATTTATCGCCTTTGTTTAAGTCTGTCATTTCCAAATGAGGCGTACTCAAAGTTTGCCAAAGGCTAAAAGCTCGATCAATCAGGCCCACGCTGCGGTTGTGCTGCACACCAACTAGCCTTGCACTTGGGAGCCATTTACTGAACACACATAAATCCCTGCCTCGTTTTTTTTGCCCTATGCGGCGGTGATTCACACAGAAAACTGACTGACGTCAGATGAGAGCGAGGAGCCGATTCCACAGTCGTGGTTTTATTCATCTGGGCGATGTTTGAGGTTAAAGTTTACAGTCAATGGAGGTTTTCGTCCAGAGCTAAACTGTGTGTCTATAAAACTGAGTTGTTTTTTTTTTTTTTTTATATTTACTGCATCATCATGCTGGGTAATTACCTAACACCCTGGACTTTACACCTTTTTTTTATACCCATCACGATGAGAACGGTTGTATATGTGGTTCACACACACCACACATTAATATTTAAGCCTTCACTTGTTGCCCTTTGCTCCCAGATGCTGATAAAACGTCTCTTGGATATCGTTTCGCATTAACGTTAGATAAGCAAACGGATTTGCCTAATGTACAGGATGTGGGATCACTTTACTTTGATCTCACCTAACGACTGAAAGAGAAAAGAGTCAACAGCAACGGGTTGTTATAATATAAAACACACAATCTCACAGCTGAAGTGTTAATCGTTAACCATTGTGAGCTACACGCTAATTCAGTCTTCCTCAGCCACATCGACTTGTGTCGGACTGAACCATCACTTTTACAGGAATAGTTCAGGGAAATATAGACTGCTCCTGCTAAAATGCAAAATGTTCCTTTAAATGTGACATTACACATCTTAACCCTCTGAAGTCACATTTATCAGGCATTTTATTTTAAATATTTGTAGAAAGGCAGAATACAGACTTTCCTCTGATACCACAGTCGTGTTCGTTTCGTATATACACGCACAGGAGCTTTTTCTTAAATTTAACGTAAGAACATGTTGCTTTGTGTGTGCAGTCTTGTTTCCTTTTAAGGAAAAAATATTCTGAGGCTCAGAGCAACAGAAGAGAAAAGCTGTAAATATGGCACCTTTAAACTTTTCATTTTGTTCGCAAATAATTCCAATAGGAGCAAGATTTTATTTTCAAACGTCTGTTGTTTAGAGTTTATTTATACCTGTTTAATGTTTCTTTTTTACATCTCTAAGTTTTCCGGTAAATATAGGTACATTTTTAAAGAGAAAAAAATGTGTGCAAAAAATGTGTGTAAAAAATGTGTGTAAAAAGAATTAAATCAAAAAAGTTTTATTCTATTATTGACTGCTTGTGGCTACACAATTCAACTTTTCTGTTCTTTAAAGATAATGAATTAATGAAAATAAATAAATAAATAAATAATTAAATAAAGAAAGAAAGAAAGAAAGAAATGTATGTATAGAGCAAATTTTTTAAATGTAATTTTTATTTGTTTGTTTGTTTGTTTGTTTGATTGATTGGGCAGGATGTCTATTACTCATTAGTTCCAAGGCCAAATTAAAGAAGCAAACATCAGACACTAAACAGATCTCGGCTGCTGAACTACAGTGTGCTTGTGGCTTTATTTTGTACCTTTGTGCAGGTGATTCTGCTGTTGTGACAGTAGCAGGTGTTACAGTCCTTGTCCCATCTCGCCCCGTCGGCTACGATCCGGCCGCTGTCCATGCAGGGAAGTCTGTTTACTGAAACCGACATGAGTCATGTGACCACTGGGATTAGAAAGGAAAGTGGAATTGTGAACAAGAGCAGCAGTGAGCTGGTGTGTGTTTACCTTCCTGACACCTCGCTCCGGTTCTCCCGGTTGGACACAAGCAGCGGTAGCCGTTAATCTCGTCCACACACGTCGCGCCGAACGCACACGGAGACGACTGACACTCGTTAATGTCTGGCAGAAAGATTATCACGTCATTAATCCATCAGTTATTGTTACTGCCTTATTACTAGTACTTGACATAAACTGCTAACAAGCTACGTTATAATTAGCATGTTATTCAATCATTAGGAGATTATAATGTGTAATTATTATGATCAGGTGACAAATGGCAAACGTTTACGTTATCACAATTCACTATTTGGAATAGTGGCTAAAAACTTCCTTTCCTTTAGCTAATCACTGGAGTTGCATTTCATACCAGCTACAATGAAATCTAGCATATTCTAAAAATCTAGCAAATTCAGCCACTAAATTTCAGTTTTACGGCTTTTATTTAACAACGTGAACAATTGTATTTGGTAAACTCTTGTTTATTAAACTAGCTAGCCTAAATTAGCCTCGAAATCATTCAACACTTCAAGAGGTAACACTGGCTAAATTGAGCATAAAAAGAGATACTGCAACATAGAGCTAAACTTTCCCTCGTAAAAATGTTGATGGCAATAGACTGAGATCATTCTAGATGAAATTAGCTTCAAAACAATGCAATATCCAGAGATACTACTAGCTAGACGTACCTAAAAAAAGTTCAAAGCAACATTAGCCATGACGTCAGAGAAAAATTAGCCATGTTAAGAAAATTCTATGTGAGTTTAAGATGCAAACTAGTTTAACTATGAAATATGTTAACCTGATTCCTGACTTGATAATAGATGAAACTGAACTACATGTACATTTTGAGTTCGTCTCTTGTTTTTCAGCTTGTTATGGCGCATTTTGGCCGAGGAATTACAGCGGGTCTGTGAGAGACAGACAGTAGAAATAAACTGTGTATTTGTGTTAGAAATCTGAGCGCACTTCCTGTTTTTGAAACGCTAACGCAGGCTAGTCACTCACTGATGCGACAGTCGGGTCCGGCGAAGCCCGCGGCACACTCGCACCGGTACCAGTTATCCCCGTCCACACATGTCCCGCTGTTGTAGCTAAAAAGAGAGAGAGAGAGAGAGAGATCAGGTTCAGGGGGTCAGAGGTCAAAGTTCACTCACAGATAAGATCTTCGTCTCAAGTAGAGTGTAACAACCGGTGACGGGAATCTTGATACGATCACTTCCTGAACGTCCTGAGGGTTTGTTCAGGATCGTGTGAGCGCCACATGAAACGTGTAGAAAAGAGCGTGGAAAAGTGTGTGTGTGAGAGAGAGAAAGAGGACATGGGAAAACCTGTGACAGAAGAGAGTTTTATGTATTTAGCTGGAGGATGTGTGTGTGTGTGTGTGTGTGTGTGTGTGTGTGTGTGTGAGAAATGGCTTACCATGGGTGTGGGTTGCAGTCATTCGAGTCTGTAACAGAAGACAGAAAAAACAACGTTTAATAAAAGTGATTCGATTCCCAAAAAACACACCACTGATACACACCATGCAGCAAAAAAAAAAAAAAAAGTAACAAAAGCTCATTGGAAACTGAACCTTTTTAAGTTTGTGCGACATTAAAGGAGATCGATCATGTCGCCAAGGCAACAGGGAAATTAAAATAGATATAAAATCTTTATCATTTTGCTTACAATATTTGAATGGTTATAAAACTGATCAAAACAAGTTTTGCAAAACATAAAATTACTGTATTTTCCAGACTATAAGGTGCTGCTACTTATATAGAAAAGCAATGTGTCATTTTATTATTTTGTATTATTATTATTATTATTATTATTATTACTACTACTACAATTTGCCTATCATGGTGTGTTTACAGTAGCCCTGTTTCTCCAGCAATTACGGTTAACTAACTCTAAAACTCTCACGCGCCTTGCACTCTAGTGTCTGAAAACATGGTACACACAATCCCTCGCTTATTTCAAACAGGAAAGATGACAGGAAGTGATGTCATACTCTGGCTGCAGGTGAGTCCCTCCCAGCCTTCCTTGCACACGCAGGTGAAGCGGTCGCCACTGACAACGCAGGTAGCGCCATTCTCGCACGGGTTGGGAAGGCAGCTGCTGTTTTTCGCTACACACACACACACACACACACACACGCAAATTTATTTTTAGAGATTGCATTTCATGGTCACCCCAAATGCAAAACATGTAGCTAGAAAAAGAAAATAAGTTACCGATATTACAGCTCGTCCCCTCCCAGCCAGAGGCACACATGCATTTGAAGGAGTCTCCTTCATCGTAGCACGTACCGCCATTGTTACACGTCGTCTCGTCGCACTGGCTCTCACCTGGCAACCCGAGAGTCACAAAAGAAACAAAAAACTCAGCCTACGAGTTCTACCAATCACAGAGACGCAAATGTGTGATGTTTCTCAATACGAGAAACATCGCGTGGGTATCCAGGTGAACCCATAATTCATGCGGATCCAGAATCCATAGTGACGTAGCAATGATGCGCGATGTTCGATAATCAGTCAGTAATTACCCCCTCCCCCACCCCTGTAACCCGAACTGCTAGTTCGCCTGGAGCTCGGTGCTCGAGGGCCGTGTCTATTCATAACAAACTTGTTTTATTTATGTGGGTCAGCTGCCAAGCTAGATGTAGTAGCAATCTGTATCATGTTAAACATTCTCGTCACACCACAAGCCAGGTTCTCACCCACAATCTCTAGATGCATTTAATTAGTTATTACCACTTATTAGCGAAATTTCAGTTAGCGAAACACTCTGTAATGAACGCGTACTCACGAACTTCCGAGGTAAACCGTGTTCTTGGAAGGTAACATAGCAAAAATATTCGTAATATTGAGAAACAGCCAATATTATTATTAAAAAAAATAATAAAAAATAGGGCGGGGCTTACGTGAGTGACAGGTCTTGCCCTTCCAGCCGTTTTTGCACTCGCAGTAGAAGTCGTTAACCAGGTCGCGACACACGCCGCGATCGTGGCACGGGTTTGTGCTGCAGTCATCAATATCTAAAAAAAAAAAAAAGACAATGGAACAAAAAACATTATATAAAAATAATTCTGTTTTTCTGAGCTTCACATTTATACCTCTACTGGTTTGCATACTATAGTGTCTTATTTATTTATTTATTTATTTATAATTGTGGTCATATTTACTGCTTAAAAATTTACTTGATGTACAATGTGAAACTTCTCGGTTTATCTGAATGCAATAAAACCTTTTTTTCCCCAGAGTCAGTGTTGCATTTGCAATGTCAAAACCACATTCCTTTCAAGAGCACATATGAATGAAAGCAAAATAGTCTGAAAGAACATGTTCTAACTGATTTTTTATTATTATTTTAAAGAGGAGACACAAGGACATGTGCTTACTAGTTTTGCAGTCGGGTCCCTCCCAGCCGTCAGCGCAGATACACTGGTAAACGTTCACTTTATCGATACACGTCCCTCCGTTACGGCACGGGCTGCTCTCACAGTCATTAATGTCTAAGAGAGAAAGAATGTGTTTTTCAACAACAAGAAGGCAAGGGGTGCCAATACTTTCACCTTCGCCAAATAAAGAAATCAAGATTCTACAAATATGCAAATTAGAAACCCAACCCCCTTCCCCAGTAAACCGGTACTGCATAGGGTTCATTTGCATACTATAACACGATTGGCTCTTGTATCTGATGAAGCAATAACACTGATCATTTTCCACTTACTCTCATGACAGTAGGTTCCAGTGAAACCCTCCTGGCACTCGCAGCTGAAATGGCCGCCGGCTAGGCTACGGCACTGACCGTGTGGGCCGCACACGTTGGACGAGATGTAGCGCACGTTTCCCGGGGTGCTGTTCGAAACCACAGCGACCGTACAGCTGTCAATCACTGTGGAAAAGAAACACAGGGGCGGGGTTAACATGGTCAGATTGCTCTCTGGCAATAAATCAAGGGGAAATTCCAATACAAGCCTCTCCCTGCTTTATATATCATTTAAAAAAAAAAGATCCATTATCTCTCTTGTGTTCTCTCTTTCAAACCCTCGGAGCGTGTATAACCCTGTTACAGAACACACCCAAGATCCTGACAGCTCTGGTAACGGTTCAGATAGCAACGTGCTAAGACTTAGCATAGCCGCCACCTAGTCTGCTCCTGCACCCCCGCCCCGTAAAGTAGCTAAGCTCAAACGTGTAACACAATCTTAAACGTTCCCAAGGCAGCGCGGCCCTGGGGAAGCAATGGAGACATGTTAAAAATGGCTAACACCACGCACTGGTACAATGGAATGGCGTCAATCCGCCGGGTCCCAAACCTGAAGATGGCCTCAGCCACAGTTTAGTGCCATCCTTAAAACCTCAGAACGTCCCTGAATGACATGTTTTAGATATGTGAGACGTGTGATATGACACAATATCAGGGCTAAGCACAAGCTCCTGGGTCTCTTCTGGGATATTTTAAGCCTGTGGAATTGTCAGCGCTACAATTATCATCACTGAGACGAAGAGATGCGGGGAATCTGAGACTATAAAGGTTGTTGCGGTTAATGAAAATGAAAACTACAGGAAAAAAATGTTTTTTTCTTGTGAACTGAAATTAAGTAATATACAAAAGCAAGCAAAGAATTTCAACTAAACAAGAGCTAAAAATATGGCTTCTCAATATAAATGAAATAAAATAAACAGATGGAAATTAATTAGATTCCAATTTTGCTCTCTTACCCAGAAAACTACATCCCGTTTCTAATCATCACAAACTCTACACTAACTTTGCATGCAGGATTATATATTCTGTTAATAAAACAATTTGCATTCTTTAGGTCTTTGCTTATTTTTTGTTATAAAAAGTCCCATGGTCTTTAGTTCATCACCTTTCTGTTACAGAAACTGTACACAGGCAACATAAACATGTTTTGCAATGAGGTTACATAACATGCAATGTGTATTCATGTCTTCCCCTGTCAAGATCAGATACAAAAATACATTATACATACCTAAATACCTTTATCTAGAACTAGATCTTCTATTAAAAAGACTAGGTTATCAAGTATCGCACAAAAAATGTAAACTAAAACGAGAACTGAAAAATAACGCAACTATAATAACCATGCTAGTGCTCTATGTAAACAATTCTGACACTTGAACAAATGAATGCACACACAAATACGCAAACACACACAAACACACACACGGGCTGCACAATATATCGAAATTATCGAAATATTGGAAATGTAAATATCGAGATATGCATATCATAAGGGTGTGCGAAAACTGATTTTAATACTTCAAAAAGTTACGAAAAGTCAAAGTTTATACGCAGACAGCAGAGAATGCTTTCTTTTCCTCGAAAGAACTTGAAACATGTTTGTTGGTAACGATATTTTCAGTTTTTAAATATAATTTAAATTGATTGTACACACTTATAGCATTATTGTACAGCATATCGCGTTATTTAACAAGTTATCACATATCACATTTTTCTTAAATACCATGCAGCCCTAACACACACACACACACACACACACACACGAGTGAATGAATCGGTACCTTCGCAGGGCGTGGTGCGACAGTGGTCTTTGAGATGGGAGCAGTTCTTGCCCTCGTAATCCTCAGGACATTTACAGTAATAATCCGTCGCCAGGTTAAAACACGGCGCGCCGTTCTGACACGGATTTCCCTCGCAGTAGTCAATATCCAACTGGAGAACACAAAACACACAATAACTATGAGAAACTGTGTTATCAGTTTTCTTAATAAACCTGATCCCATAATAGACTAATGTCATTTTTGACCTGTGTGGTAACAGCTAATGTGGTAATCAATCAATAAGATAAACACAGCCAAGCAGTCTAATTAGATCAGAATAAGCACCAGAAACATAGCGAGGCTAAAATACTACCTCAGAATAATCTAACATATTGGCAACAGAATACCTCAGAAGATGCTTAAGAAGCATAGCTAGGCTAATACTACAGAACAAACAACTGAAACAAAATCCAGGCTAACAAATTACCTCAGAATAAGCAAAAGAAATATATCTAGACTAACATGTTACCTCAGAATAGTCTACACAAACATAGCTAGCAACAAGTAACAAGAAATTACTTCAGAATAAACAACAGGATCATATCAAAGCTAAACAAAGTGACCTATTCATTCTAGAGAAGCAGAGGCTAACAAGTTGCTAAGAATTAGCAACATAAACAAGTTACCACAAGATACGCTACAGAAACATAGTAATACAAATGTTTTGCCTCAGAATTAGCAACAGAAACATAACTGACTAATGACTTACCCAAGAATAAGCGACAGAAGCATTGCCAAGCTAACAAGTTTGTGCGAAATAAGCTAAAGAAACACAACAAATGAAACACTGCTAATATTTCACCTCAGAATACTGTGAGAAACAGACACATAGCTGACTTACACGTTACCTCAGAATAATGTTCAGAAACCTAGCAAGGGTAACAAGATGGAGTAACTCGAGTAACCTAGAGAAGCATATCCAGGATAATATATTACCTCACAAGAAGGCTAATATCTGTACCTCAGTATAAACAATGTAAACCCAATCAGGCAAACAAGTTACCTCAGAATAAGCAAGAGAAACTACAAAACTAAGGTGTTACAGCTAGAGAAACGTAGCCAGGTTAATGAGTTACCTCAAGTGAAACAGCTAAACTAAGTTAACATACAGTAAGCTAGAGAAACATAGCCAGGTTAATGAGTTACCTCAAAAGAAACAACAAAAACTAAGGTTTTAACACCCAGTAGGCTAAAGAAATATAGCAAGGTTAATGAGTTACCTCAAGTGAAAAAGCTACATTAAGTTAGCATACAGTAAGCTAGAGAAACATAGCCGGTTTAATCAAATACTACATGTGAAACAGCTAAACTAAGTTAGCATACAAAAAGCTAGAGAAACATAGCCGAGTTAAAAAGTTACCTCAAGTGAAAGAACTAAACGAAGGTAGCATACAGTAAGCTAGAAGAACATAGCCAGGTTAATGTACTATCCCAACACATCAATTTATTTACACAGAATGAAGAGCTAATGCATTATCCACTCAAGATGGCTAAGCAAGCATATGTCTGTAAAGAAAACAAACAGCAGTTAATGTTCAGAAGTGACATGAACGGACTTGACTGTGTTTTGGTGGAGGAATATGGCTAGGGTGTGGCGGGGAGACGATAACAGCTCCCAGCTGTAGAGAAACGATGTTTGTGGTTGTAGCGAGCCGGAGGGAGCTATATAAGCTAATCTGATTGTCACAAAAGAAATTAGATTGCGGTGAGAAAGTGAAGATGATGAATTTGCAAGGAGGTTTAAACGACACAGGCAAGTTCAAGACACGCATCTGACCAGAGGAATGCCGTGGGCGAACTGGGCGTTTGCTCCCCGAGTTTCACTCACCTGGCAAAGGTTTCCAGAGAAACCAGGCAGGCACAGGCACTGGAAGCCGTTGACGTCATCGCGGCACTGGCCCTTGTTCAGACAGGGCTGACTGGCACACTCGTCGATATCTTTCTCACAATGATCGCCTGTGAATCCCGGTGCACACACACACTTGTACCCATTTACCAGGTCCTGAAAGAGACAGAAAAATGTTTAATTAGCATAACATCTGCACAGGCTAGCTACACTTAGCATAGCATACTGCCATTAACACGAATTGCTATGTCTACTTTTATTGGTTTGATGTTAGATACACCTTGAAGCCATTAGTCATCTGCTAATATGTTTTCTGTGTAACTGCTAGCATAAGCATGCTAATTTGTTGTTGCTTTGCTAGCATAAGCATGCTAATTGTTTTTTTTTTTTTCCTATTCTTTTTTTAAATAGATTACAGATTCTGCATATTAATACAAGCATGACTGGGCAAATCTATGTGGTCTTAACAAGCTAGCATACCTAGCTTAGCGTTATATAGCACAACCAAGTTAGTGTCATGACATGGCGAATGAGTTAGCAAAAAATAAGCTGTAGAAAGATATTTTCCCCAAATTGAATTGGAGAGATTTTTACTTAGCAATTAAAATGTAAAAACATAACACTATTAGCGCCAATCCCGTGTTTGCTTTTGTTAATTTCACAGATTAGCACTGGTTTATCGCTAACTACACTCCAAAACCTTTGCAGCTTGTGTTATTATCTTTTGCTAATGTTTTCTCAGCACCTGCTAGCATGAACATGCTAAATTTTTTTAACAATGAATACAATTCTACAAACTATACAGATTCTGAGTTTGCACAGAATGAGCTAACATGACTAGCCTAATGTGTTTCCTTAGCATAAGAAACAAGACTAATGAGTTAACATAAGATAAACTAGCAAAATGTGGCAGAAATTTAACAGTCGAAGAAATGGAGGTGGAGCAAGAAATTTTTTTCAAGAGAGAAATGAAAGAGAGAGAGAGAGAGGGATAGAGATTTTTATTTAGTATTTTAAATGCAAAGCTGTTACATTACACCTAGCATAACATAACTCAATTAGCGCTAATGACCATGTTTGCTTTTGTTAATTTCGCAGATTAGCATTGGTTTGTTGTTAAATGTGCTCTTTTAGGTTCGGCTTATCTTCGCTCCAGCCAAAGCGTTTGTGGAAGAAAAGGGTCAGTGAGGTAAAAGACGGAGAAAAGAAAGAATGAGCAAGAGAGAGAGAGAAATGAAAGAGAGAGAGAAATGAAAGAGAGAGAGAGAGAGAGGGAGGTGTGGGCACAAGGGGAGGAGGAGAGACGGAAGAATAAAGGCGCTCTCTCTCTCTCTCTCCCTCTCTCTCTCCCTTTCTCTCTGGCAGGAGACAGGAATGTTTATGGAAATCTGATCTACTGTGTTCATCCAGCCTTCCTCCCACCCGCACTCTTTCTTTCCCTCTCACTAACTCTCTCTCCTCTTTTTTTTTCTTCCCAGATGGCTTTCTTTCCCTCCTGTCCTTTCTCCAATGAATGACTCAGCAGTCGCTATTTTTGAAAAGAGATGGGGAGAGGTGATAGGAGGGGGAAAAAAAAAGCCAAAACCCATGCCAAAAACTTGACGAAAGACCCCCAAAACATTGACAAGCCATGTTGGTGGGTACAAAATACCACACACACACACACACACACACACACACACACACACACACACACACACACACCTACCTTACAAGATCCTCCGTTCAGACACTGCCCTTGGCAGTCGTTAACATCTGCAAATAATAAAAAAAAACACAAAGAAAAACAGTAATTAATCAAAATAGTCTGTTTCAGCGGTGACTCAAAGCAAACAGCTACAGGCTCTTACTGCTATCGAAGCAGCTCTCGATAAGCTACGCTGTCAGATTTCCAGAGCTTTTCCTCTGATAAGGATCAGGAGGAAACCGTGTGAGAGGGAAAGCGGGTGAGCTGCGGGGCTGGCAGCGCTGTTTGAGTTGGACGTTAATCGCTAACAGCTCGCTAATGGGCACTGATAAGACATCGCACAATGTCATTTATCAGACTGACTAATGCCCGCACTCGATCTGGACAAAAACATGATAACACACTTCCAACCTTAATATTTTAATTGGCCTGAAATTTTACACGAGCACGAACCTGATCATCTCGATGTCGTCATGTGATCGTCAGATCATCATGGTTTTCCCACTGGCCTAATTACAGCTCTAATTACAGCCTTCGCTTTTACACGCCATGTACGCCATGTTAGAGAGATAGCCTGTTAGTGCTCCAGTATAATCCAGGCAAGGAGGAAGGGAGGAAGGAAAGAAGGAAGGGAGGAAGGAAGGAAGGAAGGAAAAAAAGAAAGAAAGAAAACATGCATGGTGAAAAGGAGAAAGAAAAAGATACAAACAGAAAGGAAGAAAGTAAGAAAGTAAGAAGTGAGAAAAAAAATGAAAGAATAATAAAGAAAGAAAAAAAACAATAAATAAAGAAAAAAGAAAGAAAAAAACTTGTTAGGCAGGGTTAAAGTGAGCCAGAAACAGACGAAAAGAAAGGAACAAAACTAGAAAACGTCATTATAAAAAGGAAGAAGTGAGAGAAAAGAAAGAAGGAAAAATAAGAAAGAAGTTATAAAAGGAAAAAGGCAAGAAGAGGTTAGAAAGAAAAAAAAACAAAGAAAACAGAAGTGAGAAAAAACAAGGGAAGAAAAAGAAAGAAAGAAAGAATAAAAAATTAAATAAGATAAAAATGAGAGAATGAAAAAAGAAAGCAAGGAAAAAGTATGAAAGAAGAGAAAGCAGGACAGAAAACAAGAAAGAAAGAAGGAATGAAAGGCAGACAAATAGAGTGAGAAACAAAGAACAATAAAGAGAAACAAAGTAAGTAAAAAAAGAGAGAGAGAGGAAAAGATGATGAGAGAGAGCTGGAGAGAGAAAGAGAAAGTAATTAAGTAATTAAGAGTAATTAATCCACCACAGAACCAGGCTTTTAACGATAACAACTTCATGTTTATAAAAAGTAAATCATGTCATGGCTTTAGATGAGCAGCGACGGTGGTGAAGCTGAAACGTGACGGAGGCGACGTGTTGCTCGTCCTCGGCTACTTACTGATGTCACAATTTGGTCCTGTCCAACCAGGGAGGCACTCACAGAAGTATCCTCCAATCAGGTTTCGGCATACGTGGGCGTTCACACACGGGTTCTCAGCACACTCGTCAGCATCTGCAGAATGAGAGAGCGAGAGACTAGTACTGTGTGTCTGTGTGTGTGTGTTCTGTACATTCTTACACAGATAATAGAGAGAGAGAGAGAGAGAATTATCTGTGTAAGAATATTATGTATATATATATATATATATATATATATATATATATATATATATATATATATATATATATATATATATATATACACACACACACACACATACACACACACACACACACAGAGAGAGAGAGAGAGAGAGATATAGACAGACAGACACACAGAGAGAGAGAGAGAGAGAGAGAGAGAGAGAGAGAGAGACACTGAGAGATAGACAGAGACACACAGAGAGAGATAGACAGATAGACAGAGAGACAGAGAGACAGACTGACCAATGAGACAGGTTTTGCCGATCCACTGCGCAGGACAGATGCACTTGAAGCCATTGACGAGGTCCACACAAGTCCCTCCGTGATTACACAGGTTAGGACTGCAATCGTCTTTGTCTGAGGAAGAAGACACGGGTTTATGCACACACACACACACACACACACACACACACACACACACACACGAGTGAGTGTTATCTCACAGTGTATATCTCACACATATACAAACGCACAGCGAGCACAGGCTCTGCTCCATCTGCAGCCTAGCCACAGGCCTGTGCTTGCTTAGGATCTGTCACTGATCCGTGTCTGGATTATGTCCTGTCTCAAGATTGTTCCAGTTCTCCCACAACTCGTGACAGGGTGACAGAGTCCACTGTCCACTATAGGTGTCTATCTATCTCTCCTTCCGAGATGATACAATAATCATCTCATCTCATCTCCTCATCTCTCTGCATGAGACAGTCTGTATGAAACACTGTATGAAATGAAGTTTGTTTGTTTGTTTGTTTCTTTCTTTCTTTTTTTTAGCATGAGAACATTTTGTAACAAAATTTGACCAAAAAAGTGTTCTGACTTTTACCCATAGTCCTCTACTTTTACCCATAGTCCTCTACTGTTTCACCACATAAAACAGGAAAACAAAATCAAAATAAAGAAAAGGATTTTAGAGGTGCGTAATTCTTACAGTGTGATTTGTGTACAGGTAGTCTAGCTAGAATTAAAAAAAAAAAAGAAAAAAAGAAGAGAAAAAGAATTAAAAACAAGAAGACAAAAACAAAAGCTGGAAAAAGGACAAAAAGAGGAATTTTTAACTGAGATAGAAAGGGGAAAATGGGGGAAAGAATACTGAAAAGAAAAAAAAAAGAAAAAAAAAGTTTCTTAAATTTTTTGCACATTATGCACATAGTATAGCTATCATGAGGTTTATGATTTTTTCGACAATTATCTATTATAATGAATTTTAAAAGACCTATTTTTTTTGGCTAATCCTTGATGTATATTGTTTTTTAATGTTTTTTTTTTTATATATATAACATTGTTATGAGGTTTTAAACCCCTTTTTCATCGTGTGAGAGCTGTACATCTCACCCCCCCCCCCCCCCAAACACACACACACACACACACACACACACACACACACCACCAGAACTCACTGATGGCGCAGGTCGGACCGGTCCACCCCGGAGCACACTGGCACTCAAAGCCCTGGCTGCTCTCCATACAGCGTCCCCCGTTCAGACACGGCTCCGACAGACAGGCGTTATCCGCTACAGAGAGACAGACAGAGAGAGAGAGAGAAAGAGAGAGAGAAAAAGAGATGGTGTTTAACAGTTCAGATGTTCTGGAGCAGAGGGAGAGGTCCTGACTCTGGGTTTTCCCCTTTCAATCGCTCCCTCCCTTCCTCTCACCCTCCGTCTTCTCCGTCTCTCCCTCCTTATTTTCTCTCTCTTTATCTGATGCAGCTAGCGGACTGGAAAGCCCCTTTGGCCTTTCTCACACCGAGACAGACAGACAGACAGACAGACAGACAGACAGAGAGACAGAGAGACAGAGAGACAGACAGACAGACAGACAGAGAGCAAAACACAGAGAGAGAAAGAGAGACTGATGGAAAGTGATAAAAAAAAACAGGTCATAAAAAGACTACAAGAAAAAAAATCATTAAAAAGAAAACAAGGGAAAGAAAATAACTTCAAATAACAACTAGAGAATAACAACTAAAGAATGAAGAAAATAACAGCTAAAGAATGAAGAAAAATAAAGATGCAAAAATAAATAATCTGGGAAAACAAGAAAAAAAACAAAGGTAAAATAAATCTTTAAGAGAAGTTATAAGACAGAGAAGAATAATGGACAAAAGTCAAGAAAAATAAAAGAAAAAGGAAAGAAGAGGGAAGAACGAATAGAACAGAAAAAAGAGAAAAGACAAAAAAAAGAAAAGCTGTTACTGCCCATATGGATCATCCAAAGTTGTGGATCAGGAAACAGCATGTACACACACACACACACACACACACACACACACACACACACACACACACACACACACACACACACGGAATAATGGCAGAAGGAGCCCCACATGTCGGAACATATTCCTCTGCCCATATCAATTAATGCAAACTACATTCTTTGGCTTGGAGACTGATTGTGTGTGTGTATGTGTGTGTGTGTGTATGTGTGTGTGTGTGTGTGTTAAGCTTGGCTGGGACCCCCTTGTTCTCCTGTACTCCTCCTTGTTTCCTCTTTCTCATTCAGTCACTCACTGGAGGTCTGATGCTGGTGGTAAAACACAAATGACAGAGAAAAGGCAGGAGGAAACGAGACGAGGTTGAAAAAGGAGGAAAAAAAAAGAAAAACGGAAAAAAAAGCCCCGGTTCTCCTACAAAATTAAGGAGGAGTCATCATTCCTTCCTGTGTTTTCTCTCTTTTCATGCAGGGTCTTCTTCCAGCTGACCCTCAACACCCTGCGCTGCCAGAGCCCATTAATCAGCATCACCCACACTACATTACCCACAATGACCCGGGGCCTGTGGGGAACTACATTACCCACAAGAACCACACCACACTGCCCTTAACGAGCCTCCAGGTTCCTAACAATAACTAACAACGAGTTCATTCTCCAAAACACAGACCAACCGTGAAAAAGAGAGATACATAATACACTGTGTTACAAGCTGAAAACAGAATACATGCCTTGTAAGCCAGGACAGCACTGTTGCTAGGCAACCGAGCATGCAGGCTAGCTACAATGGCTGAGGTAAATTTTTAACTAGCTGTCCTGCAGTCTGTATACAGGACAATGTAAAGGCACAGCAACAGCAAAAATGAGACAAAACTGTTGGGAATATTAACATTTACCTCAGATGTGTTGTCATATTATTAAGAAAAGACTCGGTCTGGGTAAAATTACACTTTAATTACACTTAGCATCAACCACTAAACAAACTTAATCAAATCTGCATCACACGAGATCTCCGTTAGAGCTATCAGAAAAGTTTACAGCAAAACAGGGTAGTTTCTGTTGAATCGTCTCACAAAACTCAAAAAAACAAACACCATCATATTCGTTTTCTGAGGTAAATCTTCAATGTAGGAAATCACATAATTCTGTTCACTGGACTCGAGCTTCTTTTAAATTTCGACAAACTTAGGGACCAAACTTAGCTAACTCAGCTAAATACTTAGCTAACAGTCGTATTTATGCTTGGAATTCTTTTCCCAAAGTCGTTCTGTGGTTACAATTACTAGCTAATGTAACGTGATTTCACAACTTGACTAGCTTACACGGCCAACATGCTACCGACTGGTTTGGCTATCCGCTGAGGCTAACTTAGCTAGCTAGCCATGTTACACGTTATTAAGTTAACAGTAGTCCAGGCATGTTGAGTACCAGAAAAATGGTCTAACATAGAGAAGAAAGGTGACTGATCGATCGATCAAACTTCCATCAAGAAAGCTGACTAGCTAAACTAGTAAACGATAGTGAATATATAAAGTCACATGCTAAAAGCAGCATGCTATAAGTTATGACGTATGTCGGTCAAGGATCTTTTTGTTTGTTTATTTTATTTATTTATTTATTTTTTAGAATGCTGCTCAATGACACCCGCACCCGCACCCGCACCCAGGGCACCATAATGGACTGGTGGGTGGACGTGTGTGTGTGTGTGTGTGTGTGTGTGTGTTTGTCTCACCTCTCTCGCAGTTCTGGCCAGAGTAACCCTCAGGACAGGCGCAGTGATACTTGTCTGGTCCCGTATTACTGCATGTGCCTCCGTTCAGACACGGCTGCCGCGTGCCACACGTGTTTAAGTCTAAACCACACACACACACACACACACACACAATCAGAGCTCGATCTACACCCCATTTCAATGGTCCACTGATGTTTATGGTAGTGAGAGCAGTAGATATGTGCTAATAATTGTACAATATATCGTCATACTGCGCATGTTTTCATGGAAACTGGACTACCTTTGTCACAGAGCTGTCCTCCCCAGTTGGTGTCACAGAGACACTGCCAGGGTTCCTCACAGGTACCATGCACACAGCCGGGGTGTGGGATACACTGATCACAGTACTCCCCCTGCCACCCATACAAACACCTACACAGACAGAGAGACAACGGTTAATGAAACTCAGAACTGCTCCTTACGGTTAGACAAAGATAATCCAGAATCTTTGTGGAAATTTGTAGACCAAGAGTAATTTAATGAGGCCAATGATTTAGCTAGCTATCACATAACCATTTTATACAAGATAAAAGTGCAGTGACTGTGGAAATGAGACAGAACCATCAGGAATGTCAACATTTCCCTCAGATATACATTTAGCATCAACTGCTAGCAAAATTTCTGTTGGTTCCATCATACCGAAGATGTCAACATTCAGTGTCATTATTTTCCTGGCTAGCAAGCAAGATGTACTTGCTCTTTTTGTTTATGCATGAAGTAAAAAGAAAAAAAAAAGCATAAACCTGCTTTTTATATGATAATTTGGCTAAATATACCACCTATCATTTATTGTTTGCTGTTTTCAATATGGTGAAACCCAAAGAATTTGGTTAGTGGTGTCTGCTATTGAAGCAATTCTGAGTGTACCGAATCTCTTCCTAGTGATTTACTAACACAACTGAGAAAAATGTTGATATTCTGTCTTACTTCCACGGTCACTGTACTTTTAGTTTGCATAAAACAGTTATATGATAGCTAGGTAAATCATTAGCCTCAGGCATCAGCAGGCTTATGCTTGGTGTACATATTTCCCAGTTGCCTCGCAACACTGTTTTCATGATTTTAACCACATGTTGAGTGTATTGTGTTTTCCCAAGCCTCTCAATTGCTCTGTGCACGGATGGGATTCTCTCTCATTCATAAGTCACTTTAAATAAAAGTGTTTGCCAAATTAATGAATAAATTGTAAACTGACGTGTGCGTGAACTATTATCCCTCCGTCCACGTTCCCATTATTACTCACGCTTGAAATGGAGGGAAAACTTCTATACACAAAGCAGTGGGATTTGTTTGGTTTGAAAATAGTCAGAAGTTCATTTACCTGCACTCGCCAGGCGCCTTACAGGATCCATGTTTAGTGCTACAGCCTTGCTTACAGATCGCTGAGAAAGAGAAAGAGATAGAGAGACAGACAGAGACAGATCATTACTGTTACTGCTGTCTGACTGACCTGTTATCACAGTCATGCATTTTCTCTGCTATCAGCTTAGCCAGTGAGTCACTGTTCACTGTTCTGGGTGCAACAAGCCATGATTTCATTTCCCCCTCGGGCCAGGAAAAAAGGATGAATGAAGGAAGAAGCGAAATCTCCCATCACAGCGCTAATCCCTGTTGATCCGACTGCGGATCTGCATCCAGACGCTACAGAGTTGGGTTGGGGGGTTGTAGTAAGACTGCAAATCCACCATCAATAGCGCTAAACTAACTATGGAGGGGGCATCGGTATGACATCACTGATTAACAGACAGCGATAACAACAGCCTGACTCTGCACCAAGTGTTTACAATGTAGAATAAAGTACAATAAATTAAACAGCGTTAAATTACGTCTTATTATATTCTGAGAATATCGCAGGTATAATTGTTGCTTCTGATGACAACATAGTTAGTGTCTGCGACTGTGGCTAACTGTCTCACCGGTGCTGCATTCGGGGCTAGCCCAGCCCTCCAAGCACGTCTTGTTGCCATTGTGGTCACAGTTATAGTGGCCGAAGAAGTCGTCTCGCGGCCGGCAGAATTTGTTGCAGCCGAAGCCGTAGTAGTGGTCGTCGCAAGTGACACGGATCTGATACTCGAACTGGGCCACGGCACCGTTGTGTTTCAGGGTCTGCCACTGTCGGCTCGGGTTGATCATCCCCGACTGCATGGCCCTCTCGATCACCTGGCCACTGCTACCTGAGAGCAAGAGAAAGCAAAACGTGTGGGAATTAGTAAAATACTCTAAATGCTATACTGAAGGAGGCATGGCCTCTGTTCTGTCCGTACATGGCCTCCCACTGCTCAAAGCTTACACCTCAAAGTTAACAAAATCACTTAAATGCTGATTTAGAGTGCTCCCACAAAAGTAGTCGAGTTACATGAAATATAATGGCATTGAGACCAATTTGAGTACAGTTCTGTCCTCCAATAGCACTGAAAACAATCAGACCATCGTTCCCACCCCCTTTGCCAGTGTAACCAACCAATCAGAGTGCAGTTTCCACCCCCTTCGGCCAGCGTAACCAACCAATCATGGTGCAGTTCCCACCCAAAATGCCAGTTAAACCAACTAATATGCCATAGTATCCAATCGAATTGGAATTCCTATCCTGTATTCCTATTCCTGTGTTTGATAAGTTTACAAGGGGTTCACACATTGTGTTTTTATTATTTATTGTGCCTTCATGATCACCGCTGTCACTTTTTATTTCCCTAACACGCCTATATCACTGATACACACACACACACACTCACACACACACACACACACACACACCCAACCCATAAAAAGAGCGCAAGTGTGTGAGTAAGTGAATAAGTTAGAGAGAAAGGGTGGAATGGCCAGCAAGAGTATGAGACTATGGTGTGTGTGTGTGTGTGTGTGTGTGTGCTTTTTGGCCTGTATGTGATGGCAGCTGCAGTTTAATTACATTTCTCTACACCGTGACGAGGAAAATATTCAACATGGCTGCCACATCATACAACCCAAATGGTTACATGCACAAACTTTTCCTAAAAGTTGGTCAAGAGGCAGAGTGTGACTTTAATCCCCCTGTCACCTGTGTGTGTGTGTGTGTGTGTGTGTGTGTGTGTGTGGCATAAGGATGACCTGTAGTCATTTTTTCAGAGCAGTCTGAAATCCCGCATCAGCGTGAGGCATTCGCTCAGCAGAGTGAGAAGTGTGTGTATGGTTCACGTGGTGTGTGTGTGAAGTACGTTTGGAGAGAGGTGATGGACGGACAGTTGGAGCCGAACTGAGAGGTGAAGTGTGACCTCACATCCCTCGCATACACATGCACACACTAAGGGAGCTCTCAGCTGCGTGTCAAACGCAATGCATGCACACACGCACGCACACACACACACACCTAAACCATTACAAATAATCGAATAACGACTAAAATCTCAACAGAACCTCTCTACACCTCTACCCTTGTTAAAAATGCCGCAATCTATGTATGTGTTATTCAGAAACACCTCCATTTTGTCCTGTTGTTTCCGAATATCACTAACATTAGCTAACTTAGCAAGTCGGCTAGCTAATAGCTAACTGCTGGTAAACTAGCTTGCATTTGTCACCATTGGACGTGAGTGGGATTTCAGTGTGTGCGCTGTCATATTAGCAAAGATTTATTTAACAATTAGCCAAACTTATCAAAATGTAATGCTACCATAACCACCACCATCTGTTCGTCATTAGCTGCACTTGTAATCAAGATGTTATTTTATTCTTATGTTGAGCTGGAAGTGAAGATGGAAACACACTCGCGTTTAATGTACAGGGTTCTGTCCGTTAAACAAATAAGTAGTAAACAAAATAAACTTAACCTAGCATAAGACAAGCATAACACACAGATTCTGTGGCTAAAACTTTCTGGTTTCCATGTTGTTATTATCAAATCATTAGGTTCTAGTCGTTGAGCCTGTTTTGCAAAATCACCAATCAAGATCGTATGTAGCCCTGCCCCCTGACTTTCACTCAGAAGTATTGAGAAAGCCTCTATTTTGACTGAAATAAATGCAAATTTAGTGCAAATTAAATGCAAATCTACAGCATTAGAATCCAAAAGTAATTTTGAGTCAAGGTGATCACGGGCATTCTTAAGATCTGCTTAGTGTAAAACGAGAGAGAGAGAGAGAGAGAGAGAGAGAGAGGGAGAGAAAGTGTGTGTGTGAGGGAGAGACAGAGAGAGAAAGGGAACCTGAGTGATAGAGTGTGTGCTTTAATGAGGACGACTCTACATTAGGCGAGTGCTAAAGGCCACTTGATGTGCTGATGTGAAGAGAGAGTCAATATTTGTACTGCCCCCCCACACACAAACACGCGCACACAAATACACACACACACACACACACACACACACACACAGCTCTTGGCAGGTCTGAGTAGCTTCCAGATATTTGGGTGGACTTCAAACTCCCATTAATTTCTGAACAGAGCCCACACACCTTGGCGCAATTGCAAAGTTTGTGATCATGAGTCATTACTGCAGAGAATCATGGGTACTGTATTTTTTTCACCTTTATAACAGAACACACACACACACACACACACACAAACACACCTCACAGAAACACAGACAGAGAAAAGTGCTAATGGTTATCAGGTTTTCAAGTAATAAGGCACACTGCACAGGACACAGGTCTCTCTCTCTCTCTCTCTCTCTCTCTCTCTCTCTCTCTCTCTGTCTCTCTCTCTCTCTCTCACACACACACACACACACACACACACACACACACACACACACACACACACACACACACAAACTTGGACTGTAAATGGAGTTGTCTAAGTGTTATATGCACTGTGTAGAAAACGAGCATCCTGTTATTAAACCGCTGCCTGCACCTGTCCTTAGTCTTCAGTCTTTCAAAACATTTTTATGGAAGACTCGAACAAATACACATACACACACAGAAAAACTGTACTCAGCTACCCATCATCGCTTTTCTTTCCCGTTTTCCTGTTCATGCCCGCCTCAGCATTTCGATCATGTTTTTCCATTCCCACAGTGTTTACTCAGTGATTATGTGTGTGAGAAAGAACGAGAGCGAGAGCAAGAGAGAGAGAGAGACCGCTATCTGGAGAGAGAGAGAGAGAGAGAGAGCGAGAGCGAGAGCAAGAGAGAGAGAGACCGCTATCTGGAGAGAGAGAGAGAGAGAGAGAGAGAGAGAGCGCGAGAGCGAGAGCGAGAGAAAAAGAGAGAGACCGCTATCTGGAGAGAGAAGAGTAAATAAAAGAAAAAACACTTACTGCCAGTGCTTGAGTCGTTGTTGAAGTCCAAGGCCTCCACGATCAGTGTGTATGACCTCTGTGAGAGACAGAGAGAGAGAGAGAGAGAAAGATAGACAGAGAGAGAGAGGGAGAGACAGGTTAAAACCATGCATACCCTTTTCCCTCTCACACTCTCAGTACCAGCTGAGACAAAAATCAAGAATCAAGCATTACATCTTACAGTGTTATAACATTTCTTTAAAGTCATCAACCATCCCTGAATAAACATGCATTCTCGCCACTCAAGAGACTAACTTCCATCGTTTACATGGCTAAACACACACACACACACACACACACACACACACACACTCTAAACACCACAATATAAACATAAACCAAATACAAATTAAGTCAAACTTAATTCTTGGTGGTTTATTCCTCAACTTCTTCCTTTTCCCTTTCATTGGATAAAAGGGTTCCAGAGATAAAAGACAGAACTCCAGAAGCAAAGACAGGGATTCCAGAGGCAAAGGTCAAGATTCCAGGAGCCCCAAGGAATTATTCTTAGGCACACAAGATTCGCTATGCAGATGAGGGATTCCGGAAACAAAGGAAGGATTCCTTTGGGACAGAGACAAGATTACTGAGGCAAACAATGGATTTCAGGAGCAAAGGAAGAGTTCCTGGGGAACAGAAAAAATACTGGGGGCGTAGGAAATATTTCCGGAATTACAGAAGGATTCAATATGCATCAAACAACCGTTCCTGAGAGATCAAGAAGGAAGAATCGAGAAAGAGACATGACAAGCATTTTTTGAGGCAAAGCACAAGAATCCCGAGGCAAAGGATAAGATTCCTAGACACCGGAAGGCTTCTGGAAGCAAAGACAAGATTCTGAAAATGCCAAGAAGAAATACTGGAGGAAGAGACAAAATTACAGAGGCAAAGGAAAAGATTCCCAAGGCATAAGACAGGATTCTGGAAGTAGAAGAAGAATTCCAGAAGCAAAGACAAGATTCTGGAAGCACCATGAAGGGATCTAGGAGGAAGATACAAGATTCCAGAGGCAAAAGAAAGGATTTCTGAGGCAATACACAAGATTCTGGGAGCAAAGGAAGAATACTGGAGCAAAGACAAGATTCTGAAAGCACCAAAAGTGATTCCAGAGCCAAAGTAAGGATACCTAAGGCAAACACAATATTCCACATGCAAATGAAGGATTTTGGAAATTAAGCAACGACTGGATTCCCAGAAGCAAAGGGAGGATTTGGGAAGTGAAAGAAGAATTCTGGAAGCAAATTCCAGAGGGAAAGTAAAAATTCCAGAAGCAAAGACATGACTGAGAAAGCAAAAAAATTAAATTGGCAAAGTGTGCAAAAACAAATGAAAAACAAATAAATAAAAAGTCTCGTAAAATGTTTTGGCACAAAAATGAACTTTATATAAACAGCTCTGATCTGGGAGCAGCTGTTTTGTGCGTGTGTGTCGAGTCAAACGATGGCTAGTAACATGCACTTAGGTTCCCAAGCCAATCAATTTCAGCTTCTTGCAAAAGCACACCCCCCCACCCCCCCTAACACACACACACACACACACACACACACACACACACACACGCGCGCGCACACACAGAAACCCCTCGGGGCGATAGTGAACTAGCCTGTTCCTGCTTTCTTTTCTCTTTTTTTTTTTTTTGCTCTCTCTCTCTGATTATAGCAGGCAGTTAAATCAACTTCAGTCTGTGAAGATCGAAGTGTGTGTGTGTGTGTGTGTGTGTGTGTGTGTGTATTGGGGGGGTGGGGGTGAGGGGTTCCTTCGTAGCGGCTCGCTTTTGAAGGCCTTTGTCACTCTTAATGCCACTGTCTCTCTCACCGATATCAGATAACAAGTCACACAGCAGAGTGTGTGTGTGTTTTGTGTGTGACTCTGAAAGAATGCGAGCGTATTGTGCTGAAGGGCCGGAGGGCCAGTGTGTGTGGGTTAGGAGGAGTGGATAGAGTGTACGATTATGTGTGTGTGTGTGTGTGTGTGTGTAAGATAGAGGGTAAGTGTAGCCCCTCTCTCCTCTCTTCACACACTCTCTCCAGCTCTCACACATTCTCTCTCAGCGTAGCACAGCTCAATGAAATACTGCAGGAGATCATCCTCTCTGCCTCGCCAACAAGAGCCCTCCACACACACACACACACACACACACACACACACACACACACACACACACACAGCATGGTACAGCCTAACACAAGGCTCATGTTGGACAATCCCAGTCGGGGTAATGGGCTCCGGCTGTAGCAGGAGTGGGAAAAAAAAAGCCCCGTGCTCAAGTTTAAACAGCCCCGCCCCTCACAGAGCCCGCCCCCAGACATTTCGCAGCTCTAGGCAAGCTACGGTTTTGCGGCCCCACCTGATTTGTTGACATAAAACAAGACAGAATACAACCGCAAAAGTGAAACATCTACCAACCGAAGAGGACGAGTTGAGACGAACATCCAAATGAAAGGAATTTGTCTAAATATGGGTGGGACAAAATAATAACTTGTTGTGCTGCTGTCTCAATAGTCGGACTGATGAACTGCTTGAGAGTGAGAGCCACTAGCCAATAAGAGTGCGGCATTTTTCTAGGCCATTTTACCATTAACCTGTTATACTACCTGCAAACCTCACTCACATAAAATAAAAAAAAAAGTAAAAAGAAAGAAAAGGAAACCCAGTGACAGCCCTAATAAAATTAATATAAATATGGAAACTTAGTAGGAAGAGTAGAAATTACTTGAAGAGAACAGACCAAAAGAGTGTAGAAAAGAACTAAATAGAGGAGAACTGAAGTTCAGGGATTTGAAAAGAAGAGAAATAAGAGATGAGAGGAGAAGAGAGAAAGCTAATAAAATCAGAAATGAGAAGTGAATAAATGAAGTAAAGAGAAGTAAAGAGATGAGAGGAGAGGAGACACATGTTCTGCACTGCTCCCGTTTCTCAGTGATCACGCATAAGCTTTCCTAAATGAAGCTCTCACACGCAATGCGTACTCACTTTTTCACTGTCTCTGAGCCAAAGTGACTGAAAGAGAACAAAAACAAAATAGAAGTAGGCAAACACACACACACACACACACACACACACACACGCACACTCCCATGAACTGTGTGCACCAATCTAGTTCACAGGGTCTAGTGAAAATCTCTCTCTCTTTCTCTCTCTCTCTCACTCACACACACACACACACACACACACACACACACACACACACACACACACACGCACGTTATAGCCTCTTCAGCACAATGTCCTCCTGAGCTTCCTGTCGCCTCTCCATGCCCCACCGCACTGTGTGTATGACCCACCAGGCTTTATTCACCCTAATCCGCCCGGCCCTACGCCCAGCG
The DNA here is from genome assembly GCF_027358585.1 of Pangasianodon hypophthalmus. Lineage (NCBI taxonomy): Eukaryota > Metazoa > Chordata > Actinopteri > Siluriformes > Pangasiidae > Pangasianodon > Pangasianodon hypophthalmus. Next base: position 15,527,127 of record NC_069735.1, on the reverse strand, counting down.
CTATTGTTTACCGCTAATACATACAGCCGCCGGTGGCCGGGAATGGAATACTCACACACACTCACAGCATTACAGACACTAATTGAGGACGAAATGGAGACAGAAACCCACACACACATACACACAGTGGACAGCACACATCAGCCATTTATACAGATCGAAGACAAAGAACAGAAAACACCGTAAAGCCGTTTGGATCGAGGATGCAAGGGGAGGGGGGACAAAAAAAATTCACATCCACTAACACAGGAATGGTCTGAGTTAAAAAGAGGGATACACACACACACACACACAAGCTTGTAAAATGGGGGATGTCTGGACATTGTCCACACACCGACATGTATGTTACACATTCTCTGTCTGCAGATGTATGCTAACTTGCATGTCAAACAATGCTCTAGAGATTCCGTTTTCACAGAAGTCAGGCATAAATACACAATTTACAAATAAAAATAGAAATGCAAAGAGTTGCATAACCTTCCATTAAAAACATGGAATTACATGGAACAACATTATATATTGGTAAATGCACGAAATTACAGGATGCAACATATACATCAGAATTTCATGGAACTGGCTGGAATTCTGGTACATTCCATATTAATGCACAATTTCCTGGAATTGTAGCACGTTAGATAAACACAAAATTGCATGGAACTGGGGTACATGCCATTAAAAAAAAACAAAACAAATGATTACATATAGAATGTATGACAATTCCATAAATCAGAATTTCATGGAATTGCCTGGAGTTGTGGTACATTCCATACATGGAATGGCATGGAAATGTGGTATGTTCACCATAAACACACAACTGCATAGAATTTCAGTATATTCAATATAAATCGGAATTTCATGGCTTTGTGGTGCATTCCATATAAGCAGAGAATTTCATGAAACTGTGGGATGTTCCATTTAAAAAAAGCTCACATATAACTGCATAGAACTGTGCTACGTTCCAAATTAATCCACAAGTCCATGGAATTCCAATACATTCCATATAAATTGGAATTTCATGGAATTGCCCAGAATTGTGGTACATTCCATATAAAATGCAGAATTCCAATTAACAGTGGTATGTTCCATACATGAAACTGCATGGTACTGTGGTATTTTCCATATAAACACACAACTGCATGGAATTTCAGAATTTAATGGAATTGCCTGGAATTGTGTTATATTCCATATGAAACACAGAATCCTTCTGAATTGCAGTACGTTATATAATAAGATAGAATTGCATATGGAATTTATGACAATTCACTAATTCAAAATTTCATGTAATTGCCCAGAATTGTGGTACAGTCCATATAAAACAAAGAATTCCAATGAACCAGGTGTGTTCCATAGACCTAACTGCATGGATTTTCATCACGATCCATATGAACTCAGAATTTAATACAAGGAGTTTTATATAAGCGCGGAATTGCGGTATATATTCAACACACCATTGTGGATAATGTGGTTAAACTCTGTGGATAATGTGTAATATCATGTCTAGCAGCCTCACTTAATCTAACATGTTTCGCCTTTTTTCGCCAATCTTTGAGCACTTCCTTGGTAATATATAGCTACACATATAAAAAAAAAACAACTCATAACCATGTTGATGAAGTCGAGTTAATTCTCGACCATTAAGGCAATAGCAGGGGGATTATAACACCACCCTGAGTTCTGTTCATAAATGCTCTAGGAGGTGAGGCAGTTCCTGGCTACAACACATCCGAACTGAGTAACTGGGAACTCCCTGAGCTAACAACTCCAATGGTGCGCCGTCCAAAACCCATCGCCAACCGACATAGCGACTGCATTTCCCAAGCAGGATCCAGAAATGAAATAATAATAAAAGAAAACTGGAAAACTGGTGTACTGTTGGAGAGCGGTTTCCTCGCAACCACCCTAAACATGCACACCAGCCTTCCAGACGCACACTCGGATGCCTTGGGCACTGCTGATGATGCAAAAAAAGTACAACATAGGGATCAAAACACACACACACGCACGCACACACGCACACACACACGCACACACACACACACACACACACCCGCTGTGCTCCCTTCTAAACCCGGCTCTTTGTTGGGTTCATTGTGCCGAGGGTCAGACCGCCACTGCCTGGCGCTGCAATTGCTAGGTAGAGATTGAAGGGAAAAGAAAGCATGCAAGATGACAATGTCTAATTATTCTCCATTCAGGATGAATTTTTGGAGCTGGTCTAGACCATTCGACAGACGGAAAAGGGGGGTGGTGAGAGGTTTTGAAGGATGGCTGCCATGGTAACAAGGCCTAATTGGCCCCCTCAGACTTGACTTGGTCTGACCCGGTATTGACAGCGAAGCCCTTTGGGGTCGCGAAAGTAAAACATGACACTACGAACAATCGTTCCATTCAGGATCTAAAGACGTGAGGAAAAGTGATAAAAATAAAGACAAACAACAACCAAAAACATATTAGCATTAGAGATATTTAAGCAAGCGTGAGTATTAAGTTAACTTAGTATGTCTAAAGGAATTCAGGGAACTGACAAGAGAACAAGTCGGGAAACCACACAAAGGGGGATAAAAACACCACTAAACACATCAGTACTCAAACTGTTTGATGATAGCTGGTGTTATTGGTAATCAATACAGCATGTTCCGGTTGCCATTGTGTGAAACAGTGCTTGGAAGATGAGGAATGAGGTGATAAACTGATGTGCTGTTTACATGAGGCACCATTGTTTGAGTCTTTGATCTAGCTAACGGTCCTGATAGTGAATCTACTGTCCGTAGCGGCCCCTCCCTCTTCCACTTCCTCTTCTCTCGATGCCAACACATTCCCAGTGTTGGGTTATGAAGAGGAAACAGTGAGCAAGCAAATCGAAAATCACCGCAAAGGAACGTGAGCATGAGAACCACTCTAAACAAGTAAGCGTCAACTGTTCACTTATACATATTTATATACCGAGGCACTGAGGCAAAACTCACCGGCCAGGCGAAGCTGAAAGACAGCACGATGCGAGCCTTGTCGTTTTCCGCCAAGCTCTTGGGTGACACAACGTTCCCACCGATCACCGGAGTAGATCCACTGCCAAAACTGCACGGCCCACCGGGGGTCACCCTGGACTGGTACTCCTTAAGGCACAGGCGGAAATACGTGTCACACTCGTCCCGCGTGCATCTGTTGTTGTCCGCTGTGTTTCGTGTGCCGTCGCAGCACGAGCCGCTCTGCAGCTCCCCGTTGATGTTCCTGACTGACAGCACACGCAACTCAAAGTGGCCTGATGCTTCACACAGCTGGGAACAGGAACAAGAATGGAGATTGTTAAGGAAAAAAAAAACAGACAAACCCTTTATTTAAAGATCGAATTAGTGGTTCATTTTACGACATTTATAGCATGTGAGACAATGGGCACGTCCAAAACAGCATGGTAGGACGCGGTCCAGAAATTGGAACAGACCCTATATTTGTCATTCATACTCAAAAATAAAAATGCTATAAAGGGGGATCTGAAACAATACAGTAAAATTAAACTTCAAAAAAAAAAAAAAAGAAAAAAAAAACTTTTTCCACCAGAGTGGACTTTGTGAACTGTTTTTCTTGGTGACACTAAAAACTTAAAAATCATTCATCCACCATAAAATAAAAAAAAATGATATTATTTTATGAAAGGCATTTTGTGGTGCACTCTTTAAAAAACATGAAAGCTCCTGTGGATTCTTATTGAACTTTTTTTTTCTTTCTTTTTCCATGAATGTTTCAAGAATCTTTGCAGCCAGGTTTCTGGAGGCACTTTTAAGGGATCCTGCTCTTTTTTGAGACAACTAAATTAGTTTTCTTCTCTAAAACATCTCCCAAGAACTGCTTTGTTTTGTTTTTAGAGTGTTTTTAAAGCAAAAAAAAATGAAAGATCATTCACTCTTTTTCAAGAAAAGTTTCCAAGAACCATGGAATGAAAAGTTTCTCAGGGATCCACAAATAAAAAAAAAGTGAGGTGAAGTTTCTACTAGACAGCTCTGAAGGCTGGGAATGTTTCAAGAATCTTTGCAACAAGATTTCTGGAGATAATCCAGAGAACCAGTAAAAGATGTTATTTTGCTTGTTTGTTTGTTTAGTTGTTTGTTTGTTTGTAGGGTAGGTGCATGCTATTTTGACAGGATGTTCAGTATTTTGAGGTCATGGCGTAGTTGTGATAAAGAGGTAACTTCTCCCAAGTGGTAGAAAGGTGCGCAATTAAAAATGTTCTAGTCAAAATGACGCTATGAAGACGCAAATTTAAAAAAAAATGACCTGGGACACTGTGTCTTGGCAGATTGCATACCGGTTTGTGGAAGAAGAAGTGCGTTACAGCAACGCACGTTAACGCACAGAACTTACCTTCATGCAGAAGCAGTGTATCAGGAGATGAACGCAGGCGGCGGCGGTGAAAGTGGAGCTCCGTCTCCGCATTGTGCCGCCTCTCCTGTCCTCTCCTGTCCTCTCTTATGCTCTGCTCTCCGCTCAAACTTCAGCCGAAACTCGGCTCGCACAGAGACGCACTTCCTCCGCTCCGGTGTGCACATGCACATGCACATGCACGGGCGCACGAGCACAAGCACAACGCGCTCGATCCCTGTACCGATAATAAATTCCTCCGCGTCAAGAAAGTCACCAGCGCCGCGCGTGCACCTTCTCGAGGTCGGCTTGTTATCCGCCACTTTCTTTCTTTCTCTAATTATTATTCTTATTCTTATTCTTTATGTCCTTCAATCCTTATCCCTTTTGCTCCCTTTCTCTGAGATTTGTCTTTGAAGTTTTCCCCGTTGTCCCGTCAGGCGCCACGATGCGCTGCTTCTGCTCGGACTGCTGCAGGAAAAAAAAACCTCTCCGGTTGTGGGAAAGCGAGCTTTCTTTCTATCTATCTATACCGCGCGTTCACGGGGTGGGAGGCGGGGCCAGCGCGGGCGCCTCATTAATATTCAAAATGAGGGCGGGGCTACCGGGGTGCGCTCGCGCCCACTGGATTAGGTTTATAGCCGTGCTGCTTAGGTCAGGTGTACAAACCGCGGATTATTTCCACATTTAAAGTATGAAACACTACAGGTAGAAAAGAGGGCTGAGAGGAAACATGTTATTAAGAGAAATAAGCTTCATATCTTGTGTGGTTTGAATATTTAAAGCCTGTACTACTCTGTCACGTGACCCACCTGTCAGTCACTTGTGGACAGTTTCCTCAGATTTACCTCAGACAGCTGCGTTTTTCATGTGAGTATTTTTGTAGCTAATAGAAACCAAAAGTCGGTGGTTAAAGCCCAAAATGAGTCAGTTATGCAATGGAGAAACTTTAAAGCAGTGAAAGGCCTTGTTATTATTATTATTTCTTTAGCCTTATTTGCTTATTTTAGAAACAGTGTAAGCCGTGTAAACACAGTAAGGCAAAACTAGCTAGCTAGCATACATGTTTTTCTGTATCTGCAGCGTGTCCCAAAAGTCCCCGTACAGAGCGGACTGTGTTTGCCAGCACCACAAAGGTTGTGTCTTCGTCAGTGGATGTTCGTGGATGTTCATTTCTCGGTTGGTCTGCAACACTTCCAGTGTTTTTGAATTTGTTAATAAGTTTGACGACAGTGTCGCGTATGATGCGCTCACCACGTTTCCTGTTAACGTCCATCGCAACTTTGCGACAGCTTCCCGATCCAGCCATGAGAACGATTTCAATACCTTCTTCTTTTTCTTAAAGGCTATCTGAAAAAAATACGTATAATATAAACTAAGTATGAAAAATTTCGAAGACATTTTGCTAAAAAGTGTTCATTTCCCCCTATATATGGAGACTTTTGGGACACTCTGTAGTTTGCCTTCGCAGCCGACTTAAAGAGTTTTGAGGAAAAATATTAATATTAAATGTATTAATTTGTTAACAAATGAATACACAGCTACTAACAAGCTGGTTAGCATTAGCTTGTTCACACAGGCTATACATTAACTAAGGTAAGACTGCTTCTTTCATTTACACGCAATGTTTAGATCAAAATATACAGCAGTATAACGTAACTACTGTTCTTGTTTTCTTTAACACCGTTTACAGCTTACATTTTGGAAAGGAAGTAACCGTGTTACGTTGTGCACCTGTGCAGCAAGGGCTGCGGACTTGGAAATCCTACATCAGCCATGTGTCTTTGGTGTACTAGAAATATTTGTGGTGTTCACATGCCGCATACTTTAGTGCTTCTTTAGAAACGACCTGCTTTAGTGTGGGGTTTAGTATGAGTAGCCATTTCAAACACAGCCACAGCATGCTAAATTGAAACCCCATGGCTGCCTGCTGTTTAAACCTATTCTCTGTAAATATCTTCCAGGTAAGTCTCACAGGTAAGTAGTTGACTTACTTTACCTTCTAACACATGAAGGGTTTAACTGTCACCAAACAGCTCAATTTTTCAACACATTGTGCCTCAATTCAGTAGCTTAGGAATACAGGAATAAAAAAAAATCATATATTACTGCCTTGCGTAATTTGCAGTGGTTAATAGTTTTTCATAAACTGTATAAGTGTGCTCGAGTTAATATACAACTCAACAAACCCTGGATAAACTGGGGGCTTTAAACTTTCATTACAATTAAACGTGTAGCTCAAAGTCAGACACCGAACATACCTTGGGGTAAGTGATTTATTTCCTTATCTATCATATCCACCTGATCTCTGAAGAACCTGCCATTTTAAAGCCCAATTAATAAGCGCTGACGTATATATAATTCATCAGCTGGGACCAGGCTGTAATCCCATAGCTGGAGCTACAGTGACGGGCGCATCTGTAATGACAGCTGGCTTGGGATGACAAAGCTGCCCCCTATTTGGAGGTGCACACCCTCCTCAACCCATTCCTCCACTTCCCTCCACACCTCCAGGAGGAGAAGAATGACAGAAAAAAGGTGGAGAGTGAAAGGAGCAGCAGTGACGGGAGTCTGTTATGAACCAGGGATGTCCATGGGGGCAGTAATCTTTATTCTGTGATTGGAACAGCTGTGTCTTGCTGCCTTTAAAGAGGAGCTATGAATAGATAATAGTGCGGATCCTGAAAGGGGACCCCCCTCCTGCCCAGACCCGCCTCCTCATCTGGGCGGGGCTGATGTGGATAATTACACCACACACAGTGGAGACAACAGCGGAAGGGAATAATGCAAGAAAGACAGACCACTTAGACTGAATAGAAAGAAAAAAGAGCTTTATTGGACATTTAGGGTCCTTTCCTTCCTGAGATAGAGAGATAAAAGTAAGAAAAAGATGGAGCAGAATGACTATTGAGGGAGAAGACATGAGATAGAGATGGAGTAAAAAATGAGAGAAAGATGGAGAGAAGCAGTGCAAGCGGCAGAGTTGGAGGAGGAATAAACAGTGAGACCGAGTCAGAGAGGAAGGAAGATTAAAGAGAGCGGGAGATGGACAGATAAGGAAGAAAGAGAGAAATGGAAGAAGAGAAAGCTTCAGATAGGAAGAGATGGATAAGGGGAAGAGGGCGATAAAGAAGAAAGAATGAGTGGGAGACAGAGATGGAGGAGGAAGAAAGAGAATGAAAGAAAAGCTATATTAGGATTGATAGAAGGGTTTGAAGAAGAAAGAAAAGATGAAAATGAAGAAGTAAGAGAGAGAGAGAGATGAAAAGAAGAAGGAGGGAGAGCTTTCAGCAGCCATTTGTTGAAGAATTATTAGAATTATATGGAGAAATATAGAATTTTATGGAGAAGCGTGACCAATTACAGCACATATTTGCAGTATCATTGATGGATATGAGACTTCTGTCTCATATTTCTCAAAAATACCCAAAATCTTTACAGTGTGACAGAGTCCAACCCCATCCCCTGTCCAATGTGCTTGTGTCCAATCACATTTTTGCCTGAAGCATTTCCACACAGCTAATTTCGCTCGGCCAACTGGAAAACTGGCTGATGTGCGTTAAGGCCGTCCGTCCTGGGAAACGCCTGCAGCCAAAACATGAATCACAGTTTGTTAAGCAGGACAAGGACTCACTGACAGTTGGGCCAGAGAGAGGATCTGCCACGAACAGCATGGGGGTATGGCATCAGGATCGTAACACAAAACACCAAATGGTGAAACATGATGAATATTATTAAATATTGAAACAAAACCAAGCAAAAAGAGGGAGAGAAAGAGTGCACAATCCAACCATGAGGATATTAAAATGATCTCAGTCTAGTGAATAGCAAAGCAAAATGTCCTCCATCAAAATGCCCACAGCATAGACCACTTTTTTTTTCTTTTTTTTTTTTTTTTTTTTTTACAATGACAAGCTGAGCTGAATTGAATAGAAAGGAAAGAAAAATCCCCAGTGATTAGTTCTTTAGCAAGGATTTCCAAAGACGCTGTGTTTCTGAGACATAAGAATCCACAATGTCATCACAGAAATGCTTTTTCTATTGCACCATTCAGATCACATTCCTCCAGTGCCTGTCATAGATGCTGGAATGACATCAAGAGTGGGGGGTGGGAGAGGGGCATAAAGTGGCATGGTTAGCAAATGTTGTTCTGTGCCACTAAATTTTAATTAACAGCAATAAAAAAAACATGGAAGAATTGGTATAAATCCAGGGTGAATCTGGCGCTTATCCTGGGAACACTGCGCACCAAGCAGGAATTTACCCTAGATGGGACGCCAGTCCATCTCAGGGCATCATGCACATACTCATTCACATACTCATTCACATTAAGGGGAAATTTAGTGTAGCCAATCCATCTACCAGCATGTTTTTGGAAGCTGGGAGGAAACCGAAGAACCCAGAGGAAACCCACATGGAAATGGAAGAAAAAATATGGTGAGTGGTGCCAACTCGCTGTACCACTTTTTTTTTTTTTAAACAAAATGCAGTGCTTAGTAGGCTAAAATAGAAATAACAAAATTGCATTCCACATGGGATGCTGGTGGGAAGCATAGCTTTTAGGCTACGTGTGGATTTTTACATTTGGAGGAATTTGTGCGCAAGTAGTGCTACAAATTCGCAACATACCTGACATCTTAACTGTGATTGATAGCAAAACATTAGCAATTGCAAGAAAAATGAACAAGATAGAAATGGTTCCATGAAAAGAATTTGCAAGTTTTTTTTAGAAGAGCCTTTGGTGCAGATCAATTCAAGCACCATTAGGCACATTTAAATTTTTAGGCAGCAAACACTTCCTGCTATTCTGGTAAACAAATTTTAAAGTTTATTTGGTGGTGTTTCTTGAAAAACACTTTTTAAGTTGTTGATGGACTAGCAAGCTTATGAATCAAATGATAGAATGTATAAGTTCTACTGACAAGGCCAAAAATATGACATGGATGCAAAGGAATCTGACCTCTTCATGCTTTTATCCCATGAGAACCTCCTTTTTTTCTCACGCTGCTCCCACCTTTTTTGTGGTTGTGAGCTAAACAGGTCAGGGTGGATCAGGTTGGACAATCATAGCAGAATAACAAAAGTATTATTGCCCAATTCAATGCAAAACATGACACATTATTGCTGTATCCGCCCAGTCACGATGCTGTACTCTCATTGGTGGTTTCTGTTTTGCTTCATCCATGGCTGCTACTGATGGATGATGACTGTAGCCTGAATTGATCCACCCTGACCTGTTCGCTCATGATGCAGAGGAGTGGCGCAAGTCATTCCGCTGATTTCCATGAACTCCACGTTTACTCTCTATGGCATGAAGAGGCGTTAAAAAAAAAAAAAAAGCCAAGTGTTGCATTTTACACATAACTGTAACATTTTACACATTTTACACATAACTCATTAAAACGGCTTTTTTTATTGATATATGGAGATAGTTTACAAGAAAAAGTCCCCACACTCAATACAAAATATGGTGGTGGCTTATTAATACAAGTGGATCATTGTTTTGAAGATTGGTGGCATAAGGATAATTTGGCGCAAAACCTGGTTACCACTTGGTCATAGATAACAAGATGATGATGATCCCAAACATGCTTCCAAATCAACCAAGTCTCTGTATTTTAAAATCCTGTGTCTTGGATTATAGAGGGATGTGTAAAAAAAAAAAAAAAATTAAGATATGAAGAGGTATAAAATATTCTGCATAAACAATGGTCTGGGATCCTCTACAAGTGTCTACAGACATTACAGGAAGAGGCTCATTAGCCTCTACAGAACAGAATTCATGGTGCTGGTAATTGTTCAGCCAATTAGTAATATTTAAGAAAACTTCATTTTTGATTGAATATTGTTATTATATTATATTGTTGTTATATAAAGCCATTCAGTTTTCACTTTTGTAAGCTAATTGCAGGCAGGCAGATGTTATTCATTTTATATTTTTCTTCCTCATTTTCATGAAGTGTCAATAAATTTGTAGTCAACTGTATATGGCCATATATATATATATATATATATATGTGTGTGTGTGTGTGTGTGTGTGTTTATATATACATTGCTACCTGTCTGTCTTGACATCCATGGCCTGTCTATCTCTATTTCTGTCTGTCTTTATGACCATGCATATCCGAGTGGTTCTGCCAAAAGATTAAGCTGAGTGTTTGTGAGTGTGTGCGTGTGCAAAAGTTCCCACAGCCGCTCCTCTCTGACCTGCGTGTCACTCTCCTGTTAGCAGGAAAGTTGCATAACAGGATGGCTTTGGTGAGAAAAGTTTGAGAGCGAGTGAAAAAGTGTGTGTGTTTGTGTGTGTACGTGGAGAGAGCAAAAGAAAAGCAAAATTATTTTTGTGGCACACTGTCATATCCCTAGGGATGAGCCTCGGGACTGATAACTACTCCTTTTTCATGTATTTCTTGTGTGTTTTTCTGTGTTTACACCTAATACCCTCATTATAAATAATAACCATGCTCTTTTATTTAATCAGCTTATTTGCTTTGGCAGTTACTTTCTAACATTCTTCGAGCATTGTTTAGCTGAGAGTGAGAGAGTTTATGACTAACCCAAGAGGCCTTTAATGGCTCATCTACTTTAGGCACCACTAAGTATTCACACAGCATGTGTGTGCATGAGTATGAGAGTGTGTGTATGTGTGTATGCTTGAACAGGTGTGAGGCCTGACCTCATAGCAGTCCTCCACTTTCCCAACTTCTAATGATTAAACCTTCTGCAATACTGTGCGTGTGTATGCATGTTACGTTACACTTGAAAATGTTTGTGCTGATCCATCATCATGCATTAACACAGTGAAGCTGAAATCTAAATAAATCAAGTTTAAAGTCATCAGTCTGAAGCAAAGTTTTGGCCAAAAATGACATTTGCACAATGTTCCTTTTTCCCCCAAATGTAGTTGATCAGCCACGACATGTTTTTGGAGTTTGATTTCTTTGGTTCTACACTGGAGACAAAGATATAGGCGATGTAGTTTGCACAGTGCTAAACTGGTAGTTATAAGCTTCTAATATGTGTTAGCTACATGAGCCTTGCAAAATTACAGAAGCAAAGTTGGGTGCATGGAGGAATCTTTTTTTTTCGTTGTTGTTGTTGATGATGAGATAAAATGCTGAAATAGGTTTACACAATATCTTAAAAAAAAAAAACAAAAGATAGAAAGAAAAACAAATCAACATTTAGAAGATAAATTTTGGAGGAGGAAACATTTGATTTCCTGAATGAACTTAGATCTGGATAAAGGAGTCATGGGTTCAGGTTCCCAAAAGTATTATTAAGTTAAGATCATCTCACCTGGTAGAGAGAGAGAGAGAGAGAGAGAGAGAGCTCCATGTGATGGTTGCTCTACCATCTAGCAATGATCTTTGTGCTGTGATGCCTTTGGGAAACTCAGCCCAGATCTAGGAACAATATTTGCCGTTTAAATAATATCAGTGAGATAGCTCCCTAGGAAGGCGTAATTTTTGTGCAGTGTTTGTGGCTGTTACATTTGGAAGGCGTTCATTATTTTGGGCAAATTTGAGAGCAGCATTGCATGTGAGCTTATCAGTGCAGTCAATGCCATAATTCTGTTATACAGAATTTCATCAAACATAGCTGTTTTATGGACGTTTATTAACACAACTAAATCACTTGTATTTGTGTTGGTATATTTACAGACATTGTTCTGTGGTTAAAGTTAACTAGATTACACAATCTCACAGCTTATGTAGCTAGAAAATGAGGCAACTTACTAGAGGTTAACTTGCTAGTTATTGTAACACATTAAGCTTTGTTTTTTTTTTTTAGCAGACTTGAGCCTAGGCTTTTCAGTAATATAAAACTATCAGCCGCTAGTACAGAATCCAAACTCAGGTATAGTTTGATTTGCACAGCAGTCTTGAAATTTACAGTGAGTCACACTGTGTAAGATGATGGCATAAAAATCTTGTTCAAATTCTGTGGTAGATTGTGCAATATCAGTTATGTTCACAAGTGCTGCAATTCAGTTTATACAGTTAAGAATCTTTCACAACAGTCCTACATTGTGGAAAAGTGACGACATACTGCTATTAAGGACTTTTTAAATGTGAGGCACAGCAGAGATCACATTCTGAGATTTTGGTCCAAAATGTCTGACACTGCCAGAACTTGGACATCAACATGAACTAAATCAGACACTGGCGAGCACAGCATACTAGGTGATCTTAGACGACTAAAGAAATCTTTCGCAATTTGAATCTTTGGTCCATGAAGAAAATCACATTCACTCTCTTAGGTTGATTAACTAGCAAGTGATAGTGAATAAACAAATATTAATTGCGTGGTGTGCTAAAAGTTATTAGGTATGATGACACTGAATGGCATCCTTTGAGGAATGAGACAGGTACCTTTGAAGAATGTTTCTGCTAAAGCAACCTATGGAGATTTTATTAGTTAAACTGGTAATCTTGTATCAAGAAAACTCATGCCAGCAGTTCTGTGCTTGGACTGAATTCTACCTCGCTCATACATCACCCTGGATAAAAGCATCGGCCAAATGAACGAAGGTAAATGTTAATGCAGGATTAGCTTCTGCCCTTCAAAACCTTATGAATGGATACTAAGGACCTGCTTCTGCTGGAGCAGAAGTCAAGTCGGTAGAACTCGAATGTCTGTTCACCATCTTATTTCTTTCTTCCCTTCTTCGTGTACCTTGGCAGTGGAAAGCGAAAACATGGCTGCTGTTAGCTAACCAACACTGTGTCAGCCTCTGGAGGTTGTTTGGGGACAAAACAGAATTAATTGAGGCTGTTTAAGTCTCTTTGCTTTTGGAGATGAAATTGCTTGAGAGGAGCCAGACACAGCAAATACTTAAACACACACACACACACATACACACACACACACACACCCTTGAGCTTATCCTGCTGCATCCTTTTTTAACTTTTCAGTAGAAGACCCTTGGGCTTGTTTAAAAGGTTTAGAAAAAATTCTGTTTAAAGTTCTGATTAAAAAAAAAGTCTTAATGGGTATTTAATGTACATAATTTTCATATGCAGCTCTGTTAATGCAGTGAGGTTCTGCCTTCACATTATTAGGGATCAAATCTTCTTTTTGGTTTTCCCACGCCAAAAGATCAGGTGAATATGGAATTAAGATTCCCAGACAAATACTCACTGAATTGGTGGCTCAGAGGTTGGCCTACTGATTGGAAGGTTAGGAGTTCAAATCCTAGCACCACTGAACTGCCACCGTTATGTCCTTGAGCAAGAACCTTAACCTTCAGTTGTATCCTGTCTCAATTTTAAGTCCCTCTGGATAAAACATCAAATGAGCAAATGGAAATGATAACATGGATTTTTCCTTTCAGCTTAGAGAGGATTTAATCAGCGGATGATGTCCCATTCAGGGTGTGTTCCTGCCTTGCACCCAGTGTTCCTCTGGATCACATAGGCTCCGGATCCAATGCGACCCTGACCAGGATAAATAAAGGAATGAATGATACATTTGGTAGAGCCTTAACATAGCTTACACGTAACTGATCCTTAACTCATCTTGTAAACTTTTTTTTTTCTTTAATCCATGTATATGTTGGCCTCACTCAAGGATTCATTGTCATCAGAGAAACTTTTAAAGTGATTCCTTTTTTCTTCTTTACTCCCAAAAAAGTTAAGTCATGTTTGTTGTTCTTGTTTAACGCTCTTTAGTTTTGTACTACAGCTACAAAACTAATGTAGCTAACAAGCAGTGGAAGTCTATCTCACCCAAAATCTTAAATAAAATCCCATTAAATAAATAAATACGTAAATAAATAAATAAATAAATAAATGAATGTCCCGTTCCGAGTGTATTCCCACTTCTTGCTCAGTGTTCCCAGTGTACGCTGGATGACCCTGAGCAGGTTAAAGTGGTTATGGAAAATGAATGAATGAATAAATAAAATGTGTGAATATAGATTTTCATCTGCACCACTTCCAGCTTTCCAACACAATTCCACCCTCAAACATTTGGAGGTAGCTCCTGAAGTGATACCAGACTGCAGTAAAGAAAAAAAAGTGATTTTGGTTGTCCAAAATGGCCACCCCCATAAAGTTTGTTATTGTTTATAGAAGACAGGAAGTCTCACTATGACCAAACCACATCAGCAAAGCTGTGTGACATCACAGAATAACTGGATGTGGTTTGGGCTGTACACAATAGACTGCCATTACTCGTTTGCTGCATTTGCCAAGTAGCTGCATTGCAAAATTAAAGAAGCAAAAGTCAGACACCAAACATGTCTTCCATGATTGACTGCATTTGCGGTAAGGAGAACATTGTGTACCTTTAAGGCCTCGCCAAACCATTTCGTTAACTCTGGATGTATAAGACACTGAAATGGCTAGTTCATGCATTAGCATGTGTCAAACCCATGTGTGTTTGTGTGTTTGTACGTGTGTGTGCGCATATACACATGGAGAATATGTTAAACTCTGCTTCAGGATGTAAAAATTACCCAGCTGGATGAATCACCCTTTCCAAAAAAATAAGTAATAACAAATAACATCTATGACATTTCGAGAGCGCATGCATGGAGGAAGCAAAATTATTTGTCAGTGGGATTCGATGATTTGATTAAAATAAAACAATCTTTAAGTGTGCGGAAGTTATGAAAGACAGATGTCTTGTGGTTCGATACTTTTATGGGCAACCAATACTGGAATATCAAACTGACATTTAGAAAATATCTCATGATTTATAACCACTCAAGGCAACATAGGATCAGCCTTTGGGTAAATACTGTAGGCTACTGAAAAGCACATGTGTTCCTGACACCACACACATACGCACACACACACACACACACACACACACACATCTTTCCAACGTTTTAAGCGCTGTGCCACAAGAATGCAGGACATTACTGTTGGGTCGCACAGAGCGCTGAGCTTTTCTGGGTCAGATAATAAAGACTAATGCTACAGCATTATTACAAAACAGCAGGCTTTATTAAGAGAAGTCAATAGAACACTAAATAAATTTTCATTGTTTTGGGGATGTTTTGTGTCTTTGAGGGACACACTACTAAAGTCTGACAGTGCAGGAACGCTTACAAGACGACATCTAGCTACAATGAACTTTCTTTGTTAGATCTGTAAACCATCTTGCTGACATTTCTACCTGTCCTGTAAAAACTGATGACCTCAATGCTCATGTGTAACACACATGATCCCTCAACCAACATTTAAACTTTGGTTGGAAACAGCAGATTTTATTTTTTTTAATATAATGATTTTTCTTTTATAAATCTAAATTTATGATTATATTTGTACCCAAATTAGTGATTACCAATTCCCATCCTTTTATATCTTTCATGTCTTTTTTTTTGTGTGTGTGTGTGTGTGTGTGTGTGTGTGTGTGTGTGTGTTTATGTTTAAGGGTGCAAATAGCCGTACTATGTGGCCAGTGCTATTTTCACCCAGGTGCAAAATAGAAACTAAAAAAAGTTTTACCATGTAATTTCTTTTGATTTCATCATGTTTGGAAGCTGTTGCAGACCAATGCAAGAAAAGATATTCAAAACTAGCAGGCTAGTCAAAACCCAAGCATCACTGACAACACTAACAGATCAGACAGCCTTAGTAGCCTCAAGTATCATGCTAACAAAACCAACACCACCTCCACTAGCTAATATTAATGACTCATAGGTGATTAAAAAAAACTTTTAGATACTTACAAATTAAATATTTCCTCAAATGGATAGCTGCAGAAAAATACATCAGCATTTTCATTCTGTTTGCATGGTTTGAGAAAATGTTCACATTCCATGATTTTATAATGTACATTTAACACGAATATCAGTGTATTGAAAGGATTCTATGCACTCTAGAAGTTGGAAAATTTCTTAAAATGGTTGATGTAGCACTAATTACATGTGAATTGTAAAGTTTGAGAACACAGTAATACACTGTTAATGAGTGCAGAGAAGCTCTTGTTATTGTTGGCCTTTGCCCAATGACAACAAGGCGTGGTCAACCACCCAAACCACATATCTATATTCATGCCAACGATGACATTCGTTTCTTTTTTTGACATTTACCCTTTTTTCTACTAATTTTGTTGTTTGACAATTCCCACTCGTTAGCTCTCCCCTATCACGTGAAAGCTTCCAACCCAAGAGGCTTGTATGAGACACATGAAGCCACTGTATCTTTTAGCTGCAGGTTGTGCTACATCGCAGGGCAGCTGAACACATTGGAAGGAAAGTGCTAACTACTCCCTTCTGCATACAAGGCCAATTAATGGTCTCTTGGTTACGATGAGTGTGGCATCAGCAGTAATCAGTGGAATTTGTAATTTCCCAACAATAAAGCCAGCACTTTCCTGTTGTGCCACTCGGGACCCTGACATTTTTCATTGTTTGTTCAACAGCAAAGTGGGTAGGGCAATCAATGTGAAAAAGATGAACAGGGTTTACAATGGGACTGATCCACCTTCTCCTCTAACTCTAACCCCTAAGATGCTCTACAACACAGAACAACACACTTATCCAGCCTGAAACACACTGAGTTGTTTCCATCTTCTGGACATTTGGTAGGAGGAGCTGGATCAGAGCCAACTCCAGCTGCTGGACATTCGGTTCTGCAGCATGGGGTACTTGCTTTATTTCCTTTAATATTTTTTGGTGCCAGATACATGTTTCCTATTGCAGCTCCTAATCCAGACAGTAAAACTCACCATGCTGGCTACGGTGATGCGCTGCATGGTATGCACAAGCAATTTCCTTCTGGAATTTTCATTTTTATCAGAAGGATGTTGGATTTGTGGTCAAATGGGTGATTTTGGATACATTCAGTAGATAGCTATATTATTTGTGTGGTCAATTTGCCCTGTCCAGAGGTGACCAGAAAAACCATGGCAACCATGATAAGCCAAGATAGAAACGCCCACTAGCAACCAACATAGAAAGTGAGCAAAAAGGCAAAAAGTTGCTGGCAGTGTAATAAATAATATATCAACATAAACCACTGTAGGTTCCCATACTGTTACTGTACTATACTATATAGGTTACTATTTAGAAATAGTACGTAGTGTGTTACTATGCTGTACACCAGTGACTCACAAAAGTGTATGGAGACCGAAGTGGGTCACAACAGTGGAAATTTATGGTGAGCAGTTAATGGATGTGGTCTTGAGTTTGTCGTGGGCTGACCGTGTTTAGCCTGTAAAAAGTGTGTGTGTGTGTGTGTGTGAGAGAGAGAGAGTTCAGTCTCTCTCTCTGTTTCTCTCCCTCTCCCCCCCGTCTGCCTGCGGAAAACAATAAACACTCGGAAACATGAGCCGGCGACAACAGCGGAGTTCAAAACGCGCATCTGGACCGCAGCGGGGGGAAACAAGAGAATCACTGGGAACAAACCAGAACGGGCCTCAATGAGACACACACACACACACAGACTCACATACATGATACAATCACACACAGGCATGCACAAAGACACGCAGGCATGCACATATACACACAAATAGATACACATATACATCCCACAACATCTTGAAATTGTTTTGTCATATTATATGCATGCACGAGGAAGGAGAGATTGCAAATTATACCACACACGCACACACACACAAATTTGGATCAGAGGTTTAGCCATGACTTCCCAATGTCTTCACACAACAGCTCCATACACTGGGGTCAGAGGGCAATTAAGGTTACTGAGCGTGTGACCTCTCGTCACCCCCGAGGCTAAACTGCAAAGATGGCGGAGAGTTGGTGTGTATGTTAGAACGGGGCTTTCCACCTCTGTGGGAACCTGTGCAGGCTCTGACAGCAGAGAGATGAAAAATGTTAACCTGATAAGCCTCAATCTGAAACCAACTAGTGGATACAGGATGTGTCCGTTCCCATGAATGTGTGTGTGTGTGCGTGTGTGTGTGAGTGTGTGTGTGTGTGTGTGTGGTAAGAGTGTTATATGAGACTTTAATATGAGTGAGCTAGAAGTATGCATCTGCCAAGGTAAAATTTTCATGACACAATAATTGACTAACATTTAATAATGGTTTACAATATCGTGTTTATCTCTGTTGTTGGTTAGCATTTTAAGTGTAGCTGAACCTCAGTAGCACATAATGCTGTCAGTGTGGTCATGTTTATCCGAATGTTTACACAAATATTCCACTTGAACAGTCCACTCTTGTGGTATTTGAAATTTTCTGACTGAGTTTTGTGACTCAAGATGGCGGAACTAATGGAAGTTCGGGTTGCAGTGTTGCAATGCTGAGTGCAATGTGCCAACATGTCTGAGGAAAATGTTGATACTCCTGTCAATATGACATCAAATGATCCATATTATAGACTTTTTGCTAGCTAAATTGTTAGCTGTGACTATCTAGTCAACCATATTTCCTAGTTGCCTTGTAATAGTGCTCTCATGATTTTCACCATCTGAATTGCAAGAGCGTCATAAGTTCAGAGTTAGATTTGATCTGACTCACGTAGCTAGCTAATGAACTAATAGCAAGTTACAAATGTTGTCCTGAATGGGTAACCTAACTAGTTTGCTATATTAGATGCTGAGTTATTATTGTAAATATTGTGACCATAAAGTGTATCAAATTTAACAGCTAGTTAGTTGTTCTGTTTAAATTGAAAGATTTTTATCTCTTGTCTTCTCAGCTCAACATTTGTTCTCTCTCTTTTTGATCTACACTAGACGTCCATCAAGAGGTAAAAAAAAAAAAAAAAACCTCTAGGCAACAGATTTAATCATTCTACCCACCATCATCAACGAGACTCATTAGCAGACCAATTGCAATTCAAGGCAAAACAGGGCTGTACCCTTATGGGAGGAGCTGCTAATCTCCGTAAATTACCATGAATATAGACTTGGTTATGACGTTGAGTGAGAAAGCCAGAAAAAGTGCTTGGTTACGTGAGTGTTTTTGTGCATTTATATATGCGGTAGATGGTGAGGGCCGGCTGTGGCAAACCGCTTTCATAAGTGTAATGTTGTTAGCCCGTGGTAATCAGCTCGAAACATGAGCGGCCCACCGGGAATTCTGCCGACCCTCCCGATTCCCACTCCGGCATTGCACCAAGGTCATTTAAGGCTTCCTGTTGGGTCGTGTTTCAAACGGGCCACTTTTAGTGAACATCCACTCAATCACGAAGCCAAAAACGTGTCCTATATTGCCTCGTTATGTTTCAGTGACCTCACACCGTCACACCATTCATGCATGAGTTATATGGGCCTGCTCAACCCCAGTCTGTGTGTGTGTGTGTGTGTGTGTGTGTGTTTAAAAACCAGCCTGGTAACCTCTAGTCAAGCTGAATCACGTGTTAGTTAAATTTGATAATTTGATGCTACTTGCAGAAACATGTTAACGTCAGTGTCATATGGACTGTTTCTTATTTGCATGCTGAGGAAACATGGTAGAAACAAATGGTAGTATACAGGTGCAGTGGTTAAGGTTCAGTCCTAGAACCCAGCATGTTGTGAGTTCAAATCCCCACACTGACAGAGAGCCAGTGTTAGTGTCTTAAGCTTAGATATATGATTAGATTTGTACTTTGCTTACTTGAGTTTGGGTAAAAGCCTCACTAAATTGAATGAGTCATGTATATGTGTATATGTAATCCTCAGGAACCTCCAGCTAATCCACATGTTGGTTAATTTCAGCCTCTGCACACACCTGAACCATGTAATACCCATTCGCCTTTATTACCTGCTCAAGTGCCTTTATACTGGATAAAACAGAATAAAAATGTGTACTGGATGTGTTAGGACTGGATTGGACCATCATGATTTAACAATGTGACAAACCTCAGGGTTATAGATATTTAAATTTTTCTCAAACATCCTGAATGTTTCATAGTGTGTCCTCGTCAAATCAGAATTCATCTTGTCTTTTCCTAACCAGTTGGGAAGTCTGAATTTTCTGAAACCCCAATTTGACAGTTGTGTGATGTCAAATTGTAAAGAAGCACAGCCAAAAAATTGGCAATGGCTTCCTCATGTCTGGGTGGAATAATTCAGCATTTCAGCTTGCAGACTAATTTTCTCAAAACACAGTAAAAGATGTAAAATATGGCCTGACCATCGCACCCATATGTTGTGTGTTGCCACAAAGTTGTAAGCACACAGTTGTATAGAATGTCTTTGTGTGCTGTAGCATTACAATTTCTCTTCACTGGAACTAAGAGGCTCAAACCTGTTCCAGCATGACAATGCCCCTGTGCACAAAGCGAGCTCCATGAAGACATGGTGTGTGAAGGTTGGAGTGGAAGAACTCGAGTGTCCTGCACAGAGCCCTGACCTCAACCCCACTGAACACCTTTGGGATGAACTGGAACACCGAGTGAACCCCAGACCTCCTCACCCAACATCAGTGCCTGACCTCACTAATGCTCTTGCAGCTGAAAGGAATCAGGAATGGGATGTTCAAAAAGCACATATGGTACAGGTTGGTCCACAAACTTTTGTTCATTTGTGTATATATCCATTTTCCCCTGTGCGTGTTGCCATAGATATGACTAATTACTGAATGTGAGGAGCAGAACAAAGGCAGTGGTGGCTCTTCAGTTAAGGCTCTGGGCTAGTGGTCAGAAAGTTGTGAGTTCAAATTGCAGTACGCTGTAAATGAAGATAATTTCTGCATGGTTCCATTGTTAATTCCAACATTATGTTAATGCTCCTTAAGAAATAGAATTGATTTGCACTGTGATTAGAAACTAAACAGGATACAAAGACTTCATCAATGCACTTAAGTACCACTTTTTAGCTATTTTATCACTTACTTTTCTGAAAACCTTTGAATATGTTTGAACTTAAAGTCACCCAAAGAATGTTTGTAAGACTTGTTTTTTAAATGTAGAATAACATTTATGATATTTGGCAGATGCCCTTATGCAGAGCAACTTACATAAGTGAGAATTTGGTCCATATTCATCTTGTCAAGAGTTCAGTATGTGAAAGCTTACTTGGAACAAGCCTGACCAATGTTCAAGGCAATTTATCTAAATTAGTAAAGAAGCTTGACCAAACACAGTGTAGGTTCCACCGAGATTTGAACTCGGATCACTGGATTCAGAGTCCAGAGTGCTAACCATTACACCATGGAACCAATGTGGGTCACAGCCTGCATTTGGGTACTGAAATATGTTTCAGAGGGGCAAGTGGCACAGTGGCTTAGTGGTCAGCACTGTTACCTCACACCTCCAGAGTTGGGGATTCAAATCCCACCTCCACCCCGCATGCACATATCTCAGGGGGGTTTCCTCCCCAATCCAAAGACATGTACTGGAGGTTGCTTGGTATTTCCAAATTGTCCATAATGTGTGTGATTGTGCCTTGCAATGGGTTGGCACCCCATCTAGTGTGTCCTCTGAATTCCCTGGGCTCCCCATGACCCTGTGTAGGACAAGTGGTACAGAAAATGGATAAATGGATAGATGGAAATATGAATGGGTCTCATACTTTATAACTCAACAACTACTGGCCCCTCATTTCAGGGAAGTGACCATTTTCATCCTTAATAACCAAATGAAAGAGTTTTTTTTTAACATGCATTATACAACAGTTTTTAATACTTATGATAATGCAGGAACATCAGTGAGACAAAACACACCAAATTTCTTCTTGGTACAATTTAAACATCTTTGTCTTCTTTATTTTGTTATTCAACAAAATATTCAAACTTTTTTCACTCCACTATATAAACTGTTAAAAAAAGGTACTATACAGGTAATTCATTCTTCCTGAAGGTACAAACAATGTAAACGCAACCTCAAAGGTTCAACAGTGGTCTTTAACGTTCAATTATGTGCCTTAAATGAGTTTTAAAAGTAGGCTACATCCTTTAGATCCTCTAACTAAAGGTAGGAAAGCACGTACCCTTGAGGGGACCACCCGAGTGACAGGCGTTTGTGAGTTTCCATCTGGCCTAATGAGTGTGCATCTGAAGTGAAACAGAACCTGGGTAACCTCTGTGTTCTTCAGCGGCTGGAAATGATTTTTTGGCTCGGTGTCGTGTGTGTAAAGCTGCTGATGAAGCTGAGAAAGGTGATCGTTTGTGATCTTTACAGACTACAGAGTAATGCTGCAGGGAAACATGAGGGAAGTGGTAGAGCCTGGACTGCACACACACACACACACACACACAGAAACACGATGAAATATATGCACACACCAGGCCTACTCTTTAAATTTTCCTGTTGGATTTTGTGCCATGCATTTGCCTCAAACACACATACACACACACACACACACACACACACACACACATTTGCGCCCAGCTTACATGAAGACCAACACTGTTGATTTATGATATCTCCGTCATTTTCTCTCTCTCTCTCTCTCTCTCTCTCTCCATCTCTTGCTCTAACTCCTAACAGCTGTCCGCAGTGGCGCCTTTCCTGTAGGATTAGTCTGAATGGACTTATCCACATGGGGTCTCTCTCTCTCACACACACTTACACAAACGACACACACGTACACTCACAAGAACAGAGCGAAGCAGGAAGTCCATGCTGATTTTTAATGTTACTCTGAACACGACCATCTTCTACATGCCAAAGTCATCACACTTGTCTCA
Source organism: Pangasianodon hypophthalmus (assembly GCF_027358585.1). NCBI lineage: Eukaryota > Metazoa > Chordata > Actinopteri > Siluriformes > Pangasiidae > Pangasianodon > Pangasianodon hypophthalmus. Next base: position 15,504,234 of record NC_069735.1, on the reverse strand, counting down.
TAGGATGTCGTTTGGCTCAGTATCACCATGTTTAAGTGACTTATAAAATGCATAAAATTCAAACTACTTCTAATGTAGTTTCTAATGACTCCGCCTTTAAAATTTAGGCCACGCCTTCTACCTGAGTCTGGTGGGGTGTGACATCACAGTGACACCAAATTGACACTCTGTGATGAAAACTTGTCGTATAGTGACATACACCATATTTTTAAAAAAGTTACAAATATGCACAAGCAATAGCAATTATTATTATTAATAGCACAATAGCAATTTTTATTTATTAAAAAATGTTATACTTTTTATCCATTTATAGTTACACATAGAAACAAGTTAGTTTCTGCTACAAACAGTCATTCCCTCATCTTCTCAGTCATTGCCTCACTTTCTTGCTCTCTCTCTCTCTCTCTCTCTCTCTCTCTCTCTCTCGAAGTTAATAAGACAAAACTGCAGCTTGTCCTGTTACAAAAAAAATGCAAAGCGGAAACTTCTCTGTCCTGAAGATGTTGGAAAGTTACAGCTTTTCCTCTAAGTGTTACAAAGCACTCACACTGGAGACTCCTTCCATAAATGTTAAGTAAACATCTCCTTGCAGAAAGTTTCACCATATCAATGATTACACACGTTTTATATTACGTTCATGTGACGCATCTGCCATACAAGTCCCTGTGAACGGGCTGTTACTGTAGAAATGATAAATTAGAACGAGGGCATTAATATAAACCTGTGATCTGCAGCTGCACTACTGTCAGAGCTGCTGTTATAGAAAATTAATCAACACCTTCTGACCAATCAGAGTCCAGGATTCAACAGCGCTGTGGTATAAAAATAATTAACCACTAAATTTCAGTAGTGCCTTACCAAATCCCAAAGGACGCTTCACAAACCTGACGGCTAACAGGATGAGGAAAGAGGATAGTGTTGAGTGAAAGGGCTGGGTGTTAATCGGGCCTTTTTAACGGAGGAAAGAGAAGACAGACGTAGAGAGATGCAGAGCTCTGGGGCCTTGACACTGAATGACCTCTTTGACCTCCGCATGATGGATAATCTGACCTTGGGGATGACAAGGAGTCCAGTGGTATTGGAGCTAACTGTGTGTGTGTGTGTGTGTGTGTGTGTAATTAAAGAAACTCTGCTGCATAGTACAAGGAAACAATTTGACAAAAAATATTCTGAATTTCCTCTTCTAACCAAATGATCAGTGAAGACATTTTTCTTTAGATTTGCATAGAAGTCTATTTCCAATACACGACCAAATTTTCACATACTCGCTTAGAACAGTGTTTTTAAGCTGCAACCTACAAAAGGTTGTAGTGTCGTTTGCATCATTTCCAGCTTTACACTACAATTCCGTCTTCAAACTTTGGGGGGCGGGCCCTAATCTGGAGGTGTGATATTCTAGCAGACAGCAAGAACAGAATTTCAGTGGTTTTAGATTTCCAAGATGGCCATCCCAATAACATTACAGCGCTCAGCTACACAGTAGTATAGTAGTAGTAGTAAGTTTTATTTGTGTTTATAGATGACAGGAAGTCCTGTCTCATCACTGAAGACCTGGATGTGGTTTGAGGCTCAAGATTTTAAGTAAAACTGAATTAGCTACATTACAAAAAAAATTAGACACCTAATATGTGTTGACTGAACAACAGGTGTGTTTGGGTTAAATGGGAATGCGGTGTACCTCTAATTTTGGGCCAAAGTGTTCCTGTAAGTAACTATTCAGGTTTTCTTGTTTTTTTTGTTTTTTTAATAATCCACATCACGTCTACTTGACATAAAAGCCATTCTTGCCAGACTTGTTTCCTTGGATAAACCACTGACAAGGACAATTTCAGGCCTGTTTGGACTCAGTTATTTTTGGAAATGTTTGAGAATTCCTACACTGGCGAGAGAGCAGGATGATTTACAGTGTGAAATGCAGAGCTGAGATCGAGCAGCCTTATCCAACAAATGATTATTCAATTGTTTTGTACAAGTGCCCCAAAACAAACCGGACTTGGACTTTGGAGAGTTTTGGTCATTGAACAGCAGTCTGTGTGTGTGTGTGTGTGAGGGGTCATTGCTCCAGTTATGAGCAGCTCAGTGTGTTTACTCTGTAGTCCATCTATAGCTGTGTGCAGTTTATATGCTATACACTACATACTGTGGAGTTACTCACACACACACACACACACACACGTTTCTCTTACTATCCTTGTGAGGACCTTCCACTGACATAGTTATTAATGCAGCTAATTAATGCTATGCTACACCTAAATCTGAATCTAACCCTAACCTCAATGTCAGTAACCGAAAAGGATAACTTTTGACTCTTTTAATTTATTTATTCATTTATTTATTTATTTATTTTTAATCAAACCTGCAGTTTTTATTTAAAAAAGGGGGGTTTTTCATAATGGGGACAAGCCAAATGTCCCCAGAAGGTCAATCAGTCAGATATTCCTATCCTTGTGGGGCATTTGTTCCTAAAAACATCTAAAAACATGCCCATACACACACTGAGCAGTTCCTAAAAATGAGGTTCATATGGGTTGATGTTGTGTTTGTTAGGGGATTTTGAACCATGTCTCACTCTTTCTCTCTCTCTCTCTCTCGCTCTCTCTCTCTCTCTCTCTTACACACACACAATCTCCTCTTTTCTTTGCTCTTTCATGTGCCTGGCTGTGGAACGCCAAACATCTCTGACCTGAAACTGATCTCTCTCTTTCTCTTGCACACACACACACACACACACACACACACACAGAATCAATTCTAAGGCACAAAACAAAAAAACCCAAAACCCAAAGTTTCCCTCAAACTTTCTCTACTTTTCTTTGTATATTTCTCTTCCTCAGTCTTGGCTTACTTCCTTACTTATTGGCCCAGCATCTGTCTGTGTGTCTGTCCATCTAGATTTGAGTCGTTGCTTGTCTATCTCTGACTCAATTTCTCTCTATTTTTTTCCCTGCTCGCATATGATGCTCTGCAGATCCCCTCAATGCGGAGGACTCATTGGGACATTAGTTCTGAAACATGGCTGATATCTGCTGTCGCACAAAGCATCTTTTCTTTCCTTTCAAACGGGCCGGCTAGTTGCTCCAACTGCGATCTCGGGCCTGTCTGAAACACTCGCACTGCGGCGGCTGCTGTCTCTACAGAGCGTTTTTGTCTTTTCAAAGAGGCAGCAATTACAAAAAAGAGAGGAAGAAGGAGGGAGGACGAGAGTAAGAGTGAGGAAGAAAGAAAGAAAAAGAGCTGTGGAATTCCTCGTGGGAGAGAGTCCTTTATTTTTCGATCTGTCTATGGGTCTCTCTCTGTCATGTTCCTCTCAGTCTGGCTCCGTGTGAAAAAAAAAAAAGCCCCGTGCTGGCTGCCAGCCCACTCGTCTCTCCGAACGTCACTTTATTGAGCAAAAACACCAACGCACCATATCAAACAATGTCCTGTCTCTTTTCTCCTGTGCTAAACGCCTGTGTTACGAGCTGGCTGATCCCTCTGTGGGTTCCTGGCCGCCGCGAACACTAATCTAATCAAGATGTGCGGCAGAGGACAAAACACTCTGCCTTCTAAATGTCTCGCACAGGGACGGCCTCAGCACGGCGTCATCTACAAAACACGACAAACAGCACCAGCAGGAGGTTGAACCTGATTTGTGTAGACATTTATTAAGATCAGATTAAGTAATAAAAGTCATGCGAACACTGTTGCTAAGTAAGTGTATGCTAATGTCTGAGGAAAATGATTTAGCTAGTTAGCATGTCTCAAACATACAATATAAAAGCATGCAGACAGTGGGAATGATACAGAAATGTCCAAGCTATTAACATTTCCCTTATATGTTTGGTGAATTATTTAAAAAATATATTTTTTGACTGAAATTGCACTTAGCATTGACTGGGAGTGTTTGTGAGAAAACTGGCAACTGGCAAAGCTAGCTAGCTAACGACATATCTTAGTGACAGCGGAAATGAGACAAAACTGTCAGGAATGTTAACATTTCTGTTCAGGTGTGTTAATAAATGACTAAAAAAGGACTCCAGTACTTCCACTTAGCTTCGACTGCAAGTGAATGTGAAAATACTGTCGCTAGGCAATTGGGCAATATGACCACCAAGCATAGGCTAGCTAATGACTGAGGGAAATTTAGTTAGCTAGCACATATCCATATCTTAGTGACAGTGGAAATGGGACAAAACTGTTGGGAATTGTTAACATTTATATCTCAGATGTTTTGGTAAATTACTAAAAAAAAGGCCATTTAGAGCAGTAGTTACAATTAGCATTGAATGTTTGTTTGTGAAAACACTGTCATTAGGCAACTGAGCAATATGGCCACAACCATAAGCTAGCTAATAACTGTTAGCTAGGACATAGCTGTACTTTAGTAACAGTGGAAATGTGACAAGACTGTCAGGGATATTAAAATTTACCTCAGATGTGTTGGTAAATTACTTTTTAAAAAAACTCTAAAACACTTTTAATTAATTACACTTAGCATGGAATTCAAATGTTTATGAGAACACTATTGCTAGGCAACTGGGGAATAGGGCTGCTGAGCATAAGCTAGCTAATGACTAAGGGAAATAAGGTTAGCTGGCACTTAGCCATGTTTTGCACACAATGTAAAGATATAGTGATGATGGAAGTGAGACAAAACTGTCCAGAATTTTAACATTTTCCTCAGATGTGTTGGTAAATAAAAAAAAAAAGAAAAAAAAAGAAAGAAAAAAACTCTGTAGAAAGATAATTACACTTAGTATTGACTGGGAGTATTTCTAAGAACACTGTTGCTAGGCAACTGGGCAATATGGCTGCCAAACATAAGCTAGCTAATAACTGAGGGAAATTTAGTTAGCTAGCACATAGCCGTGTCTTACATGCAACGTAAAGATGTAGGGAAGTAGGAAATGAGACAAAGCTATCAGGAATGTTTGCATTTTTTTCAGATGTGTTGGAAATCTGCTAGGAAGAGATGTACATATATTTAAAATTACACTTAGCATCAACTGCTATCTGAACTTCCATGGTGTCTAGATCTGTTGTAATATGTTAGTAGATTTCTATGACTTTTGACAGGCAAATGAGAAACACGTCCACTGTTCAAGTGGTAAAAGTTGTGAGAATACTGTTGCTAGGCAACTGAGCAATATGAATACTAATAGGGAAATTATTTAGCTAGTTACAGATTAGCCGTTAAGTCTAATACAGGCAATGTGAAGTCACAGTGTCAGTGGAAATGAGACAAAACTGTCCGGAACATCACCATTTCTCTCATATGTGCTGATAAATGACTAAAAAAAAATAACTTGACTAAAATGATATTGACCGATAACTGAACCTTTTCCGCCATATCGACAGAAGCCAGCTACATTGTGAGCTCAGTGAAAGCTATCAGAAATGTTGAAAGGGGTGAGTATCACATGAGTGGGCCGTTCGTATGGAATCGTCTCGTAAACACGGTAAACACACGACCCCAATTGACGTAGCAACAGACACAACAGCGAGCTGTAGCCAATGACATCATCAGTGTGACACGACTTCAGAGGATGTGTTTCTGCTTCTCATGTGTTTTTGAACTGTAGCATAGAAAATGGTGTGTGTGTGTGTGTGTGTGTGTGTGTGGGCTGTTTGGTCGTTAATAAAAGCACTGGCCGTCCTCTGATCTCCCGTCCCCTCTCCAAAACAAATAACATTTCACTCTCTTCCCCTCTCAACTTTTCTCACTCTCCTTCTTTCTGTCTCAGTCTCTTCCCCTCTTTCACTCTTTTTCCCTCTTCCTCTCCATCTCTTTCATTTCCTCCCAATTTTGTTTCTCACCCTTTCCATCTCTCTTCCTCTCTCTTTTTCTTCTTCTCACATTCTCTCAAAACATTCTCTTTCACTCTTTCCTGTTCTTCATTTCTCTTTATTCCCCTATTTCCCTCCATTCCTTCCTCTATCACTATGGACCTACTTCTTTTTTTTCTTTCTCTTTTTCTCTCATCCCATCTTTCTATCGCTTGTCAATCTTCTCCCCCTCTCTCTCTCTCTCTCTCTGTCTATTCCTTCTGTTTTTGTCTCTCTTTATCATTTTCCCCCTCTTTCAACCCCCTCTTTCTTTCTCTTTCCTCTCTCATCCTCTTTCTCTTGCTCTCTCTGTCATTCTATTCTTTTCCTCTCTATTCACTCTCCTCCTTCTCTCCAAATTTTCTCACCGTATCTCTTTAACTCTTTCTCTGTTTTTACTCTCTGTTCCTCACCTTTCTTTCTCTGTCTCTTTCACCTCCTCTCTTTTCTTTCTCTTTATTTTTCATCCTTTTCATCCTTTATATCTGCAATGTAATAAGTGATATATATACACCGATCAGCCATAACATTAAAACCACTGACAAGTGAAGTGAATTACATTGATTATCTTGTTACAATGGCACCTTGTCAAGGGGTGGGATATATTAGGCAGCAAGTGAACAGTCAGTTCTCGAAGTTGACGTGTTAGAAGCACTAAAAATGGGAAGTGTAAGGATCTGAGTGACTTTGACAAGTCAATGTGATGACTAGATGACTGGGTCAGAGCATCTCCAAAATGGCAGGTCTTGTGGGGTGTCCCAGTATGCAGTGGTTAGAACCTACCAAAAGTGGTCCAAGGAAGGACATCCGGTGAACTAGCGACAGGATCATGGGCACCCAAGGCTCACTGATGCGTGTGGGGAGCGAAGGTTAGTCTGTCTAGTCGGATCCCACAGAAGAGCTTCTGTAGCACAAACTGCTGAAAAAGTTAATGCTGTCTATGATAGAAAGGTGTTAGAACACACAGTGCATTGCAGCTTGCTGCGTATGGGGCTGCGTAGCCACAGACCTGTCAGAGTGCCCATGCTGACCCTGTCCACCACTGAAAGCACCTACACTGTACACGTGAGCATCAGAACTGGACCATGGAGCAATGGAAGAAGGTGGCCTGGTCTGATGAATCACGTTTTCTTTTACATCAACCTAATGTGGTTGATTTGGCCTCCAAATTCCCCAGATCTCAGTCCGATCGAGCATCTGTGGGATGTCCTGGACAAACAAGTCTGATCCATGGAGGCTCCACTTCACCAATTACAGGACTTAAAGGATCTGCTGCTAACGTCTTGGTGCCAGATACCACAGAACACCTTCAGAGGTCTTGTGGAGTCCATACCTTGACGGGTCAGAGCTGTTTTGGTGCCACAACGGGGATCTACATAATATTAGGCAGGTGGTTTTAATGTTATGGCTGATCGGTATATGTATATATTCTATCCTATCTCTTTCTTATCCTCTTTCTCTTGCTTTTTCTATTCCTCTAGTCTTTTCCTCTTTCTCTCTCCTTTTTCCCTCCATATCTTTCTTATTTTAAAAATTTCTCTCTCCTTCTCTCTGCATTTTCTCTCTGTTTCTGTCTCCCTTTCTCTCTCTCTCTTATTTTCCCTCTACTTTACTTTACTTTACTTTATTTCACTCTCACTCTCTGTCTTGCCACTGTCTCTTTCTCTCTCTCTCTTTCTGCACTGAGTGGTCTTGCCAACCCGATCCCACCAACAATTCACAGTAATTATAATAAGGGGCAGTTTGGTTGTGTTTTGCATGAATGAAGTCTGATGAGGAATGATTGAGCTTCACAGGACTGGCGGTTGACGACTGGCCGCACTCTTCCGTCTGAAAGAGAAACAACACTTCATCAGCAACACATAACTGTAGAGACATTCACCAGGATGAAGACCAAAGTTATAAGTTATTCAACTTACATAGCTATCTAAGTGACAGTGTAGACAAATAGAGTCTGTGTGAACTGAGACTTCCAAACACAAACCTCTAAATGTCCAGCCAAAAATTCGACATGTACACATTTTTTCCTTTTGTGCCCACAAGACCAACATGAAGCTCATTAAAAAGCAATCATGGCCGTAAGCTTCCCTGGGGTTTTGTACCATGTGAAATTCCGCTGGTGTTTTCTTAACGCTGTTATCGCCAACATCACGGCCGTGATTTGGTTGCCTGCAGTTCATCACAGCCGTGACGTTATTCGCGATAACACGCAAGCCTCAATGTTGTGTTGCTTTCATAGCACACTTTTGCAAAGTAAAATAAAACAAAAAAATCCCAAAACATTGTTTCATATACAAACATTACCTTCTAATTAATGAATGTGAGCTTGGATGTGGAAGAGTTCAAACAGGAAGAGAAAAGTTGTTGGTCTTCACAGATGTACATGTTGGTCTAGTGAGCTACCACGAGCTAACTCGCTAAGATTTCTGAGAGGATTTTAAAGTCACAGCCATAGATGTTTTAGTCTTCACTGCGAATGCTAACCAACTAGCTAACATGAGCTAACCTGACAGGATTTCTGACTGAATTATTGTTAAATAATATTTATCAATGTTCATACTCTTCGTTGTTAAAGGTAGCTAGCTAGGTAACATAAGCTAACCTGACAGGATTTCTGAGAGGATGTTTACATTATATTCAGTTTTTATAGTTTTCATTGCTAATGCCTACCAACTAGCAAGAGCTAACCTCACAGGATTTCTAAACAAATTGATAAATGTTCAGAATCTTCTAACTATCTAAGTCATATTCTTAACCATTAATAACTTTCACTGATAATGTTAGCTAGATAGCTAACATAAGCTAATCTGACAGGGTTTCATAAAAAAAAGTCTACTTAAAAGGTTTGAAGGTTATTACCTATCGTGTGTGGTTTCTTCAGCTAACTATTACAAGTACTGTGAACTTTTGGATCATCAGGAATGTTTTGGATCATCATTCCGTTGAAAGATCCAGCATCTTTCAGCTTTACCCTTCCTGAAAAAGGCAGCCAGATTCTCCATTAAAATATGCTGGGCAGAGTCCACTGTGGCATGAAGTTCAACAACCTCTCATCCCCGTCTTTCATTTCAGTGTTCTCTGACCTGAACCGCTCTGGTAGATGAGTAAGTGCTGTTCGTCATCCACAGAAGAGCAGAGTTGTGAGAAAAAAAACAGCACAAAAACAGCAAAAAAAAAAAAAGATTCTCTTTCCCCTCAGATGCAAGCTCATCCACTATATATATATATGTATATATATATATATATATATATATATATATATATATATATATATATATATATATATATTACCCCAATTGTAGTCAATTATCCAAAACTGAGCTTTTTTACTTTTGCATTGGAGCTACAAGGCTAATATATCTAACATGTAATGGAGGAGAAGCTTCTCTTAATTATGTCTATAAATTTAAAAATTTGACTTGCTGTACCAATAAGTAAGACAAAATTTTTTTAATGAAGTTTCATCCACAAACAATTTAACCGTGCTTAAAGGCTAAATATAAACACCACTGGGATTTCACATCTTGTTTCACCCAGAGTTCCTAATGATAGCAGGATTTTGTGTAATTATAAGTAAAATTTGTAATGATGCATAATTGTATGTTGCATGAAGACTATTACCAAAAAGTATTGGGTTTGGTACTTCTAAATTTTTGCTTCCTAAGGTAGAAATTAATTAAATGTACCGTACTTTTAAATTTTAAATTCATGACAACTGTCTTTAAATGTTCAATTACACACTTTAATTGACCTTTTAAGCTGTACAACATTCTCTTGACTAACTGAAGTATGTTTTCTTTTAAACTAAAGCTATAAAAGACACTCACAATTGAAGGAGCCAGCCTACTTACCATGTTTGGACTCTGAAAGGTTTAGTTTAGTACCTTTAATGTTCTGACAACCATTTTGTTGAGATTAGATGAAGATGGGTTTCCTTTTGAGTCTGGTTCCTCTCAAGGTTTCTTCTTCATGTCCTCTCAGGGAGTTTTTCCTCACTGCCATCGCCTCTGGCTTGCTCATTAGAGATAAATTTATAAATTTAAAATTATATCCGGAATGTATATATTTCTGTAAAGCTGCTTTATGGCACCATCCACTGTTAAAAACGCTACACAAATTAAAATAAAATTGAACTGAATTATACCAAAATTGTACTGCAGTACCTGATGGTAACTATTGGAAATGTTAATTGACAATGTTTACTGTGGATCATTATGATAACTTTGTTCATTACACACAATGTTTAAAAATGACTCTACCAAAGTTTTCCCATGGTATCTAATGGTAACTATGTGTATAAAATATTTAACCATTGCACTGCTATTGTGTTAGTGTTATATTTTATTGTAATTATGCTTGTTACATATTGAACTATGGCACTACTAGTTATTTTTTCCACTTTATGGTAACTATGTATGTTATATATTTTATTATAATACTGCCAAAGTTTTACAACTTACAGTAAATATAATATGTTGCACTCTCGACCATACCATTACTGTGAGTTAACTGTGTACTCACAACACCTTAATGTTATGGTTCTCAATCTGATTGACCTTTCACCTGTATAGCAACCTTAATACACTATTATAGGTTGCTATACAGGTGAAAGGTCAATCATCCCAACCAAAGTTGATATTTATTATAGAAATAGGAACTACATAAGCAGGGTAAGAACTTGGTTATTTTAATGTGATGGTACCTTTTTCCACCCAATGATAAAATTAAAAATAAATAATAAAATGTTCATGAAATTTACAATTTGTAATGTTGTAAAAAGCAATATAGCCTTCATATGTTATCACTCCAAAAATGATAGCTAAAAACATGTAAAGGAGCAAAGTTGTGTGCCAGTGGAACAAGAACATTTTCATATTTGTAAATTTTTTTTTAGAATATCATAATGAGTAATAATAATTATTAGATACAGTATATTTGGTTGTTTTTAGGATGTTTTCACATTTTTTTTGCAATTATACCATTTATACATTGCACAATAAATAATACTTTTAACAAATATTTCTGTAGCTGGTTTTCTTCAAAGGTTTAGTGAGTTTTAATTGTATTTACTAAAAGCCTGACATAGTGACCGCAGTAGCAGTAAAACTATGACAGACATACCATAGTAACTGTGGTTTGGAAACCCTGGTTTTGTTTTACGCCAGAAAAGCCATAGTTAACGTTCGTGAGGGACTTTCTCAACTGTAAGTCTTTTTTGAGCTCTTAAAGATGGATTGTGGCCTCCAGGACCCCGAACACAGTGTGAGGTTAAAGATAGCAATCGCATTTATGATAGATATGTACCATTACAGTCTTGTAATCAGTAGCTCGTGCAACCTTCAACTAGAAATTGAAGCAACAAAATGACATGGTTTATGCGTGTGTCTGTACTTTTATGACCAGGTAATGACAGCTTTCTGACTTTTTCAGCCTCCGTCTATCTCATTCGCTCAAACAGGTAATGTAGGTGAGATCTAATAGGTTCTATTATCATGCCTTGCTTTATAGCTCTCTTTTTGCCTTCACAGTCTTTCTCTTCTTTTTTTTCTTACACAATACCACAGGCCTGCACACATTCACTTTTTTTCCTCTCACATATTCTTTGCTGATCTCTTTCTCTCTGTCGCTCGCACACACACACGCAGTGTTAAAGGTTCACAGGCGGTTATAGATCATAATTATGTTTTATAGTCCGAGACAGCTGTAGTAAAAAAAAAAAAAAAAAAAAAGAAAAGAAAATGATGTACAAAAAAATGGCTCTCGTGCTATAGTTCAGTTAATGGAAAAGTTCAGACAACAGCGAAATGTACACAATGTTCCCCTTTACCTTTTATTCACATCTCTGTAGGTACACAGTGACATTTGTGATGCTCGAACCTGTATTATAACCGCTTGTTACTTGTTAGAAGGTGTGTGTTCTCGCACGTTGGGCTTAATAATTAGTCAGCTATAGCTAGGCTGGAGCTGTGCTAGGAGCTCAATAACTTACCTAAACGCCTGTAAACGTTATCTATGTTGACATGGAAATTATATATTTATATATTTTCTTATATTTAAAACTCTGAAGCTGATATAAAAGAATTCTTCTTCATGTGTCTCCGTGGTTGAGAAAAAAAGCTTGAAAGCTGTTTTTCCACAGGATATGACCGAATCTTTATCAACTTGTGAATTCACATGGGATAAAAACTACTCGCTGTTATTTCTACGGGTCATTTTATAGAAAGTAAAGAACAGTGGAAAATTTACCAGACATGGGAAGATGTGGTCTGTAAAAAAAAAAAAAAAAAAAAAAAAAAAAGTACTAACATGGCTTGTGAGTGGCCCATCATGGATAGATCACAAGTTCGATCCCGTTGAGGCCACAGCTATCCATGGGTGGGAGGGATGGTCTTAATCTTTCCTATAACAGCAGGACTCTGACACATCGTGGCCATGTGTGAGCTCATGTATGCTCAGGAAGCGGGCATGAAGTACCAGGGAGAGGGCAGATAGCACTTTCCTCCAGGCTGCCCTCTGATGCAGTGTGAGCAGCAGCTTGAAATGAGGTGGTGACTTTACGTGTCTCGGAGGAAGCACATGCTAGCCTTCACCCTCCCTGATAGTGAAAGTGGAGAAGTAACCAGTGGGTTTGAGCAGGAGACGATATACAAGGACGCTTCTGCATGTCTCGCCAAGCTTAGGGAAAAAGCAAAAAAAAAAATTGTTTTTTTTCCCACAGGATATGATGGTATCTTTACTAACTTGTCCATTTATATGGGAGAAAAATGACCTGGTGTTATTTCTACAGGTCATTTCATAGTAAGTGAAGGACAGCGGAAAAAAATTTCCAGACATGGAAACATGCAAGCTGTAAAAAATTACTAACATGGCTCCCAAGTGGGGCAAAAGCATTCATCTTGTCATCAGGAGTTCGCACGTTTGGATCCCAACAACGCAGTAACCCTCCATGTCCCATGACCCATGTCCCAGAGAGCAAATCTGGCTATGCTGACTGTGAGAGGTGGGAGGGATGGTGTTATTCTGTCGCTTGTCAATCAAAGCGTCAGGTGTTCCATATGCGGAAGAGGGAAGTTGGAGCTTTGGTGTGGTATGAACAGCAGTTTGGTGGTTTCACACATCTGGGAGGAACCAAAAGAAAGCCTTAAGTGTTGTGTGATAGGACAGAGCTAACTACTGGTTGGAAAATACTAATTGTGCAGATTCTGATTGAAATAAAATCACAGAGATATCTGGTAATAATATAATTACCTCACTTCCTCATATAGTGAGGCTTTAGTTCCTAACTAGTGTACTAGTTCGTGCATAGACTTGGCGAGTTTGTTCAATATTTCTTTTTTTAATTAGTGTAAAAAGAACAGGAAGTCACAGGACTATGATTACATGATCACAATATATGACATCTATGCAAATTGCTGTAAAATAGCCTATTAGCCTTTAGCCACTATGGTATGTCGTCAGTTGTCAGAGCACACATGTAAGAGCAAGACCCACGCCTACGGACATAAAACCAGCCCGGCTTCCTACATGCTGAAAAATTCATCTCTGACTTTTGGTTATTTGTCCCAACCTTGCAAACTCACCTGATGATGTCATTTCTGACTAATCACCAGTTTCTGAATTGCTGTTACAGTGTGTGTGTGTGTGTGTGTGTGTGTGTGCGCGTGTGTGTGTGATTGGTTGGTTGGTAGATCCAAGGTAAGCCCATGTTGTGCTTAGCGTGATTTTAGTTAGACTACTGTGTTGAAGAAAGAATAAAAATTGTGAATGACACATAAAGGAGTGATTGATCGGATATATATGTGTGTGTGTGTGTGTGTGTGTGTGTGTGTCCATGCATGTATAAATCGTAACACGAGTAGGTTGTTATCTTTGTTTGAAACCTGGCAACCTGCCAGCACCAATGCACATTACCACTGAGCCCAGAAACAAATGCTCCATGCACCACACACACACACACGCGCACACACACGCACACACACACACACACACACACACACACACACACACACTCACAGCCCAGTGAAATCTCAGGGGCAAATGATGAACTTTTTGGACTCCAGCCGCTTGTCGTCGGCTGGAAGCTCTTGGCATTTCACTGCCACATTTCACAACTGCTCTGAGTTCCAGCTGAAGATAAAGCTCCATTTTTTACTCCTCGGTATCAGAACACTTTTAAACACCAAGGCTGAAATTCTAGCTATGAAGCATAAAGTATGAGAAGCAGTCTAAATAAAAAATCTTTCATCCCCAGTGAGCACAGAACTTTTATTTGCCCATAAAAGTACATTTTGGTCCATTTTAACCCCTTTTTACGTTTCATTTACTACAGCTAAATCCGTAATTGCTTTCTAATGAGGTTAATGTTAGTCTTGTGGGCGCAATATGCAGTAAAAAATCTGAATAATTGGTGACTTTGCACATGAACCAGAATTTCTCACTTGGCAATGTAAAGTGGGCGGGGCTAATCTTTGGGTAGAACCCTGTGTAAGCCTTATATTCACTAATCCTAACTTTTATCGACACTATGTTCCCTTTTCACAGGTTTCTTTTAGTCTGAGCAAAAAGCAAACTAGTGGATTAATGCTAACTAAAAGCTAACCAGGGACTGAAAGGTAGCAAGCGAGAGCTAAGATATTGAGCAAAAGTTAAACTAGACAATGACGGCTAAAACTAATGTGTGAAAGCTAACCTATGGAGCGAAAGCTAACTTACTGAGCATAAGCTAAACTGGCAAGTGAAATGTCTGTCACACGAAAACTACAATTTATTGAATTCATAACACTTCAGACTACTGCAGTATTGATGGAGGTATGTGACATTTAGGTGAGAATTTATTCATTGAAGCTATTTTGCAACTTTTTGTTCTTTTCCAAAATCTCAAATTTTATTCCCATGACAAGATTACAACCTGTAGAATGTGAAAAAATCAAGTCCTGGGAATGATAAGGTCTGACATTTTTGGAAAATTGATTCGATGCTATAAATATGCTATTTACAAGCTACTGACTAGGAGGAGCTTTACACACAAAAAAATATTGCTTACATTTTTTTTAAAAAAGTTTCATCTTCTTTGACCTTATTAGGCATCGAAACATCATGGATTAATATCTTAAAATTCCTGAATTGAGAACAAGATCTGGATAGGCAGTGTCACAAACAGGCATGGCACCAGATTTAACCCCTAGAGGTCACCGATCACACCCATGAGATTAAGTCGCTTAATTTTTTCCGCTAATGTCGCAATTGAAAGTGCTGGCTTGAAACTTCAGTGTGTTTTGTTATATATCGACATATAAAATCACACCGTATATCCGTATTAAGTTTTCAGGCACACATGGGTTAAAATCTGCCCTGCTCCGCCTCGATCTGTCCTTGAAACTATTTGTCCTTTTTTGGTCCATGTTAAGTTTGACACAACAGTCCTTAAAAGACGTACTAAAAACATTTCACATTCTGGCCAGCATCCAGACGTCCCATAAACGTCTGGCAAAGACGCCTTTCTCACATCTTTTAAACGTCCGTTTGCTCGCTGATAGACTCGTACCAGCACCACACACAGCCACTCTGTCAGTGTCACGGCTGGGCTGAGAATGTACCACAACTAGCGGAGGTCCCCTGGATGGAAGGGGGGATACACTGTGCAGAGTAACATATACTGGGCTACAGTCGACCTATAAAGCGACCTGTATGGAGGAGGACCTGAGAAAATTGTATTGTACTGTGTATTTATAGCAGTAGATGCTTAAGTTCTTAGTATTGAAGTTTCACAGGTTTGGGCGGCTAAAAGAGTGTTTTCTGTGTGTAAATGCCCGAGCTAGGTTTGTTTCTAAAATTTATACTGTATGTTAAATGTGTATAGAACTATGCATGTGGGTGTGTTTATGTGTGTATTACTGTATTTGTATGACGCAATAATATAATTAACAAGCAAAAAATAGCCATTCCTTGTTGGACTTGTGTGAATATGATATCCAAAATAGTCAAGTATCGCAAAAAGCTGAAATTAACAGGATATAGAGTTACCATACCAAAATCCATATTTTTGGTCATTTAGACCATCATCAGTGTATGACAGAATCCAAGAAATCATAATCTTATGTCCAAAAGCACCATCACATGATCATTTAGCTTGTATTTACTCCATAATGAGTCAACACAATTAACCAGTAACACAAATCTTCCAAAGAACATCCCATACCATAGCTTATCAAGCTATTATCCAATTTTAAAACTGATTCAGGGGAGGGGCTATGTATTAGCTCAGTGTGTGATGTCACAAAATAGGATCAGTGGCTTAAAAGCATCACTCCAAATATGGAAATTGTTAGCCAGTAACTAGAAACCTTTAGTGGAGAATATAACGATGTAAATTCCTGGACACGGAAATCCCTGATGTTCATATGTACCTGTAACAGATGTGAGCTAGTTTACTAGCAGTTAGCTAGCTGACTAGCAATTTGGGATAGAGCCTATGATTTGCATATAGATGTCACTATATCATTTTCTATCATTTATTAGGCATTAAATACATATTAAATATTAATATGCTTATGAGAAGACTTGCTTCCCACAAATACAGTACAACATTATGTGTGTGTGTGTGTGTGTGTGTGTGTGTGTGTGCATATGTCTGTTCACAAATCCTTCGGCTTTGCAAATACGTCTGGTTCTGTTATTAGCTGTACAGAAGGACACATGGCCTTGCTGCTTTTCATTAGAAGGATGCTTAACTTTTGTCTATGTGTGTGTGTGTGTGTGTGTGTGTGTGTTCTCTCGCCAGCAGACTATGGATAGCAGCTAGAGCTATATTTGCATTCCAAAGGAGGGATCGGTATTTGAAAATGTCTCTCAGCCCGAGGGCACAGACATTACTGGTACTGGCCCCCTACATTACCAATCAGTGTGTGTGTGTGTGTGTTTGTGTGTATGTGTGTGTGTATCTGTTGGGACTTTACCCAAAAGTCTACAGACCCACAGATGTGCATTCCCCCCCCCCACCTCCTTCTTCCCTCTCTCTCTCTCTCACACACACACCTCACCTCTCTCGACCATCTCTCCCATGAGAACGATGCTTTCCTTCCTAAAATAAACCGAGTTCACTCATCGCCCTGCATTAGGGCCGTAAAGTTTCTCCCATATTTACAGTGTGACTGCACCGACTCAGAACAGGGTACATCTGGGAGTAAAAGTCGTGCAGCAGCGGTGACTAAATGGATCCGGACATCTCTGTAGCTGTAAAGTCCAACACACTTTCATAGATTCTTTATTACTAGTGTTTATTATTTAGTAACTTTATTAAATGAGTTTACTTTGGCACGAAGTGTGTCTCAGTCTCAGAGAGGAAGACGTGGCCTCTGTGGCTGTCAGACACACTGAAGGAGGCGTGGCTTCTGTGTCTGTCAGTCTCAGCGAAGGAGGCGTGGTCTCCCAATCCTTTAGAATAAATCTGAACTGTTTCCACATATTCAACGTGAGTTCATGAGAAATACTTTTTCCCGATTTTCACGAGTAACCACAATGTAGCTGGATTTCTTATGATATTAAAGAGTTAGGAATTATATCTTATGACTGTAGTGTGTGTTCTGTTCGTAGACTTTGTTGTGTTTGTCCAATCACTAGGCATGTGCCTATATTACGTTCCAATATCACAATTTCGATCTTGCATCACATTTTATGATTCTCTTGTACATTACAATAAACAACTTTGTACATGTATGTTTATTGTGTTTTGCAGTGCTAGTACAAATTATGCATTGCTAAGGCATTACTCCTCCGTCATAGCGACAGTCATGCCTGCCATGTTTTTCTAACTTTCATGGAATTCTTGTCTGGTGAGAAAAATTATGGGATTCCTTCTCACAGAAGGACACATGCAATACGGCTTCAGATTTCTCCAAATAAGGACCCAAATGAGGACAGATGTCCTTATACTGCCTTCCAAACGGGACAAACTTTATTTCAGAAACATGAACGCTGCACAAACACACTGCCTACCTGGGAAACTTCCTCAGAGTTGGAGGATGTGGTAGTGAGAGAATTTCTACATGCCGCTGAGATAGTGTGTATATGTGATATATGTGATATCGCAGTAGATGGGTCAAGTGATTATCAGTGCTTATCTCAGTCTCTGCACCTCACATCTGTGTGTGTGTGTGTGTGTGCGTGTGTGTGTGTGTTAGTGTATGCTGGGGTAAAATGAGCCTGTTAAAAGTGCTTCTGCACTGTCAGACAGTGATGACGCCCTCAGGGAGAATCAGACACACACATACACATGTTTCCAGGACTACTTAAAGAGAGAGACTGGCTTATTTTAAAGAGAGAGAGAGTGAGAGAGAGGGAGAGAGAGAGAGACAGCGAGAGAGAGAGAGGGAGAGAGAGAGACAGGGTGGCGAGAGGTGGAATTATAAAGTGTTTAAAAGCTGCTGAGCTCTGCCCGATTCGTCTGTTGAGAGGAAACAAAGTGACTTTCCCCTCAAAGCCACAGAGCTCCCACTGTCTCCATACAGACACACACACACACAAACACACACACACACACACACACACACTAAATAGTACTATAAGCCCAACCATGTCTTCAGCCTCAGTAACCAAATGTTTTTTTTTTTTTTTTTATGTTTTCAAATAAAAGCTGCATTTGGCATGAAAAGGCATCTCCGCAATATTGTATTTTTTTCAGGTTACGCATGTGCCCAAATACACACACACACACACAAACAATAAGAAGCTTGTAATTACTTTCTCTTATCCATGACACCTGCTGAAAAAGCAAGCTTCAGTGCTATACACTAGTTGTGTGTCGTGTGTCAGTTCAATGTTTGTAATACTATTTTGCAAACAAACCTATAGGCAACTTCTGTATTTGGCCTAAGACTAACCTCTGAGGGACGCCACATTCACACAATGTTGCTGAATCCAAAGATTGAAAAATATGACATTTTTCATTATAGTTGTTAGTTGAAAAGTTGTTATCTAATGTTAGTACAATCTGTAAGTTACAATTAAGCAGAAACTGGAATAAAAACGAGGACTATCTCATGACTATTCCCACAGACCAATGGCATGTTAATGTTAGCAACCATACCAAAAGCCATGCTAGTAGCATCTAGGATTGGTTGGAGAAACTGGTGCTCTCTAAAAGCTTGCAAAATTCCTATCTGGAGTTACCAGCTTGAGGTGAAGGTTGCAATGCAACACCAATGTTGTATTTATGTATAAATATCACAAAGATTTTAATGTGCAACTTGTAACACATATTTTGCACAAATTGGGGTTGTCTGAAAGCTCCCAAAATTCCTGTCTAGTGTTACCACATGGAGGTGAAGGTTTTTCCCAATCAGAAGAAGGTAATAACAGAAAGAAAGCTCAGAAGCCTTTATTTGTCACATATACATTACAGTACAGTGAAAATATTTTTGGTGGTACTGGGGCTTGAATTCCTGACCTTTTGATCAGTAACCCAGTGACACAGAGTCTTAACCGCTGAGCCTCTGTTACTCCCAGTTACTCCTACATGACATGAAGCCAGCATTAAAGCTCTTCAGAATGACCATTTCTCAACACGAAGGTATTTCTCAGTTGTTGGCAGTTATTGGCTAGAACCGGTGCCAACTATTTCCTTCATGTTAGCTAGCTAAATCCCCTTTTAGCTAGCAAGCTGTTCGACTGCAGCTGCTTCAGCCGCGGCATTGTGAAGAGTGGGTCTTCTGACTGCTTTACATTCACCAGCACCGTGCGGTCAAACCGACGGGAGACGGAGGAAGAAGGCGGCGCGGCTGTGGTTCCCTCAAACCCATATGACAAACAAAATGAAGACGAAGAAGCTGGTTAGGGGGAAAAGGTGCCGTGCGGAATTGGTTTGGTTTTCGACAAGAGCGATAGTGAACAGAAAGTGGCCGATTGCAGCACATCGTCTTTTGAACGTACATTATAATTTTTTTTGTTGAACCCCTATTACACACTATCACACAAAACCGCAGTACCCACAGCCACCATAGCAGGGGGAATGAGGGCCAGAAGTATGCACTTATTAAAAGAATGACTGGAGAGAGAGAGAGAGAGAGAGAGAGAGAGAGAGTGAGGATGGGGCCAAGAGACCAAAGCAGAGCTCTGTAATTGAATACAAGTGCGTTTATGAGCTCGGAGGGTCCTGCTAGTCAGAGCCCTAAACCAGACAGAGAGAAACACTTAGAGAGGGATTACACACGCAAAGACTGGCTAAAGAGCTCTGATCAAAGATTATCAGAGAAAGCAGGAGAGAGAGAGGCTGAGAAAAAAGAAGAGATAGCACTTTTCTGACTTATTTAGTGCGCTGTTCAAGACAGACTACAGCAGCAGAGCGAGTCACTCCTACAGCCTCTGACCTTTGACCTTTTGATGATGAACATCCTGTGAGTGCTTAAAACTTCCCAACAGTTATCAGTTTCACTTATTACATTACTCGCCCCGCGGCATTTTTTTGTAAGACTTCAAATACCAAGAGAAGCAGAAGTCAAGCTATCGCATAGTAAATCCTGTTATGTTAGCGGTGTTTGATGCTTTAATTCTGAAAGCCTTTCACCCGGCTATAGCGGATCACACTGAGTGAGTCGCGTCACATATGAACTCTGTAGCTTTGGACTTAATTTCCTGTTAAAAAACAACGACAGATGCATCGCAACCCCAGTTTTTTTTTATGTATCACAAATTTATACTCAGTTTCCTACATTTCCTGGTAGCATCCATTTTGCAAAAACATTCCGTTTGTACTTTGTAACATTTTCTGTGTGCTTGTTTTGGCGCTTGTCTTTAGCCCCACAGCTTCTGATTCCTGGAGCTGAACACAAGCAGTCTCACACTCACAACATTGCTCTCTGAAAACATACAAAAATTGTGGTTAGGAGGCGCAGTTTGTGTTCATACCTTTGCTTATGAATGTATGAAATCGAACAAAATCCAAATGTTGCTTATATACATTCATATACATTTCTCATAAGATCAGGTTTCTTGTAAAACAAAGTTACAACAAGGTACAAGACTCAGATATTTCAATCAAGATGCCATAATCATAATCATAATCATATGTTTGTTTGTTTATTTGTAAATTCAAATCAAGTTTATTTGAATAGCAATTTTTTTTTTTACAATAAACAATCACAAGGAGCTTTACAGAAATCTAGATATAGATTTTGATGCCTAAAGAACAAGCCAGAAGCGACAGTGTCAAGGAAAAACTCGCTGACATGTCATGAGGAAGAAAACTTGAAAGGAACCAGACTCAAAAGGGAGACTCCTTCCATAAATGTTACATAAACATGTCCTTTAAGAAAACTTCACCATATCAAAGATTAGACCGTTTTAAATTTATGTGCAGCGTCCACCGTACAAATCCCTATGAATGAGCTGTTATTTTAGAAACGATAACCTATCAGAATGAACGCATTAATATAAACCTGCGCTCTTCATCTGCACTACTGTCAGAGCTGCTGTTATAGAAAATGAATCAACACCTTCTGACCAATCAGAATCGAGCAGTGATGTAACTCAAATTAGCATTATAGTCATCAGGTGACTTAGAATAAACAGGCTAACTGACAAATTAGCATTACTACACTACAACACATCTAGCTGAAATAAATGTGGAAAATATGAAATCAGCTCATTTATACATCTGTGTGTGTGTGTGTGGGTGGGTGGGTGTGAGTGTGTGTGTGTGTGAATTGAATTCCTGCAAAGCCAACAGAAAACAGGAATCAAAGGATCTGAAACTCAAATCTTTCTGCTGGGGTTTGCAAAATCTCCCTTTTTCTGATGCCAAGTGAACATGTAAAAAAAAAAAAAAAAAAAAAAAAGTTTCCAGTCACTGTAGCTCATATTAAGACTGGCAGTTCACGCGAGCCCCAGTGTCTCGTGTAAGCTAAAATGTAAACTCGCGCACCGTGTGGTCTGATCGCAAGCGTGGAACCCAGCGACGATCCGCTGTGTGAGGAACTCGAGCGAGAAAATGGTGACCACAAAAAGCCCACCAGAAGAGTAAAGCATCAATCCATCCTCTCAGCACCCGTTCAGCTCATACACTCCACACGCTCAGAGATGGAGAGAGAGATGGAGAGAGAGAACGGAGACAGACGAAGAGGCTACAGGGAATGAAAAACAGTCTGCAGAGGAAGAGAAGACAGAAGGTGGTCAGCATGCACATCTTTCTGCAAGAAGGAAAGAAATAAAAAGACAGAAAGAAAGTCAGTGGAAAATGAAAGCCTGCTGTTGTTTGGGTGTTTGGTCATCACGGCCTGCATGTGTTTAGCTCAATCTTTTAACCTTTGTTTTGCTCTCGGGGCTGGGAAGTTGTCCCACTAACCACTTCTCCAAAACAGTGCGTGCGTTCCGAGCAAAACCAGATGCAACACCACACACACACACACACACACACACACACACACACACACTCTGTTTTATACACACTGTACAAACCAGAACTTACAGACAAACACACACACACACACACATGCATCCACTTTCTCTATCTGTCTCTTCCTCTCTCTTTATCTATCCATCCATCTACGAGATCCTCCATCTACCTGTCTATCTGCCCACCTGTTTGTCTATCCATCCATCGAGATGAGTGTGTAGAGGACAGAACCGTTCTAAGACGAGCTGACTAACATTCACTAGTTGCCGCTGGGTGCATGTCGACGAGGAAAAAAGCAGCGAGGCAGATGAAGACATTGTATAAGACTACTCTGGAAAAAAGTCTTATCGTTATCACTTTGATAACTTTCGTATGAAGTGTAGAGTTGTGCATGAGACTGGTTTGTTTTTAACCCCATTCTCACTCTGAAGGAATTCTGATCAATCCTGCCCACTCCAAAATTTATTTACTTTGCCCTTTAAAGGTAAATAAAACTGAAATAAAATCAGTGCGCTGTGGCAGAGTGAAATCTGCGCAAGTCTGTGGTGCTCAGAGCCACGTGTTGCACATCGCTAATCCCCACTCAGCTAGTTAAGAGTCAGATGCCAGCTCACATTTCAGATGCTACGGAGAGCAAATTTGAACATGGCGACTCAGATTTTGGGTCATCATCAGCCTGCAAAAACCCTGATAGACACGATAGACATCGCATCCTCCATCGTTTGAGCTATGAAGAGTCTCCGTTGATGGACATGAGCTTCCACGCTGCGCGCTCTCAGTTCCAGAAACAAGGATTTCAGCTGAGAAATGTCTCCCACAAAGTCATCCACACATCCAAAAATAGTGTAATACGATACACAGATTTACTTTTTGCATGTTACATTTATTGCACTGATTTATTTTTGCTGTTAAACATTGAAACTGGAAATGTCATTTGTAGCCTGTGTATGTCTGTTAACTGAAGTGCGGTTTGTTGTGTTCTTTGCTGTTGTTCATTAGCATTTAACTGAAATAATAAAATATGCTAAAAATACCAAAGTCATGAATCCATTTTTTTACTATGGAAAAAAAAGACGATGAGTCGACTACTTTCTTGAATTACTGGCCGGCTAGTAAAAATGAATAGTCGTGCAACCCCTAGTGTGTAGAGGACAGAACCGCTCTGAGAGGATGATGAGGAGGGGCTCGGTCCAGCAGCAGAGAATGTGTGTTAGGAATGCTTTTGCATTTCTGAGATTTGAACACGGCTTCCCAATGAAAACACAGACTGCAGTCTTATCAGTTATACCTTTCACTCACTACATGTGTGTCTGTGTGTGTGTGTGTGTGTGTGCGTGTGTGTGTGCGTGTGTGTCTGGAAATGTTCTTCATCACCATAAAGGATCAGACTGGACTAATCCATGAGGAATGCTTCATGTGATGAGTCAGAAAAAGCACACGCAGCTGGAGCCTGCATCTCCTGCCTATTAGTTTGTTTTTAACTTACCGTAAGAGACATACAGGATCGGCGTCTACAGGCCCGGATTAAGCGCACACACAGCCTCTGGGTACCTGCACCTGAACACACTCAAATCTAAGACACCTGGAGCCTCTTGAATACGAATCCTTCTATTTTCAACTAAACAGAAGATCAAAAAGAGTGCAGAGGTTTACTGACCGTGTGGTGTATTAATTATGTACAGTTTGTGGATCACAATGCTGCACTGAGTGCCCTGTGATGGACTGCAGTCCCACCCAGGGTGAATTCTCCCATTTACTCATCACACTCACGGATAGCAGAGACATAAATAACTGATGACATCATTGTACTGGTGCTCCACATCAGCACTGTAATGCGGATAAAAACAAACAGTTTATAAATGCTAAATGATATAAAACATTTTTCACAAGACCCAAATTTAAGGTTGGTAAGTTGTAAAAGTTATGAAAGTTATTAGAGTTACAGCTGCTAGCATGTGCAGTTATCTAACGCCACTCGTATGAACAATAGCTAGCCAATAAGAAGATAGCTAGCCAGTCTTCTCTGTAGACCTTAGCTAGGCTTGCTTACGCTATTTCTTCGCTAGAATTGAGGTAAGTGGTGATTTCAGCAATATTTATAGATTATTACTTGTCACACGAGATGATCCCAATAAAATCTCAGCCGAATTCTACAACAGACTTCGCAATAACGTGTGCTGTCTACGTAGGTCAGATTATAACGATCGACCGACAAGTGAAGAAAATGACTATGTTCTGCTTATGTCATTGGTCAGCGTGATCCAGACTCGCACACAAAACATGTTTACATGAGCTGGAGGAAATGAGGATATTTTTTTCCACTAGGTGGAAGAGGCATTATTTTTCTATTTGTTAGCATGTTTCATTTATGTTTCACCATCGCCACTACCGTATTTGTAGCTGTCCCGTTAGTTTCACCTCATCCTAAGCTGTCCTCCTTTTGGTGTATTTTATGCTGCATTCGACTTACCATCAGTATTACGCCTTTATTCGTCCTCCTTGCATTCAAGATACAAAGCGGGGGGAAAAAATGGAGGCCTCCATGTTCGTCTTTTGTTGGCAACAAGCTAGCCAGCTAACAGTGATGAGTCACGTATATTTAACTTCTCAAAATAGTGAACCGTATAGTCAGTGTTATAGATTTAACAAGTGAAATGACCAGTTATGAGCTTCAGTTGAATTCAGCATCCATAAGAGTTTAATCAAATCACCTCCATTTAGATTTTAATTAAATGTTGTTGCCTGTCTTTTGGACACAGCGGCACTAAATCTCCCCCAATGCACACGTCACATTATTCATTCTAACAGATCTACACTAAAAGGCTGTTATAGATCATAAATAATAGATTACTAACACTCTGTGGTCTGGGGTCGGTAAGCTGGAGGGCTTGAG
The DNA here is from genome assembly GCF_027358585.1 of Pangasianodon hypophthalmus. Lineage (NCBI taxonomy): Eukaryota > Metazoa > Chordata > Actinopteri > Siluriformes > Pangasiidae > Pangasianodon > Pangasianodon hypophthalmus. The sequence continues at coordinate 15,479,149 of NC_069735.1, read as the reverse complement.
ACGTATGGAGTCAGACTGCGGTTACCTTAATTACTCTCCACAAACACGGGCTGCATTTAACAGCGTGCTCAGAAAAGTACACACCCACCTACACACACACACACACAGGTATGCAAACCTAACCAGCAGTTCACAATGTGCATAGAACCTTTACAACCAAACTAAAACACCTACAGTTCTAGCAAAAATGCCAGCTAGCATGATTTACACAACGCTAGGTGACCCACAGTGCTACTAGTTTTTATTTATTATTACCAACATTAGTGACATTCCATTTATTATTAGCAATGTGAGCTACTGCACATAGTAACATTTATTATTACCAATGTTAGCTACTGCACATAGTTACATTTGTTATTAGCAATGTTAGCTACTGCACATAGTTATATTTATTATTACCAATGTTAGCTACTGCACATAGTTACATTTGTTATTAGCAATGTGAGCTACTGCACATAGTAACATTTATTATTACCAATGTTAGCTACTGCACATAGTTACATTTGTTATTAGCAATGTTAGCTACTGCACATAGTTATATTTATTAGCAATGTTAGCTACTGCACATAGTAACGTTCATTATTAGCAATGTTAGCTACTGCACATAGTTATATTTGTTATTAGCAATGCTAGCTACTGCATATAGTTACATTTGTTATTAGCATTGTTAGCTACTGCACATAGTTATATTTGTTATTAGCAATGCTAGCTACTGCATATAGTTACATTTGTTAGTAGCATTGTTAGCTACTGCACATAGTTATATTTGTTATTAGTAGTGCTAGCTACTGCACATAGTTACATTAGTAGCACTGCTGGTGTTACTATACTACTAGGTTTATTATTAAAAACAGTAATATCATTAGCAATATTGGCTACATCATAGAGAAATATTATTAGCCACAAAATGGCATTTATTATTATTAAATTTAATTAGAAACTTTGTGAGTTTTTTTTATAATTTACAAAAAAAAAATCAAGTGACATTTACAAAAATTACAAAACCTCACAAAGCTACAAAATCGCCAGTTTTTACCTTAATTACCTTCTTCAGACAAAGGCAGCACTTCGCAGTGTGGCTAGAAAAGTACATACCTGAACTCACACACACACACAGGTATTTTCCCTAAACTACAGCACGCCTTCACAGCTTGCTGAGAAGACACATTTCATCTCTCCTAACCTTTTCACTCTACTGTTCATTCTTCAGTCCAGATTGGTCGGCCACGTCTCAAACCGATGTCTGAGATGCTCTTTCTACTGTCCTGAGGTCCAGGGACATTTTAATTCCTATAATCTTACAGTTTTGCTTGACTGAATAGTAACATGACTAATAATGAACTAGATCCACTAGAACTAGCCATTACTCGGTCTGATCAGTGCGAGCGTTTTAGGCTTACAGGGTTATCTTACAATCTCCCTTACAGAGCACTAACGTTTGCACAGCTAAAGTCTGGAAATATGTCAGTCAAACTGGCCTACTGTCTAAGTGTACTGGTGTTAATCTTAAATTGGACCTGTGTTTTTGCTTACTGAAAGACGATTATTCATTTTAACTTAATATTCACGACAGACGTATGGAACTGACTGACTTCACTGCTGCCAGAACAGAAAAGCTATCTGCCAGATTCGGTTTATCCCAGACTCCAATTTAAAAGGTTATTAGATTAGATCTTTACAAAACATTGGATTGTTTGAAGAAACCACTAAATTAAACAACACTGCTGAAAAAAAAATTGTGGAAACCATTACAGGTCTCTGTCGATACATGGTGGTTTTGTAAGGCTTAGTAATGGAATTCAGTGTTTTCCATATTTTGCTTAACCAATATGTTGTATGACTAAAACAAGTATTGTGTGATAAACAGCACGTTGAGCCAGGGCTGTCATAAAAGGGTGGGATAGGGTTGTACCCCTGAGTCAAGCCCAAGAAATGAAAGGCTAGTGGTGATGTCACATGATCAGGTTGGTGATTAACTGGTCAAATTGAACTTAGGCTCCTTCCTCGTCGACCCAGGGCACCCATCACTCGGCAAAAATCAGATTTTGCTAAATTATGAAAGCTTAAGAAAGAGCACCAATGTTACCACTCGAAACTAAACTAAGAATAAGCAATTCTTGTTTATTGTGTAGTTGAGCCAGCCCGCAGACTGACATTTGATAAGTTTTTTCACATCACTGAAGCAACTATAGCAAAACAGTAGTACTTGAGACGTACTCGTGTTCCAATAAATATTTGTTGATGGATATTCGTCTCCATGCAGCTCTATTTTTCTGGATGAACATCCAGCAAAAAATTAGTTGGAATATGGGTACAAGACACATCAAGACAAATGTACAGAAAATGAGATATGTAGGAATACACGTATGAGGTTCCTGGCGATAACAATCCAGCAAAAGAGAAGGGTTGGAATACAGGTGCTATTTGCATTGAGATGAATATCAAGCAAAAGAGATTTGCTGGAATGGAAACAGATATCCCAGAAAAAATTTGTTGGAATACCATTACGAGACTGATATCTAGCAAAAGGGATTGATTGGAATACAGGTATGAATATCCAGCAAAACAGATTTTCTGGAATAAGGATACGAGTTGAAAGGAGACAAATATCCAGCAAAAGTGATTTGTCGCAATATGGGTATGAATTACTTTCAGATGAATGCCCAGTAAAAGAGATTTGTCAGAATTATAGGTATGAGTTACTTGGAGATGAATATCCAGCAAAAGTGATTTGTCGGATTTATTGGTATGAGTCACCTGGAGATGAATATCCAGCAAAAGAGATTTGTCGGAATATGGGTATGAGTTACTTGGAGATGAATATCCAGCAAAGGGGAGTTGTTGGAATATGGGTACATGTCACTTGGAAACTATATCCAGGAAAAGAGATTAGTCGGAATATGGATACGAGTTACTAGCTTTTACCTGGAATTTAGGTAATTGCCAGATATGGTTACATTTTGGCAAACTTCACATTTCAGATGCGCATTGCCACCTAGTGTATGGATGTCACAAGCAACTCCTCTACAATGAGCCTTTCAACAATCAAGATCACTGAGCAAAAATGCCTCGTCTAGGCTGGTCTGGCAAGGAGCAGAAAGATGAGAAGACTAAAATAGATCCTGTTACCACTCTGTTTCACATGGCTGTGGGTTTAGTTGCTTGATTTGTTGAGGAAGAAGACATCCCTTCCAGTTTGTACCTGTCTGTATGTTTGAAGTGTGTGGTGAGGGCAGATATGGATTTGCCCCATACTTGCCGTGCTGCCAGGACCAGTGGAGTGTTAAAGAAAAGGGAGGTGGGGAGGAATTTCCTCACAGCGAACTCTGGAGATTTGATTTGTCTTGGATGTTAAAGAAGTGCGCTTCACCTGGTAGACCATCTACGTTTTAACATGAAGGCACCTATGTTACTAGCTGAATCCTTTGAAGGTATCTGTGCTAATAAGTAATATTTTAAAAGGAACATTGGCAGGGAGGCTTTCGGTGTCATCAAACATCAAAAACTTCTGCATGCTGCACGTGTGGCAATTGTTTAGTGATTATCATTTACTTAGTTTATAGGCTTACCTGTGGGAACCGAACTGGAGAATGCTAACACAATGGGACTCCTAGTTACTGAATAACATAGCTAGCTAACTAAGTTAACTTTAGTGGCTAGAAAGTTACAAGATTGCCTTACGTTAGTTAGTTTTTTCTTTTACATTTGTAAATGTAACATTATTCCTCAGCTGAAGCGACAGTTTATTGAAATTTTCATGGTCTGGAGAATGGAATTGTAAGATTGGCTACACTGAGAAGGTTACTTGTGATGCTGCTCTCAAATTTGGCAGAAAAATATAGAACCTTGGAGGTTCTTCCAAATTGGACAGCCTTTGTCTGTGCGAATTCTGCTCAAAAATGTTACCTTCATAGGGAGCTGCCTTCAAATTGGAATGCAATGCCTGTCTCCAGCATTCACACACACACACACACACACACACACACACGCACACACACACACACACACACACAAAATATCTCTCATTCTTGCCTATTTCAGTGGCTTTGGAAAGAAGTTGTTAGCATCTTGCAAAATCTACACATATATACAGACAGGCCCTGGCCTACCCACCCATCTCTCTCTCTCTCTCTCTCTCTCTCTTTCTGTCTCACACACATACCAGTTGGCAGGAGTGCGATGTTCACAGTACATTGGCTCTGTTCGAGCGAGGACTCTCACTTACACACCACATTTATTATTTAGTATGAAGGTTGAAGTGTGTGTGTGTGTGTGTGTTTGTTTGTGTGTCCATCCTTGTATATGTGTTGGGCAATCCTGTGTGTGTGTGTGTGTGTGTGTGCGTGTGTGTGTGTGTGTAGTCCATTCCATGGAAGCTCCATTAACAAATGCATGCGGAGAATTCTGATCCTGCATCCTCATGTCACGCTCTGCAAACTATAGCACCATTTCACAATGTGCAGAGAAATCTCTCTCTCTCACACACACACACACACACACACCAGCATGCCCTCATCTGTAAACCAGGGCAACCTCTCACAGGTTATAACAAAACACACGATGAAAAAAAGGACCAAAGACACATACACACATGCACACACAGGGTAGGAGTAGTGCACACACACACACACACACACACACACACACACACACACCAAACCCAGACGGAACTCATTTACAACCCGGATTAAATTATCCCTCCACTGCACCGTGTGTGTCCCAACACTTGGCGCGCCGCTGCACGGCTCACAGGCGGCATAAGCCTCTAAAAAAAATCACTTAAACTCTTTGTTTGCATCCTCTGATTATCAAACAAAAGGAGCTCGAAGACTCTAACAGCTACTTTCCAAAGCCTCTAAGCTCTTAAACGAGGGAAACGTGTATACGAGGGAACAAATGGGACATAGCTACATGTCATCTCTTCATTCTCAGTGAAGGAGGCGTGGCCTCAATGCCTGTCAGTCCTACTTAAGGAGGCGTGGCCTCAATGCCTGTTAGTCCTAATGAAGTAGGCTTGGCTTGTGTTACAGTCAGTGACAGATAAGGTGGTGTGACCTCTGTGTCTGTCGGTCCTAGTGAAGGAGGTGTGGCCTCATTGCCCGTCAGTCTCATTGAAAGAGGTGTGGCTTCAGTCCCTCTCGGTCCCACCTCAGGGGGTGTGGCCTCAGTGCATGTCAGTCTCAGTGAAGGATGTGTGGCTTGTCTGCCTGTCAGTCCTAGTGAAGGAGGTGGATTAAAATGGAATTCTTGCCAAATACTGACTAACACTGTGTCATTTTTCATTCATCATTGTGACCCAAAAACATTACCTCCTCCTCACAAATCACAAAAAAACTCTTTATCAGCCTGTAATAATTCACCTTTTACTCACCCTGCTAGAAACACTCCTAGCATGTTGGGATCACAACAGCTGATATCTCCCCTCCCTCCTTCATTGCGTATGTTGTGAGTTATTCATGTCAAACCAACAAGCTATGCTAAATTAGTATGCTGGCTAGGCTAACAATGTAACCAGTTCAAGTTTTTTCCTGCATGAGCACATTTTTGGCTTTCATTAGGGTAAGATTAACTTTCGTCTCCTCATGAAATAGGGTGCAGGGCGTTTCCATAGCAGTGTAATGAGATTTAGGAAAAATGTAATATATTAAAGAAAAACTCAAAAAATAATACAAAAAAATGCAACAGTGCCAGCTTTATTTTTTCATTTATAGCAATGTTTTGTGGCAATGCAGCACAAATTCTGATAAGACTATTTTAGTGAGAAAAAAACCCAAATAAATAAATAAGCACTGCAACAGTTAATTATCACCAACAACACTCTAACCTGGTGTTAAACCATCACCCACCCTGCAAATATTTAACAATCCCACAACTGGTAACAACCCATCTATTAGGGTGAAAATGGGTGTGTTTGATGGATGAGCAGCGAAACACTAACATCTAAAGGATCTGCTCTAACGTTACCATATGGCCACATTATTTACATTCCATGTGGACCACGTCTGTTCGAGCTCAGCTATCGCTATGTTTTGGGAGAAGATGAATAGGGTCACCTAAGTCACCTAATTCCTTGTAAGAAACTTCCAAGATCCACCTTAACCAGTGTTCACTGGAATAAACATTCCTGATGTTGCAGTCAAAATGGTGGTGTGCTTGGAGAAGCTTTATCATTACTCTCTTTGTATCAGTTTTAACTTTATTTTTTTAAAAAAAGGTTCTATCTAGTTATCTAAAGCATTGCATCTCATACCATTCCTCAGTGCCTTCAAGACAACAAATCCTTCAGGGCAGTGGTTCTCAAACCATTCCTCAGGCTCCTTCTAGATGAAGAACCCTTTAGGGCAGTGGTTCTCAAACTATTCCTCAGGGCTCCTTAAAGATGAAGAATCCTTTAGGGCAGTGGTTCTCAAACCATTCCTCAGGGTTCTTTCTAGATGAAGAACCATTTATGGCAGTGGTTCTCAAACCATTCCTCAGTGCTCCTTCTAGATGAAGAACCCTTTAGGGCAGTGGTTCTCAAACCATTCCTCGGGGCTCCTTAAAGATGAAGAACCCTTCTAAATGAAGAACCCTTTAGGGCAGTGGTTCTCAAACCATTCCTCAGGGTTCTTTCTAGATGAAGAACCATTTATGGCAGTGGTTCTCAAACCATTCCACGGTGCTCCTTCTAGATGAAGAGCCCTTTGGAGCAGTGGTTCCCAAACCATTCCTCATAAACCATAATACATTTAAACCAGAAATCTGGAGCACCAGTTTGGGAAATATCTGATTCTATCCAAGACCAGATTAGCTAACTTCTACTCCTTAGAACTATTATATGCAGCCTTGACAAAAGCTATCTTGCACCAGCATTCCAATTAGAATCCATTTAGGAAGCTACAAACTGTTAACCATCCAAAAAACATAAAGGAAGCTTTTTTCCCTAGGAGTGTAATGACCTCCACCTGCCCTTGAGAGAGGTTTACCTCAAAAAGTCTGACCTTGTTGACATTTTCGAATTCACATACAAGACGGACGGGTTACTTTCACACAAGCCTTTTCCTGAAACCACTTGACAAACAGCCAATTCTGAGGCGTGTGCTGTTCCTCCAGAAAGGCAACTTTTATAGCAGGAGGTTCTACTTGATCCCTCTCCACCCGTTCTTTATAACATCCAGCATGTTTTAAACAGAGTGCGCATGAGAGGGAGAGAGAGAGAGAGAGAGAGAGAGCAGTAAGAATAGTTTTCTGGCCAGTTTGCGGTTAATGAAGTGTGGGTAATTTTTCCACCGCCAAGCGCAAGGCGTTTTTACATGGGAGTTCGTGTTCTTGCCATGGTGACATTTAGACAAGTCAACACCGCTACAGAGAGAAAGTGAGAGAGAGAGAGACAGAGAGAGAGACAGAGAGAGAGGGAGCACTTTCCATCTTTGCCATCATGTTTCCAGCCTGCTGTCAAAACAGCCCGTCTCATCCAACACCAGAGTGAGGGAGATGAAAGAGCGGAAGAGAGGGAGGAGAGATTGATGGAGAGAAAAGTGAGAGAGGAGAGGAGGAGAGTAGGTGGTATTTTCTGCTCGGTTTGACAAGAGCGAAAGCTAAGTGAACATGGGGTTGGTGTGTGTGTGCGTGTGTGTGTGTGTGTGTGTGTGTGTAAGGGGGGGTTTCCTCTGCTGTTCGAGCTCCAGAGATGATGCTGGACACTTTCCAGGAAGAGATACGAAGAAAAAAAAACATTTTGTTTAAATATTAGCCCCTCCATTTACTCTGTAATTAATATGATTGTTTCCATCAAATCAGTTTTGCTGTTTTCTCTAATAACAAAGATATTCCTAAAAAAGTGTGTATATATATATATATATATATATATATATATATATATATATATATATATATATATATATATAAAATAGTAATAATCCTAGTAATAATAACTTTTGCGAGAACTTTACGAGAAAACAGCAAATAAAACAAAAGAAAGCTAATAAACAGACGAACATATAAAAATTTAATAATGGGATATGAATGAAAAATATTAAGTACACTCTTTAAAAAGTTATTGTGAGAGTTCAGAGTTCTTAATTTCTTAACTTTAATGATGTACATTTGTAGTTAATTCAGAGTTAAACATATTGTGAAATCAAATAAGTTAATATATGAAAGTAAATAAAATGCTCATTTGTATGAAATTAATAAATTACTTAATGATTAACATTTTCCATTTTTTATGTATTTACTTTTCTTTAATTTTTTTTAGATTATTGATATACAAATCACTTATTTATTTTATTTGTTTTGTAACATTACCTGATCTTATAAAGTCAGAAGAATATTAAACAAAACAAAAAAAAAAGTGCACTATTTTCAAGATCTGATGAAGGGTTAAAGAGGAAAGTTTTTGTAACTATTCCCATTAAGCTAAATGACTGAACTGAGCTAAACTTCATTCTTTAAGCTATGTTCAAGCTCGGACATTTTGTAGTGGTGATTGAAGACGTACTGGAGTAAATGCAATGCCATCTCTCAATCCCACAATGCACCGTGATTGTATCATAGTGTACAAATGATGTCCCCTAACAACCACGACATACCCATAATGCACTGCATTGTTTGGCTTGATGTGCAGTTCATTAACGCTGTGGAAGGCAGATGGTAACGCCCCTTTTAAATGCCCCACAAATCTAAAATAGCGATTTAAACGTGAAATGTGAAGCTATGTCTATAGTCATGTCCATTTTTTTATTTATTGTCCTCATATAATTTTGTGCATAGTGGAGGAGAGCTGTTTGAAACTCAAACTCAGAAACAAATCCAGCCTTTTCTGTCAGTATTTTCTGCCTCTAAATCTCCCTGATTCCCTCCTGAATGCTAGTGTAAGAGGAGGAGCGTTCTAAACCCTGATTATTTAGACGTTGGTGGTCCACATCATGTCTTGTTTCTCCTGTTTACAGCCTGCAGCACCACAAAGACCAGAGTTTCTTCTCTGAACAGATTTTTCATGCAAGCTGCCAGAACATGACAAGAAACTTCAACAAATATTCCAAAAAAGTCTTCTGACCCCACCTTTAACTAAAACACTCCTGTTTCAAACATTTTTGGAGACCCTGAGGTGAGACCGTCTTGCCTCGGTCCAGGGGATTTCCTTCCTTTCCCTCTTTGTTTCCTTCAGGAAATCACCAACACCACAAAACCGACAGTCCTACAGCTCCCTCGAGGCCCAGAATTCAATTTCTCTTCTTTGTTGTATGCACTGATTGAAAAATTTATGGCAGGACACAGTGGCGGGCGGCGGGCCTTCCCATGGTGCACTGGGCCGGACTAATGGCTTTTACATTATTAGAAAGCCCCGTGTTTGAGTCTCAAGAGCGTTTGTCCGAATGCATCGTTTCTACCCAATGTGGCGTGCAGCATCACTCCATGTGCACAGGTCTGAGACACAGGCCTAAAGCTTTTCTCTGGAATTTTCTTTTCCAGTCTTTCTTTTTCTTTCCTTCTCTGTCATTTATTCTTTCTGTCTGCCTCTCTCCCTCTCATCCTGCTCCCCATTTTTAATCCTCTCTCTGTAAAATGTCAGATTTCAGCTTCTTTCCATTCCTTCAGCGTTTTTCCCCTGCTGCTGATCTTCGTCACTCTGTTCACATGTCCGCTTCACTAACTCTAACAAGTCTCAGTAACAGTAAACAAAAAAACAAAAACTACGCTTTTTGATCCGCTTTTTTTATATTCAGGCGGATGGGGGGGAATGAAAAATGGACAGTGACTCTTATGATTTTATGGAAGAACATGGTCATAAATGCTATGAGTGCTGCCACCCTTCAGACCGTGGAGCTTTCACATGTCTAATGGGGCTCGGATGGAGGCTGGTGTGTCCACGCAGAGACACGCCAAACCCGAGGCTCCACACTGGCCATGACAGAAACAGAGGGGAAAAAAAAAACCCTAAAGCCGTCTAAGCCCACGAGACCAGTGCCTGCGCTAATATTGCTTGACCGCATCTCTGGACATTTGTATTTATGACTTCTTGGTCCTCCTTGACATACTTTGCCCTCTTCACTGTAACCAAAGTCATCCTGGCACTCAATTCTTGGAGCTGTCCTAAAGGAATAGTTCAGCCAAAAATGAAATTTGCGCAATTTTTCCTTTACTCTGAATGTAGTTATATCAGCCAAGACGTGTTTGGTCTGATGTTTGCTTCTTTAGTTTTGCACTGGAGCTACAACTGAGGTAGCTTAAGTAATGGATGTCTATCTCAGCCAAAATTGTTTCCATAAATACACAACTTACTTCAAATAGCATCAGTAATTATAATGTCTTTGCCTTCAAGTGTACTTCTAGCATTAGCTAATTAACTAGCCTGACCTATTTGAGCATCTTGCTAGATGTAATCATCGTTTAAAGATGTAAATTGTGTCTAAAAATAAGTTGTATTTCAAAAAATAAACAATGAAGCTATTAGAAAAGGATTAAGGTATAGAATCCTGAACTTGGATATAGAAATTGTGGCTTTTAGTTTTGGCCAGTTTTACAACAATTTCACAAAAATCCAAGATGGCCGCCCCTCCACAGTGAAGATTCAGTTTTCTGCCACAAGAATGTCAACAGCTTTGCAGTTTCTCAGTAATGTATTAACTTGTAACTGATTAATTTCAAGAGAGATAAAAAAAAAAGAGTCTGGTGAGGGAACGACTGTTTATATCTGTTATAACATAAGTGATAACAGGAACTTGTTGGCAAGTTGCTTTCGTATAAGAGGAATAAAACAGTTTGGCATGTCCTATTATTGGAAAACGTTGGGTGGAGGGAAGTCAGGGAACAGAGCAGTAACTCCACTTCATCACACCACCCTTTTGTTAATTATTTTCCTATAACAGCACACCCCGTTGTGTTTTATTCCTTACTTGTGAAAAGGGTTTTAGAGTAATTCCAGAGCAATTTATTGACATTTACAAAAAACCTTTCTAGCCCTGCCAAGAAATAAGTATCAAAATGTAGCAAAACCTTTAACCCTTTTCTTGTTTGAACTCACCACACTACTACTATATATATATTTTTTGTTCCTAAACCACATAACTAACAGCTTTCTCCGGAGGTTAAAAAAAAACACCCTCCACAACACATATGCAAGTGTTTTGTTGTCACTTTTCTTGTGTAACATTTTTACTAAGGCGTACTAATTAGTCTGATAAACTCATTTGCACTGCTTTTCTTCCACAGTAATTAAAATAAAAACCCCTCACGCACAGACAGATGGAACAGCCTGCTGAAGTTTAGCAAGTTTCATTGCCTGCTACTTTGAGCTGTAATTGTTCACAGCATCATAAAAAACAGGAACACCAATCAAAGCGAGGAAAATTAATGGCGGTGCGTTTGCGCCATCTTTTCCACCCATCGGTGGCGGGTCAAACACCCTCAGCAGAGTGCGGAAACCACAGGAGTCTTAGGTCAGCCTCTTAAAATAAGAGCCAGGCAGCTCGTTCAGCTCGTTAGGGCCCCGAGGGACTCCGGGTCACTCTTTCATGTCAGAACATGGCCGCCACACACAGACCAAGGAGGAGCTGCTAGACTCAGGCACCACACACATATCCTGAAAGGATTAAGCTGAAGATTTCGCTCATTCTTTGCCATCTCTTACACTCACTCCTCCCATCTCTCTCTCTCTCTCTCTCCTGCTCTCTCTCTCGCTGTCTCACTCTCGTTCCCTGTCTCTCCCTGCCTGTTGCCGACAGCATGGTCCTCTCCACATGTCCCCAGGGTGCTGTATGGGGAGAAAACGCCCCTCGATGTTTCGTCTGCTCCAAATCTGTTAAAGTGGTGAGCTCACAGCTTAGCATCGGCTGTCAACACGGAGAGAGAGAGAGAGAGTGAGAGAGAGAGGGGGGGGCATTGGGAGGGACGTTTGGTCATGAGAAAAGTTAATGCAAGCATAGCAAGAACGTCATTTTTAATTTGAATGAGGCAAACCCAAAGACCCACTACACAAAACAGCATTACAGCAAAAAGAGACTGCAAAAGCCAGAAAGTGAGGCGAGTGGAGAAAGTTAGGGAAACAGACAGACAGAGAATGCGTCCTTCTACACGAATCATTCTTAATAATCAGGACAGCAAGTTGAGCTCTGGCTCTGAGTTACAGCAGGATGAGGGCTGCAGCTACAGACGACCACACACAACACATCTCAAAGTGTCTTATATTACTGTCTTTGTGAGGTATTTCTATTGACTTGTGTCTTACTGTAGATAAAAAATAAAGAGGCTAAACCTAATCCCTAACCCTAGCCCAACTCAAACCTTAAGCCAACCATAGCCCATTTTTGACCCTAACCCTAGCCCTTCCCAAACCCTAAAGGTAAACTCAACCCTACACCAACTCTAGCCCTAACCCCAGACCAACCTTAACCGTAGACCAACCTAACCTTGGGCCAACTCTAAACCTAACCAAACCCTAGACTAACCCTCACCAAGTCCTAACCCTAAACCAATCTGAGCCCTAACCCTAGCCTGACCCTAGCTCAATTCTACCCCTAATCCTAGCCAAACCCTAGACCAACTCTAACCCTAACTCTAGTCCATAACTAACCCTAATCTAACTCTAACACAATGTTAGACCAACCCTTACCCTAGACCACAGGTTCCCAACCCTGGTCCTTGAGTAACCCCTGTCCTGCACATTTTAGTGTTTTCCCTGCTCTAACACACATACTTCAATTCAGGAAAGGCTGTTCAGTAGCTGTGCAGGACAGGGGGTAATCTGTGCCCTAGACCAACTCTGCCCCTAGACCAACCCTAACCGCAGCCAAACTCTAGACCAACTCTAACCCTTATCCAAACCCAGCACAACACTAGACCAACTCTAACCCTTATCCAAACCCAGCACAACACTAGACCAACTCTAACCCTTATCCAAACCCAGCACAACACTAGACCAACTCTAACCCTTATCCAAACCCAGCACAACACTAGACCAACTCTAACCCTAAACCAATCCTATCCCTATCCCAATCCTCCCTAACCCTAGACTAATTCTAACACTAGTCTAACCCGATCACTGACCGTATCCAAACCCTAGTCCAGGGGTGTTCAGTCTTATCAGCAAAGGGCCAGTGTGGGTGCAGGTTTTCACTCCAATCAAGCAGGAGCCACACCCCGTTCCAGCTGTTTAATTAGTTGATCTTGACTTTCAATAGACTATCAGGTGTGGCTTTCACTTGGTTGAAATGCAAACCTGCACCCATGCTGGCCATTTAAGGATAAGATTGGACACCCCAGCCTAGTCTAACACTAACCCTATGCCAACCCTGGCACAACCCCAACCCTAGCAAAACCCCAAACCAACTATAACCCTAACCCAGGTCCAAACACTTGACTAACTCCACCCCAATCCTTAACCCTAACTGTAGCCCGAACCCCATTCTAACCCTCATCAGCCTTGTCCCAGCCCAGCCTTAACACAATCCTAACCCTAAAAAATCTAAACCCATGTCTCTCCACACGAAGCTCAGCATTAAAAAAATCCTATTCCAAACTTCCACAGAGACCCTCACAGAGCCTCTGTAACACTCACTTTATCGATGATCTGGGTGACAAAGTCCTGGGAGAAATAATTTGTCAGACATGTATGGATGTGTATGTTATGGATATGGATACAATACATAATTTTTTCCCATCCAGTCATTTATTCATCATTATATTCATTCAGCAGGCCAAAAACTTGTCTCAGACGTTCAACACATAAACACAGCACAAAATTAGGTACAGTAGAGCATCCTAAACATACAACACACATACAAATAATATAAATAATATGATTATTTGTTTCTATTGTTCATTGATCAAGGTTATATCGAGGTTTCATTAATCAAAGCTTATATCTTAATGCAGAAGGACACTACTTAACAACACCTCTTTTAATGGGTGGTTTGAGCTATACACAATACAACTACTCTTTCTGAACACCCGTTGTTCAAAAAATATCCTTTTCCTCTCATATTTTGTGCCTTGTTGTAATTTAAGAACACCAAACCGTACAGACGTGGTTAAAATGTTTAAAATATGTTAACATTTAACACAGTATAATCAAGTTCTTGTCTACTCTAGGAGCATTTAATTAACCTAGGAGGATGAATCTCCCCCATTTGTCTTTAAAAGCTAAGTTATTATTAATGAGTAACAAATTAACTTGTGAAGCCAAAAAAACTTTGGGAAAGAAAGTTTAAAGTCCCAGTGCAGTTTTAGTCCCAGTGCAGTTTTAGGATTAGGACGTAGCAGGTGTAACAGCTGGCATAGCAACGGCTAATAAAAAGCCTTCTTTGTTATTCATTGGCTTGGTTCATTTTAGTGTATAATGGACTCATCCATTGTGCATTCACCCTTTTTCTCACTATTGTCAGTCAATTAGGATGTGCAGGCTAAAACCAGAACTATCTAGACAATTACAGACATTCACTAAATCATATTTAACATGCAATAAAAAACCATTCAGTTTGTATAAAATGCCATGAAAGCTTTTAGAGCACCAAAAAAAAAGAAAGTGAGCAGATGCGCTCAGTCCAAACTTCTAAAACCTCTCTGTTTCAGAGGAGCTAAACAGACCTTATCTCTTGTTTTTAATTAGTCACGCTCTCACTACTTTTCCATCCCGGTGCAATCAGGAAGGTTGACTCTGCAGCAGTGCTAACCCAAACAGAGCAGCCGTAGATGTAGAGACCTGTTCGCCAGTGTTGGTTGATGGATCACAGACCACATCGCCATTGATGGAATTCCAACTCAAATGAAGTAATAACAACGTTGATGGTGTAAGAGCCATTTTTCAGATGCCAGTGATGTAAATGTTTAATCTGTTTTCTCTTTCGCTCTTAAACGAGTGAGTTGAGCTATAAAGGAGATGAACAATGACAATTCTTTACTTTATGGATTATGTTTAATTGTGTAATTCCCCCCATTATGTTGCTCATAAGTGGAACATTCCATTTGCATTAAAGACTGGATCACACCATTAGGGACCCACCCAGTGGGCACAAAAGACATTAAAAAGATGTTTTTGCCAGATGTTAATGGGACGTCTAGGTTCTGCCCAGAGTCAACTGTTGGGCTTGTGTACAAAACGTCAATTTAATACGGACCAAAAAAAAAAGGACATTTAGTGGCCAAATCAGTGTGGTACATAACAGTGTCTTTTTATGGTCCAATTTAAAGCAGGCCAGTCTGGCTCAATAATCGACGTCCATGGACGTCTCTTTTCAGTCAGTGGGTAAGAGTTGGACAACCAAGCTATGAAGCAGCACGGTTTTATAACAGGAAAAAAACTGAAAAACAAAATAATTGGATTTTTTTTTTTCAGATAACTTTGACTTATTCACCAAATGCTGGCACTGAAGACGTCATTGTTTTCTTTTGAGTTGGTTTACATGCAGTTCAAACTCCCTGTTTAAATGTTCTGATTTGTGGCACCATGAAAGAAATTACGCTGCTGCACATGGCAAGAGAAAAACATCACTGACTCTAAACAAAGTTTTGATGTTGAAGGCCAGTCTTCAAATCACATTTTCATTACAAACAAAAACTTATTAGATGTTCACTGATTTTCCAGTTGAATATCGCAAAATGCCTTTGGGAAGTTTGTGTCTAGTAGGTTTGGGGAATGTCACAATATTTCACTGCTTTTTCTTTTTCTTTTCTTTATGTTTTATTGCAGATATTCGCAGTATTACCCTGTTAGCAACGTTGTCAAAATGTTCTGTAATGGTTCTTTAACAGCTCAGAAAATGTTAGAGCATAACATTACAAAAAATAACATTTCTACAACCTTCTGAAAACACATCATGTAATAATGTTCTCATCACGTTTTAATTTTTGATGTTCTTTGGACATCACTCATGCAACCTCCCAATTTTGACGTGTTTGAATGGATTTTGTGAATTTCTGCTTGGGAAAGAGAACACCTGACATGCTTACATTCAGTTAGCTAGCTAATTACTAAGCGGTAGAAATGTAGCTAGTTAGCCATTATTCGAAAACATGACGAAACCGTCTGGAATAGACATTTTCATTTTTTAGTCAGATGTGTTGGTTAATTTTTTTACTAAAAGGCTCTGTATGACTGAAAACTACACTGTAATCAAACTTAGCATTGACAAGAAACCAAATCACTATATTGGGAAGGGGGAACGTTGGATCACACCTGCTGAATTCTGTCAGAACTATCAGAAAATGTTGTGAATACAACAGAATACCAATCTTCTGAGAAAGATGAAGATGTTTGAAAGTAGCATACCATTTTGCAAAAGTTTGTGTTAATGTTCCTACAACTACAAATGTAGCAGAAGCATCATGACCCTGTTATCTAAAAATGTTCTCAGAACACCAGAAAAACTTCACAACTTGAGTAGCAACGTGTTGAGACTAAATAATCCCAAACCTTCCTAGCTTTGCCCCTATTAGCCTGCAGTATGTAGCCTGTAATCATCTGTATTTAGATTCCCATTTCAAAAGCACTAATATCATTATAACGACTCTGAAAAGCTTCGGCGGACGTCAAGTGCCTCACAAAAGCCATTGTCATTCCCCAAACCCCCTCCGCTGCTCACTTTGCCGATTCTTTCAGCCACAGAAATGGCTGTGTATGGACTGAGACACCTGTTTGAATGTGCATTGAGGTGACAGGCAACAATGGCAGACAAATGTGCTGCAGGCTTATCAACAGCTGTTCCTCACGCACCCTGAGCGGGGGGGCTTTCTCTCGTCTCAATGGAGCGCTGGTGTGCTCGGAGAGAGCGATACAATATCCCCATCCATCTCTATTGTTGCTGACGCTGGACGCTGTTTGTGGCCGTGCGGTCGCCGTGGGTTTATCTGTGTGAAGGAGATGGAGAGGCCTGTTGTTGCTCAATGGGATTATAGTGGTTTAATTGAGTGTGTGTAAATACACCGAGGAGGGCAGCGAGGGATCAATAGGGCAGATGCAGGAGGAGATAAAGCTCGCCGGTTCATTCTGAAGCATATTCAACACTCAATTATCCTATTCAGGGAGGCGGAGACAGAGGGACGGTGGCACAGATGGCCAAGACATAGAGAGAGAAACAAAGAGTTCGGACTATTTTCTTTGCAGGCATCTTTTCTCCCGAGCCGATTTAGCGTTAAATAACGGGCTCTTTATTGGGTATTCATGAGTTGTGAACATGCTGCACTTTTAGGAACGTGAATGAAATGAAGAATGACAGAGGTGCCAATCCGTTAATACGAATTACGCTGAAAAGATGACAATTCACCCCACAAATCCTTTAAAACGAAGTGACCCAGCTCCGAATCTATTACTTTAAAGAAAAACGGGGATTGTGCCAGGCATGAGGGGCGTGTCCCGTTCGTATCCGTATCGCACGAAGCACCTGAGGCCTGCTGCCCAACCGTCTGTCGTTCTCGCTCCTTATCCAGGCGAACAAAGAGCGCCGTTTGAAAAGAACACGGCAACAATTACCCCTTTAAAGCCAACTGAAACTGTCACTCCCTTTCCACGAAATCCTTCACACAAGCACAAACACACACAGACAATGCAGCGGGGCAGAACTCAACCCATCCCATGAATATAGGGCCTCCATTACTTTTCACCATGTGTTCCCTCTAAACCACAATGGTTCCCATGCTCACGGCATTATTACCTATGAATATGGCATGTCAGATAAAGCAAGAGGCATGCCGTTAGTCAGGCTAATTTGTCTCTTTATCCCACTAAATGTCCTTTCATTGTAATAGACTTCTAATTGACTTTGGCAAATCTGAGAGTGAAAAAAGCGCTGAGACTCAATAGATTTCACCTAAAAGTGGGAGAAGTCTGTGAGCCTAAGAGCACATTACGGCCAAAAAAAACATGCTTACGTGAAAAAAAATATATCGTAGTCCTAAAACCATTTAGAGAAGTATTCAAGAGCAAAAAACAAAATTAAAAAACATAATATAAAGAACTTTATACATTCACGACATATCATTTGATGGCTTTAATGGCAACAAAAGTCATTAAGAAGGCAGATGAATATTAATACACTGAAGAAGGCTTCTGTGGATAATTCAGCGTTCTTAGCTTCATAAAAAGGTTCCTCTTGGAAAGTTCTTCAAAGAAACCAAATTTCTAGATTTTTCTAAGAGTGTATATCAAATCTGAATCAGAGTAGAAATTAACAGTAACAGTAGCATAATCAGTAGAACTAGATTAACAGTAAAGTAAATATTAGAAACTAAAACAGTGACTTAAAATGAAAAAAGAAACCAAGAAGCTGCAAAGATAAAAAGAAAATAAATGCATTCTTTTCTCTATTAAGATCTTGGGTAAAAAAAAAATGGGTAAAAAAAAATACAATGAAGAACGCATGCAGATCAACATATTTTTTGGGTGTGAAACGTAAGTATTATATTTATACAAGATAACATCACATACTGTACATCAACTCTGAAGCAGGTGACAAGTATAAGATACAGTATAAGACCACCTTCAATCATGTAATGGAAATTAGCAGTAGAAGAAAGATTAGAAATTGAACAAATATTTTTAAAAAAAAAAAAAAAAAAAGAAAAGAAAGGAAGAAGCTGAATTTAAAAGAAGATGAATTAAATGAAGAAAATTTCCAAGAATGTAATATAAGAAAAGATAAAATGAGATAATAATATATTTTATATAGATATATAATAGCAATAATATACATTGCTAGTCAACTGTGTATTAACATTTTCAGTTAAACTTCAAAGTTAAATCCTCTAGACTTAGAAAATCCTGAGTGACGAGGTTATGTGATGAAGCAGAGTTACTGTATTTGCCAATGTTTCAATTTTTTTATTTATTAAAGAACAAAACATTCATTTTTTATTACTTTTAATGTTGTGGACCATCCAAAAAACAAGTTAGTTCCTGTTCTCATTTACGTTACAGCAGCAATAAACCATCATTCATTCACCATGCTCTATTTTTTTCTCTTTCTTGAGGTTAGTAAGACAGATGTGAAGGAAAACTTCCTGACTGTTTAAAAAAAGCGCTGACACTGGAGACTCTGACACTGGAGACTCCTTCCATAAACGTTAAATAAATGTCTCATTACAGAACACTTCACCATATCAATGATTATACGTTTTTCTTTGTTAAATAACAGTATTTTTAATCTGGTTTTTATTAGTCTTAGATCACGTGGAGTATCCCTGTGTGGATCGTTAAACGATAACGTATTAGACAGAGCGCATTAATATATGTCAGAGCTGCTGATATAGAAAATTAATCAACACCTTGTGACCCATCAGAATCCAGAATACAACATGCAGTGGTATGAAGAACATTAACATTATTTATCTCTACTCATGAGCTGATTGATGGTCTTTGGTCTTTGGGAACCACAGTGGTGTATTTATTTGCTTTTGAATTTTGTTGAAAGCTATTGCATTTGATTTATGTGGGATAATAAGTTGTGAAAATGGTGAACAATACTTTAAAAAAAATCTCACACTCGTGGACTGGGAACCTTTGTGTGTTAGTTAACTGCGATTACATGACAAATGGTGGATTAAACCTCGATAATCTCTTCCGCTACCTGTAAGATAAAGTGCGTTTATCCCGTGTTCAAGGGCACGTAATTGAATGTAATAGCATTTCCTGTGACTTCCACACTTTTCCGTCCCATTCAAGCTGTTCTGAAATCAGTCAGGAGGAAAAGCAGCAGATATCCGAGAGGAAGGAACCACAAGACAAAGGCTGGTCTTAAATCAGTTCAGAGCCGAAGGGGTTTGGCAGTCCCACGCTGGGAGACTCCGACATCCCACAGTGCACTCGGAGCATAAATCACATCACTGACGAGCTGAGAGGAAGAGGAGAGAGTAACGGAGGAGAGTGTAAGTGTTAAAGAAACCTCAGTTTCAGACTCTTAATCCAGGATCAGATTGTGGCGTGTTCCTGTCATTCCCAGGCGAGAAAATAACTGAAGCCTCTCCACTGAGAAGGAAGACTTTAAACAGGTTTAGAACCCAAAAAAGTGGGGTATTGTTGACGTTGTGATTGTTGCTTTGCGTGTGTATTAACCACCCTTTCATGAATAATTTAAAAACATATCCAAATTTTCTTAAGATGTCTTTTATTACTTGTTTCTAAATAAAACTTGTATTAAAAAGTAATTGAGTCCATGTGTAGGAATACCATGAGTGAAAAAGGATAAATCATAAATAGTAGAAATTAACAAAAAGAAAATTCTTTCATTGTGTTTGTGTATAAAAATAATTCATAATTCAAACATTCAAGGCAAAAATTTTTAATTTTGATGACCAAAATGAGAGAAAATATAATTTTGAACAAAATATAGCAATATTCTGGACATTTACACAGTGAAGGACTGTTGAATGATGCAGTTGATTTTGGAGGTCAAAAAGATCTACCTTTAATGAAAAAAAAAAAAAAAACTATTGTGTTCACTGGAGTCTGTCGCAATTCTTTATTTTGTATAGAAAGTGTGTAAAGATTTACCATAGACATTCTGCATTGAGAATAGTCTAGAGAGGAACAGAAATCACAATGATGATTAATTACAATCATGTTAAATCATGTTAAATTACAATCATGGTCTCAAGTGAGTTACATCTTATATTTTCCTAAAAATAGCCTTAAAGTGACTTTACATAAGTGTCCATGGAAGTTATTATCATTAATTCTTATTTATTTAACATTTTCCAGGTGATGAACAGGAAAATGGAGCTACAGAACTAACTGAACATTGTGATTTGTTGTGATATACTGTATAATCATAAAACATCGTGATTAGAATATTTCCATCTTTTAGGTTATTGCTCCAAAAACACATCCTGAAAACAAAAAAAGCAAATTTAACTGTTTCATGTTTAAAAATGATTGTGCTCTTTCTGTGTCCATCCCAATCCTAAAGTCTTAAAGGAATAGTCTGGGACTAATCTCTGTCCACTGCATGTGTAAGATACGTACCATGGACAAGAACCTTCATACATTTCCCTGCACTGAGAAATGACCAGAAAAGCTGTTTACTCCAAATTCATTTATAATGGAAGTCAAAGGGCAGTAGTTAAACTTTGTCAAATATAACACGGATAAAATACTACAGCTGTTACACTCTATAATTAAGGTCTTACAAGGAGACAGACATGAGAGAAATTCTTACCAAATCTGTCCCTTTATCCAACTTTCCACACTGGAGCAATGCTGTAAAAAGTAGTACGGTTACTTTACACTTTGCTGAAGGTTTTGTGGTGTCCATCCAAGCTACACAACTACAGTCAGGTCCATAAATAGATGGATATTGACAAAAATTTACTGTCACTCTAGCTGTCTACCACAGTATATTGGAGTTTGATAATGATATTGGACTTCATTTTAATATTCATTAACTAATTAACTAATTAATAACTGTCAAAGTGCAGACTTTCAGTTTTAATTTGGGGAGATTTACATCAAATCAGATGAACGGTGTAGGAATTACAGCATTTTTATATATGTAGTCCCGCTCTTTAAGGAACTTGTAATTGGACAAACTAACAATCATAAATTAAATTGAGATTTTTAACACTGCAGCTGTCTTCACTTCCTGCTTGTTCTTGGGGCATTTTCCTTCAGTTTTGCCTTCAGAAAGTAAAATGCAGCTCAGTTGGACTTAGGTCAGGGGATTGACTTGGCCATTGCAGAACATTCCACTTCTTTGCCTTAAAAAATCTTGAGTTGCTTTTGAAGTGTGCCTCAGGCCTTTGTCCATCTGCACTGTGAAGCACCTTCCAATCAGTTTTGAACCTTTGGCTGAATTTGAGTAGATAATATAGCCCTATACACTTCAGAATTCATCCTTCTGCTTTTCTCAGCAGTCACATCATCAATAAATACAAGGAAATCAATTCCATTAGCAGCCATACAGCCCACACCATAAGGCAAGGTGGTATGCTTTGGATCATGAACAGTTCCTTCCCTTCTCAATTCAATTCAATTTTATTTGTATAGTGCTTTTAACAATGGGCATTGTCACAAAGCAGCTTTACAGAAATAAATACATTCAAGATATAAATTTTAAGTGTATGAATTTATCCCTAATGAGCAAGCCAGAGGTAATGGTGGCAAGTAAAAACTCTCTGAGAGGACATGAGGAAGAAACCTTGAGAGGAACCAGACTCAAAAGGGAACTCATCATCATCTGGGTGATAACGGATAGTGCGATTATAAATAAATCCCTTCTATTATTGTGTACTACATGGACAAATAGTGCAATTGTGCAAACAGTAAAATTCATTACAGTTTTCACATGAAGTCTGTTTGTTGAACTTATCCACTGTTCACTGATGGAGACTTGAGTGCAAAACTGTTCATGGCAACTGCAGTCCTAACACTATCATAGCAATTGTAGCCCTAACCTGCTGTTGCCCCTCCACTCTCACATGTTCACCCTTCTCCACACCCTTCTCTTCCCATCAATCTGCTACAAGTTGATCTTTGTCTCATCTGCCTGTAGGATGCTGTTCAGAAATGTACAGCCTTTTTTTTAGATGATTTTGCCAAACTTCAACCTGGTCTTCCTGTTTTTGAGGCTTACCAATGGTTTACATCTTGTGGTAACTCTCTGTATTTACTCTGGTGAAGACTTCTCTTGATTGTTGACTTTGACACAGATACGCCTACCTCCTGGATGGTGTTCATGATCTGGCCAACTGTTCTGATGAGGTTTTTCTTCACCAGGGATAGAATTCTTCTGTCATCCACCACAGTTGTTTTCCATGGTCTTCCAGGCCTTTGGGTTTTCCTGACCTCACCGGTTCATTCTGTGCTTTTTAAGAATAGTGGATTTAACCACACCTAATGTTTTTGCAATCTCTCTGATGGGTTTGATTTGATTTTTCAGCCTACTGAAGCTTTGCTTCACTGGTAGTGACAGCCTTTTGGACTTAATATTGCGAGTTAACAGCAAGTGATTCCAAATGCAAATGCCTCACTTGAAATCAACTCTTGACCTTTTATCTGTTTACTTGTGAGTGACATAATGAGGGAATAACACACACCTGGCCATGGAACAGCTGAGCAGCCAACTCTCCAATTACTTTTGGCACCTTAAAAAGGGCGGGGCCACTTATTAAAAAAAAAAGTGTTGTAACTCCTACATCATTCACCCGATTTGTATATAAATAACTTCAAATTAAATCTGAAAGTCCGCACTTTGAGTTCAAATTCATTATTTAATTTCAACTCCAATATACTGTGGTAGATGCTAAAATACTTAACAAATATCTCAATATTTACGGATCTGACTGTACACTGCTAAACACATAACCACAAAATCTTTCCTCTGGAAAAGTAGCTCCATCTCTGAAAGGGTGAATTTTACAGATTTGGACATTTGTTTACAATAATAAACTATTCATAAATGCATTCTACAAAAATACAGTTAAGAGTTTTTCACTAATGGTAATAACAGAGATTAACATCTGCACAAACTCATTTATAATGCAACAGCTGACTTCTATTACAAGTGAGTTTGGAGTAAAGAGCCTTTCTCTTCTTTTCTCAGTGCAGGCAAACGTGTTGAAATTCTAGGTAGTGGTAATCACACACACAACAAGAACTACTTGGAGAGAGATGAGGTTGAATTCTGGAGTTTTCCTTTAAGATCTGCTGAGCAGTAGCTTTTAAGCTTTCCATGGTAAAGTTTAAAGGCAATCAAGGCTTTTCTGATGCTTTCCCAAGACTCTGTAACAGTTTACTACAATAGACATTTCTAAATCTAATTTAAGAACTCCATATTCGCAGGCATTTGAGCCTTCCTAAAGTCTGTAGCATCTAGTCTATTTTTATCCAGTGTTGTCACACTTGGTTCTTTGTCTTCTACTGTTTTATTCAATCTAATAAATAATTTTATGCATGTCTTGTATTATTGGATATTACTGCGTGGCACTTTGGTCTCTGTAAAAGTGCTATGTAAATAAAGTGACATGATTTGCCTTGTTAAAATAACATCATGTTAAAAGCATTCAGGCCTAAGTGATGTTCGAATAACAGTTTTATTTTATGATGCTGATAAAAAAAAAAAAAAGATTAATGTGTGTCGGAAAACTGTTGATATTTTTAGGTTCAAGACTCCAGTCAGTGTTCTCTCTAAGTTGGCAACACAAAACATGTATTTCGTTGTGATCCTGTTTATCAAAATTAACCTTCGTGGTTATAATATCAAGGTAAATAATTAGCAGTTCTGATTTTTGGAATAAGAATACAGTCCTTCTCCTGCACTTCTTGCGTTACGTTTAGTTTTATCCATTACGCTTTTCACAGTAACATTAGCTGTTTTTTTGTCAAATGTAGAACTATACAGTTTTTGGACAAGTCTACACAGTTTAATGGTTCAAGACAGAAACCAGAGGCAGCCATTTACAGAATATAAATATTAGTAATTAGATTAGATGGTCAAAAAATGTATTTATGATAAACTACATTAAATAAGTCATGTACAATCACTAAGAAATTAGCTAGACATCTTAACAAAATAATTCCCAGGATTAAGAAAAGGTCAAGTTACACAAGTATGCTTGTAACCCGGATTTAATACTGTTATTGAACTGGCCTTCTTGATGTTCTCTGAAAAACTATTCCAGAGTTTAGGGCCGATGTAAAAAACCATCTTCCACAAGCTGAACTGTAACTGATCCTCAGAGCTAAATCGTTCAGAGCTTAAAACATCAAAATCCCTTTCCAGTTGGACTGATGTAGCTTAACCTCGGTCCAACACCTTATCAGTGGTTTGGCTAGGAATAGCTGAAGAAATATTTCATGATTTTGATTAATGTCTGACTGAATTAATGGAGGGAATGATAAAGATAAAACCATAACAACGTCTTACAGAGCTCGCTATTGATTAAGCTCAGATTAACGTCAAGGGCCAACTTGGATCAGATTTCAACCCCTTGTAAAACTTAGTAGTTGAACGTATTTATATTTGCGAGGTTCCAGAAAATTCAGTCATGATCCTAGAAATGACTTATGACTTATGACTTTGTTTTGAAGGCAAACACACAAAACACTTGTGAGAACTGGGAAGTATCAACACTAAGCTAGCTAACGAGTGAGAGAAACCTTTTAGCTAGCTAGTGCTTAGCTGTTTAATGTTTAATCAGACTATGTAAAAGCACAATGATGGTGGAAATGAAACCACACAGCCAGGAACATCCAATGTTTCTCTCAGATGTGTTGATAAATTACTAAGAAAAGACTCATTGTAGTTACAAAACATAGGACATGGGACGTTCATACATACAACGTACGTATATCCGAAATGCAGTTTTCCTTTTATGAAAATTAAATACATTAGCAAAGCTAATGCCTCTTCAAACAACAAACAGGCAGTGAAAAGAACCAGTCGGAAAACGAGCATGATGGGAGGTACAATCTATAAATCTAGATGGTATGACAGGTACATGACAGAGTTAAACATTGAGAGGGTAATTCTGTCAGAAATCTACATCGAAAAGTTGGAACTAGTCCAAAAAAAAAAAAGAACTGACTGCCAAACACAGAAAAAAGAGGAGCCAGATGATAAAAAAATGTAAACATTTCAGTCTAAAATTAGAAAACTGAAGGAGCTCTAAATGTCTATGAGCTTCTTAAAATGTAGGAGCATCATATAATTTATTTATAGTATGATTTAAAACCTGGCTTTTTTTTTTTCATTTACATTCCTGACTCTTGTACCTACATACTCTACATTCTCCTAATAGTTTTACGAAGTTTTCTGAATAACTCATAATAGATACTGAATGAATAGCTGATAGTAAGCCACGGCTTTAAGGGAAGACCATTACACAGCTCAGCGCTCTTTCACGCTCGCTCTTTATGACTGGACTCACAGATTTTATTCTGTAATAAAATGAGAGATATGAGGAAAGAGACTAAGCTCACAGCGGCTACGCTAAGCCAGCGGTTCTCAAAGTGGCATCGGTGAAGCAAAGCCAAGGGGTTTTCATTCTGTTACAGTGGTGAAAATCAACAATGTCGTATTTATTATTGAGTTTGTATACTTATCAACTTCGATAATGAAAACCAATTAGGATTATACAATAGCTGGTTCAGTTTGTGGAAAGTTCAGGAGTAAAAAGCTCTGATAAATAGCCAGAACATTATTGTGCACATATTGGAGTAATGAGCCTAATATTAGATTTTTTTTAAGTTCATAAAAATAAATGTGGGCCGAGTAAGTATGGAAATTTATTTATTTATTTATTTATTTATTATAGCTGAAGGGCTCCCAGGCTACACAAAAGTTTGGGAACGCCTGCTCTAAGCTCTTAGCACTGACGCTCGCTGCCTCCATAGGCCCCATCTGGACCAGTGGCTTTGATTTTTACTCCTAAGTGATCCATAAGAGCAGTGAAGGCTGGACAATGGTAATTTCCTGAGCTAAACTGCCCCAAACAGCCCCTTAAATGGCAGGGAGCAGAGCAGGGAAACACTTATTAGAGCCCAGATTGAAATCAGCACACAGACAATACAAAGTGCTGCGTGTTTATGGACCCTTTCAATCAGGCCAACAAATTCCTCTCTCTAATCACTTCATGGCCCTCTCTCTCTGTCTCTCTTTCTCTCACTGTGTCTCTCTCTGTCTCTCTCACACTATGTGTCTCTCTCTCATTGTCTCTCTCCCTCTCTCTCTCTCTCACTGTGTCTCTCTCTCTCTCTCTCTCTCTCACTGTCTCTCTCCCTCTCTCTCTCTCACTATGTGTCTCTCTCTCTGTCTCTCTCTCATTATGTGTCTCTCTCTCTCACTATCTCTCTCTCACTATGTGTCTCTCTCTCACTGTCTCTCTCCCTCTCTCTCTCACTATGTGTGTGTCTCTCTCTCAGTCTCTCTCTCTCTCTCTCTCTGACTCTCTCTCACTATCTGTGTCTCTTTCTCTCTCTCTATCTAACTGTCTGTCTGTCTGTCTGTCTGTCTCTCTCTCTCTCTCTCTCTCTCTCTCTCTCTTTGGCCTCTTTCCCTGCCATAATTAGTGAAACATTACATAACTCCAGTGCTATTCCCTACAACTGCACAACTGCATTCCCAGCCCTGTCCCTTTCCCTTAAGCCCTGGTCTGAGATCAGGTTCAGCCTGCTCTCCCCACACACACACACACACACACACACACACACACAGGTTGCTGCTGCTGCTGTTGTTGTTGTTGTTGTTGTGGGACACATTAAAGAGATTCTCCATGCTCATTAAAGTTCAAACAGTGACCCGGAGGTTCTTGGGATGTTTGCGTGGTGAGAACATCGGCATCACTTTTTTCTCATTAACCTTATTTATTTATCACGTGTTCCACTTATGGGCTCGTTTATTGTTTAATCCAAAGCAATTCAGTCACGTTCAGCAGAGGTTAGGGAAAGCGCTAATGATCTGAGAGACCTGCAGCTTTGTCACTGATTTATAGTGACGAGAAACTCCAGGAGATGTGAGCTCATTTAGTCTCCAAACAAAAGGATATCTGATACTAAAGAGGATATGATGAGCTGATGGAACTCATTTGCAATTTATCCAAGCTATATCTGAGTGAAAAGGTTTGCGCAAAATAAACACCAATAACCAAAAAGAAGGGTGGCACAGTGTCTGTGTGGGTTTCCTCCAGGGTCTCAGGTTTCCTCTCACTGTCCAAAAGCATTCCAGTAGGTGGATTGGCTAAACGAAGATTGTGAATGTGTGTGTGTGTGTGTGCTAGCATGCTGCCCTGATGGCCTGGTGTCTCATCCAAGGTGTATTCCCGCCTTGTGCCTAGTATTCCCGGGACAGACTCTGGGATAAAGCGCTTACTGAAGATGAATGAATAAACCAAAAAGCATTTAAAGTGTTAAATTTCACAGTTCTGTTATTATTACAAGTAACAAAAATGGTCAAAAATGGTCAAATAATATCGTTCTCACTTTAGTTCATTTCGTGTTGTATTTTGGATTGTTGTCTTGTCCATATTTTATTTTGAATATCTTGAAATTCCTTTATTACTGATAAGATGTAAAATGGTGGTATGTTTTCTCTTTTTTAACCCAGTAACCATGGGGGTTCAAAAGGATTATTTAAAAGTCCAGAAAGAAAGCGTATTATTAGCTATATTAGCAGACAAATTAAGGTCCTTCGCTTTTTAACGTTTTTTTTTTAATGGTTCCATAAATGTAGTGCACTACGTACACCTTTGCTCTTCCTGATCTTTATAAAACTTTTATAGTTTTTTTTTTTTTATCACTAAGAGCATCAATCAGACTCAATCCCCTCAACAAGCCAGATGAAATTAAGGCCACGCCCCCTTCGTGCATCATAGAGTATTAATCATTAGATCTATACCACTTATTGTAACCATAGTAACCTAGAGTGATGATCTATTATTATTTACGCTTTAGGGCACTAGTGTGCGGTTTGGAATGAAGCCAGAGAGAAAGAGAGAGAGAAAGTCTTTTAGCAGTGTGTGTGTGTGTGTGTGTGTGTGTGTGTGTGTGTGTTTAACTCCTTGTCTTCACTGATCAGACGGCGCTCTCTGCTGGAGTTTGTCCCTCACAGTCACTTTATAATCCCTTCTCATAATAGTGACATGAATTCTTTCTGTTTCCAGTGAGTCAAACTGAGTCATTTGGTTCAGATCACCAATAAGAGTCGCCTCTTTCAGCTCCCTATCAGCTCAGCACAGCTCACTTTTTTTTCGAAACCTTACAAAGATTGCAGTGTTATGATCTGTGGTTGTTCTTCTTTGCCTGAAATTGTTTCATGGAACGTTACTCTTTAACAACATAACATTGCTTTGCATTGCAACTAGCTCCTAGCCTAAATCAGCATGGCACAACATTGCCTTGTGCACTGACGAAACAGTAAACATGGAAAGATACATTTCCATTTATCTGGATAACAGATCATCTCATACACACAGCTGAGAGTCAAACACACGGCTTGCACAAACAAACAGCTCAGAGATTGAAAAAAGGTTTCCATGTAAGCCTTTAAATGGATAAAAGAATGAATGAATGGCATCATCTACAAAATGAAAACAAAATGAAAACGGTTCATATATGCAAGTCAGCTCCCAACGTTCACCTGAAACAGCCCACCAAAGAGTTGACTCATGCTGAATTCTGGACTCTGATTGGTCAGAAGGTGTTGATGAATTTTCTATAACAGCAGCTCTGACAGTAGTGCAGCTGCAAATCACACAATTTCACATAAGACTAATAATAACCATGTTGTTACTTAACAAAAAAATTTAATATGGTGGAGTTTTCTGTAAGGAGAAATGTGTTTATGTAATATTTATGGAAGGAGTCTCCAGTGTCAGTGCTCTGTACCAGTCAATACATTTTCCAACGTGGGAAAATCTTCGTACGGAAGAGTTTACGTATCTCGGTTTCTTGGTAACATGACAAGCTGCATTTTTGTCTTATTAAGTCCAAGAGAGATGGAAAAAAGAGTGAGAGAGAGAGAGAGAGGCCGGTGAGGGAACGACTGCTTATAGCTGCTATAATGTGAAAAAGCGAGAACAGGAACTAACCTGTTTCGCAGACTTTCCACAACATTACATGTAAATGATGTACAAATGGAAAAAAGTAGGATGTGTCATTCTTTAATTAATAAAAAATGGTAATTGTTGGCAAATTGTGGTGGTGTAAGAGGAATAAAACACTTCAGGATCATTGGAAAATATTCCACTTTGAGGTACTAACAGTAACTCATTGATTATTTTCCAATAACCGCATGACACACAGTGTTTTGCCATAAAGGAAGGAAAGGTGGTGATGATTTTAAAGACGTTGGTTAGACCAGGAATCCACCAGGGTCTCAGGGAATGAAAAATTGTCCAGGAAAAATAAAATAAACCGGGGTCGGAGGTCAAAATTCCTACTGGTGCCTAAATCTCATCCTTATTTAAAGTGCTTTATACTCACCATGTGTCAGAAGAAGGTAAAATAAACTCATGTAGGGTTGCGGTTTGTTTTTTTAATAGACTAACGTAACAAAATGATCACTGAAATTGGTATATGAATCTTTCAGACTTATAGAACATGCTGAAAATTGATATAAATGACATTTAAAGCACATAAACTACATTTTAGTGAATTTGCTGCCATCTGCTTGTGTACTGTATGCACTAAAGTGGGTTAGTTTTATTAATATTTGTCATTACTATTTAGCATTTCTTTTTATAATACTTTTCTACAAAATTCTAATAATCACCTTAAACAAAAATAATGACAAAGACTCTTTATAATCTAGATGCAATCCGATACAGGGAGTGTCACTGGGCCAGATTTTTGGCAGGGATTCACCTTTAGGATGTGTCCCGAATTGCATCCTGCCTCCTAAGTGCACTTTACAGGCTACAACATGGCGGATTACGCACCCTAATAAGTGCCCTTTCTGCTAATTTGGGATTGGTCCTCACAAAGATGGCGGTCGCTAGACTCTTTAGCTGACTTTAAACTTTTTTTTTTCCTCGAGTGTGTTTTAAGATTTTCAGATTTTCTGGAAGTCTATAAAGGCCACTGAGTGATATTATACACATGTTAGATTGTATTTTCTCTTGTTTATTTGTACATGAAGCGTGTTTTGTTGTTTTATTTACCAACATAGTGCTAGCTTGCTAGCTGGTGTTTACATGCTAGCCTGGCTAATACAGCTGTGTAAATCAGACCGCATCTGAACAGCATCTGTCTGCATCCTTTGGTTGATAAATCGGTATTTTTTTTACAGAAATGCGAATTTGAGGTACTTATGTTCATTTTTTTGCTGTTGTCACGACGTGTAGATGCTAGTTAGCTAGCTAGCGAGGCTAAGTTTTATTTCCTGTCGGTGTGTAGCTAACAGTTGTTGTTGTGGTTGTTGAACAGAGTAATTATTCAGCTAGCTAACCTGACTAACACTGACGTCCATTTACCCTCAGAGAGAACATTTCATCCACTTCCAGAAAGGAAATGGGTTGTTTTGTGTGTGTGTGTGTGTGTGTGTGTGTGTGTGTTTGTGTTTGTTTTGTTTAGTTTTTTTCCGGGATCACAGCTCACTGATTTTCACATTTGCCATTTCCTTCCTTCACTTCTTCCTTTTTCTTTCTTACAGTGAAAGAAAGATAGACAGATAGATGTTACATTTCTTCATTCTCCGCACTTTTCTTTACTTCCTTTCCAGAACTTCTTACTTCCTTCACTTTGTTTACGTATTTTACTTGATTTACTTCTTTTCTTGACTCCATATCCCGTCAGATTTTCATTTCCTTCCCCCTTATCCTTCTTCAAATTTCTTCCTCATCTATCTTTTTATTTTCCTACCAACCTTTCACTGCTCCTTCCTTCCTTACTTCCGTCCTTCCTGCGTTCTTGACTTCCTTCAGCCTGTCTTTTCTAACTCGATTCCTTCCTTCTTTCCTGACTTCATTACTTCATTCCTTCTTCCTTATCTGACTTTCATTCTCCTTTCCATACTTCCTTCCGGACATCA
Organism: Pangasianodon hypophthalmus; assembly: GCF_027358585.1. Lineage (NCBI taxonomy): Eukaryota > Metazoa > Chordata > Actinopteri > Siluriformes > Pangasiidae > Pangasianodon > Pangasianodon hypophthalmus. The sequence goes on along the minus strand of NC_069735.1, from coordinate 15,447,719 downwards.
TTTAATCCTTCTTTCTTTCCTTCCAGCCTTCCTATCTTCTGTCCTTTCTTCCTGAATTCACTACTTCATTCCTTCTTTCCTATCTGACTTCAGTACTTCCTTCTGGACATCATTTAATCCTTCCTTCCTTCCGTCTTTCTTTCTTTCTTTCCTTACTTCCTGACTTCCATCCTTTCTTCCTGATGTCCTTCCTTCCTGGCTTCATTCCTAAATTCATTATTTCTTTCCTGTCGTAATTTCATCCATCCCAACTTTCCATTTCCAAGTCTTTCCTTCCCGACTTCATTCCTTCAGTCCCTCCCAAATTCATTCCATCCTTCCTCCCTCCCTCTCTCCCTCCCTCCCTCCCTCTCTCCCTCCCTCCCTCCCTCCCTCTCTCCCTCCCTCCCTCCCTCCCTCTCTCCCTCCCTCCCTCTCTCCCTCCCTCCCTCCCTTTCTCCCTCCCTTTCTCCCTCCCTCCCTTTCTCCCTCCCTCCCTTTCTCCCTCCCTTTCTCCCTCCCTCCCTTTCTCCCTCCCTTTCTCCCTCCCTCCCTTTCTCCCTCCCTTTCTCCCTCCCTTTCTCCCTCCCTTTCTCCCTCCCTTCCTTCTTTTTTTTTTTTCTTTTCTTTGCTAACTGACTTACTCTTTTCTCTTCCAGATGGTTCAGGTTTTTTTTTGGTGAAGCGGTGATACCCGTCGTTACCATACGAAGTATCTCTCTTCCTCGTCACCACGTCTGGGAACGGTTTGGCCATGAGTGCACCCTGAGTACCCTTCAGGTGCGATAAAATGGCCGCCGAGCTTTATGCTGCTAAGAAGTTGCCCTCGGTGGCGGCCACGGCTACGACGGTGCAGCAGTACCAACAGCAGAACATCAGCAACAACAACACTGTTCACGGCTGCAACTGGCAAGGCCTCTATCCCACCATCCGAGAGAGGTACACACACACACACACACACACACACACACACACACACACACACACACGCAAAACCAGCTGTGTGTGACTGTCCCACTGTGTATCACACTACAGCAGTGTACTGAAACCACTGTATGTTAAAAAATTGTGTATTTTGTTTATAATTTGACTCCAGAAACGCAGTGATGTTTAACAACGAGCTGATGGCGGACGTGCACTTCGTGGTCGGCCCTCCCGGGGGCACGCAAAGAGTGCCGGGGCACAAGGTGAGGGTGGAGAAGAGTTTACCTTTCACTTCAAAGTGAAGACGCCAGCCAATCAGAAACAAGTATTATCCTATGCACACGTGCGCTCGTAGAGTTTAAAGAGTTTAGTGTGAGTCGAAAGGGAAAAGATGTAACTCAGTTCCCGGGAGAACTCGTGTGTGTGAACAGAAGCCAGTACATTACCAGGAAGAAGGACCATCTGTTGATGAAGCGTTTATCCTGTAATAAGCTGAAACATGAAAATATACATGAAGCAACAACAAGAGAAGGATAAAGCTGATAATATTTGCATCTGAATTAGAATAAAAATGGATGTTTAGCACACAGGTTTGGTTCCAACCTAACAATAAACGCTAGCTAGCAAATGACACACACTGTCTCTTTGTCTAAATACCTAAAATGAAACCCCCCCATCTATCTATCTCTCTATCTATCTATCTATCTATCTATCTCTCTCTCTCTCTCTCTCTCTCTCTCTCTCAGTACATCCTGGCCGTCGGGAGCTCTGTGTTCTATGCCATGTTCTACGGGGAGCTGGCGGAGGATAAGGACGAGATCCGCATCCCAGACGTCGAGCCACATTCCTTCCTGGCCATGCTCAAGTGAGAATCAGAAGAGTATTGTACTGATAGAGTAGAGCTTGACTTGTCATATAGGTTCAGCCATATGTTGCTGTGGAAAGTTTGTGGAAAAGGATCAGCAGCACTGAGCGTTTTTTATATATATATATATATATATATATATATATATATATATATATATGGGTGTGTGACAGTTTTCATTTTACTCCACCTCCTCTTTTCTTGCTGCAGATATATCTACTGTGATGAGATTGACCTGTGTGCGGACACTGTTCTGGCCACACTGTACGCTGCCAAGAAGTACATGGTTCCTCACCTGGCGCGTGCCTGCGTGGCGTTCCTGGAGACCAGCCTGAGCGCACGTAACGCCTGCGTGCTGCTGTCGCAGAGCTGCCTGTTCGAGGAGCCGGAGCTGATGCGCCGCTGCTGGCAGGTGATCGACGCCCAGGCTGAGCTCGCGCTGCGTTCTGACGCCTTCTGTGACATCGACCTGCGCACGCTGGAGAGCATCCTCCGGCGCGAGACCCTCAACGCGAGCGAGACGGTCGTTCTGGAGGCGGCGCTCAGCTGGGCCGAGGCCGAGTGCCAACGTCGTGAACTGCAACCTACTGTCGAAAACAAGAGGCTGGTGCTGGGCGAGGCGCTGTACCTCATCCGTGTCCCAGCAATGTCGCTGGATGAGTTTGCCAACGGTGCGGCGCAGTGCGGCTTGCTCACGCTCGCCGAGACCAACGCCGTCTTCCTGTGGCACACGGCGGCTAACAAACCCGAGCTGCCCTTCGTCAGCCAGCCGAGGAAAGGCCTGACTCCGCAGCGCTGCCACCGCTTCCAGTCGTGCGCCTACCGTAGCAACCAGTGGCGTTACCGTGGACGCTGTGACAGCATTCAGTTTGCTGTGGACAGGCGCGTGTTCATCGCCGGCTTCGGTCTCTACGGCTCCAGCTGCGGCTCGGCCGAGTACCAGGCCAAGATCGAGCTCAAGCGGCAAGGCGCCACGCTGGGCCTCGCCGTCGTCAAGTACTTCTCAGACGGCTCCAGCGGCACGTTCCCGGTGTTCTTCGAACACCCGGTGCAGGTGGAGCCCGACACGTTCTACACAGCCAGCGTGGTGCTGGATGGCAACGAGCTCAGCTACTTCGGCCAAGAAGGGATGACCGAGGTGCAGTGCGGGAAGGTCACCTTCCAGTTCCAATGCTCCTCGGACAGTACCAACGGCACCGGGGTGCAGGGGGGACAGATACCCGAGCTCATATTTTATGCCTGAGAGACTTCTTACCAAGGTCTGACAATCCCCAAGAGGACACCAGCTTGTACAGATAAACGTTGTTGCCGTAGTCATGGTTACTCTGTGGTAGTACCGACAGGCAGGGCATCTTCACAGCTAAATCTGCCCCTTGTACACCACTGTTCACACTTGCAGTGGTGTATCAGTGGCATATTTGTAACAGCAGCATCGTACTGGATTTCTGATGGCTCGTTGCCACGTGCTACTGAAACTTTACTGAAGTTAGACATCAGAATTTAGAGTTCTGTTCCAAGTTGGCAGCTTTCAGATTTTAAATTGACGAAGCGGAGGTGTGGAGGGGTGTTACTGACTGGCAGCTAGCACGCGTTAGGTTACGGAGAAATCACTAGCATGACAATCACCAGTGCACCCCATTACCGCAGCGCTAGATGTTACGTTTTAAACATACCACATGATTGCCTTATTGTTCTCTTAGCTCGCTAGCCCATTGAAACACGCACTGGTACGGCCTAATGAACCACACTCCTACCTTTTACTAACACTAGACACGAACTAGGAGCGAATTTCCTGCGACACTACAACATCCTGTTCAGTTCACCGCTTTTTAAAGATGCCATCTGCTCCCTGCCAGGCAAATGACAGTAAAAACAAGCGTAAGATCCCCGGAAAGGCAACAGTTCTGATCTCATTTCTGTGCTTTTTTTTTTTTTTTTTTTTCCGCAAGTCTAGAAAGAAAGATAAGAATGACAAATAGCATCGTTAACACAGTTTACTCTAGCTAGGAACCAACTCAGCTAGCTAGCTAACAATTCTGCATCGTTTTCATTGACCACAGTGACGTATGCAACAAATCAGTCTGACTGAGTTCTCCTCAATCAATTATAAACTACACTAGCGGTTTAATCCAGCTAGGACAATGATGGGACATTCCAGGGATGAGATCCGATTTTTTCCTGGGTTTCCTCGTGGCTAATTCCTTCCTGTTCCGTTAAAGCACAACTGTGAGAGTGAAGCACATGCTCATCACACAGGACTATCTTAGTAGCAACTGAGCCTTTAGGATTTCCATCTGTATACTCAACCAGCATCAAAACTCTGCCATGTGGCGTTTGTTGTGGTTTTGTGGATTAGCTTCAGCACCAGCAGATGGGTGCTGTTTTTATTTTTAACCTCTAAAATATTTAAAATGCTAAAATTCACAGCGCCGTCTGGATCCATCGTGCAGCCGGGCTCTGTGTGTCAGTTTCTGCATCGTGCCTTGTGTTTCTGGTTCGCTAAAAGAAAATGGCTGACTGGTTTCTGAAACCGCAGAATACAAAGGCAGCTTGCAACTCGGTAGTAACACTATTCAAAAAAAAAAAAAAAAAAGGTGAAGTCTAAGTTGTAGCTGCTAGGCCGTATACTGCCCATTGGTCACGTTTATACACATTTGCCTACGTTATACGTGTAAGAAATAAAAGTGCTTATTTTGTGGAACTGATACTTGATCATTTTTATACTTGATGTGCTAGACGTTGTTGCGTATCAGCTGTACGGCGTGTACTGTAAACACTCAGTGTAATCACTGTAGTCCAGTTTTCTTTTGCTTCGATGGTCTTTGTGGTTTAACAGTTGTTTTACAATGAAGAGCTCAGATTGATTGAACACGCCAGCACTTTTTCCTTGTTTCTTGAAGGGCTTGATGATGCGTTGTGCTGCTCGTCACATTTGTTTTTAATTTAACTGTGGTTATAAAATCTCACATCCCACTTGTGCTTTGATTTTTTTTTTTTTTCCCCCACTTGTAAATTTCCACTGGTGAACTGCCACTTGTTATTGTTTCATCCATTTTTCTTGGGAAATAAAATTACTTACTGCACCTTTAATCACAATGAAGACACACACAAACACAATCTGAAATAAACCCTGTTCACACACCTCTGTGGGCTTATGAAAGTTTTTGGAATATTAACAGATACTGAATAATCGAGTCAGTATTACATTCTGATGTCATAACTGCCTTTAGTAATGTTTTACAATATTATAGTGTGCGTATTTGACGTGAGAGTCGCTGTATGGTATCTGTATCGATTGCCTTCTCAGACGAGGACACGGAGTGCTCCTTTAAATTTGTTGATTCTTTTGATTCTTAGATGGCAGCTGTCCTTATGCCACCTTCAAAATGAGAGGTACATTATGGCCAGAAAGGCTACAGTAACCTGAACAGTCACTCTTTACAACCGTGGTGAGCAGAAAAGCATTGCAGAAGGCAAAACACATCAAACCATGAGGCAGATTATGAGGTTTGAACCAGCAGACCACCACATCGAGTTCCACTCCTGTCAGTTAAGAACATCTTATAATAACCACAAATATGCAAATTAGCTACTATAACTAATCACTAGGAAACTAGCTCAGATGTTACAGGTTCACACAAGCATCATTTCAATATCAGAGTTTTGATTTGTAGTTTTCAATGTAAACCTATAATATATTATAATGTTGCCATACCAACCATTAAGTGTATCCCTAATATTGGCTTAGAAACAGGTAGCTGGCTAGCTAGCTTATCACACGGTTTCGTTAGCTGTAAGTGTCCAATCACTGTGTCATCATTCTCTAATAATTTACATATCGATCGTGATTGGTCTAAAGCTGTTAGGCCTGCTTTGCGACATCACAACCCGAGCTCATACTTAGCCCCGTCCCTGATAACTGTTTTATACCCCAGAGTTCAAGGAAAAAAAACAACAAAAAAAAAAACACTTTAACAGTGAAACGTTTTAGAGCTGAGATGACTTTAATGTTTTAGTAGATAGTTTTGTTAAATCATAAAGTCTCCTTTACAAAACAACTGTACATCAGTAATTGTATAAATGAGTTCAGTTCCACACACACACACACACACACACACACACACACACACACACACACACACACACACACTCTAAAACCCACACAAACAATGTTCCGGCTCTATTTCGTCCTCTGTTTCTTGCGGGCGTGAAACTGCGCAGTCTTGTTCTTCACAGACTTGATGAGCAACGATAGACTCTGGTCCAGGATTTTACTCGGGGCCACCGATGTTGTCGAATCTGTTGTCGTCTCTCCACCATCTGTGCTCTCTTTCTCCTCTGGTTTCTTGCTGGGTTTCTCCTGGCTCTGGAGCGCCTCCTGCTGGCTGCGCTGCTGCTCCTCCCGCCGTTTCTGCTTCTCCTCCAGGATGCTCTGAGTACCTCTGGTCTTCTTGTAGGCCGGGTCTGAGGGGTCCAGGTTGTACAGGTGGGACGTGAACATGGCCTGGAAACGCGGGTCCTCCAAGTCCACCTGTTCGTAACACACACCAATAGATGGGGAACATTTATAATAAAGCTTTATCATTTTCATTGTGATCAGGATTTATAGCGATTAAACATAATTTCCATGCTACAAAAATGAGACTTTTACAGCGAAGTGATATTGTGTTTTTTTCTGCAAGCAGGATGCATGTGATGTGTCTTAAAGCTCTGTATGACTGACAGGCCTGGAAAATAACATGGTAAGCAATTTATTTCTTTAAAAAAAAAAACAGTAGCTGTATAGCATTCTGTTATGCGATTAATTAGAGAAAGCTGAGCGTGTTTGGTCGCTGACCTTGAAGTTGTCCTCCTCCAGCAGCGTGTTGTTCTTCAGGAGCTTCTTCCTCTTCTTCTTGCTCAGGTTCTGCTGCTCCACGATCTGATCGTAATTAAAATGCCGGTGCTTCTCGTCTTCATCGTCGTCCATCAGGAGAGCCATTTCAGCCTGAAACCACACACACAATTATTATACCTGCACTCTTATCCTGAATCTATTATAACTCGTGTTCTGTTTGGATCAAAATATATTTTCCCCCTCAGATGAAGATAACACAAATGATGCAGAATCACTCGTATAAATCACTGTTCGGTGCATACCTTCTGTTTCTCTAGCTCCGCCTCCTCCTCCACTGTTAGTTGCTCCTCCCCCTTTTTGTTTTTCTTCGATTTCTTGACTTTCTGGGCCGTCCCTGTTTCACACGAGGGATCAGGTTCATAAAAATCATTAAAACAACACGACGGCGGAGGATATGAAACGCAGAAAGACCAACACAGAGAGCAAAAAGAGGGATGAGAGTAAAAGGAGAATTTGGGACTGACCAGTAGATCCTCCCAGCTCCTCAGAGAAGAAGGGGTCATTGAGGTCAACGTCAGGAGGAAGTTCATCATCACTGATAGCAGCCTCATCCTGAGCCTCGGCTTCCTGTGCAAAACAACAGTTTCTTTCCTTTACGGCGTAATTATACACAAAATCAAAAATAAAAGTGTCATTTGTAATCTGTTCCATGAATATGTAATAATAATCCTAATTTATATCTCTACAATGTTCATGCTGCGATTACGAATAGCAACTTACACACAAGTTTAACACGACATTTATGAATCATTGGTTAATTTCGCTAGTTACACTTTTAGGGGTGTGGCCAGACAAATGGCTCCCGAGCGTTAGGGGGCGGGGACATGTGAAGAGTGTCAAAGGAAAAAGGGGCAGGGCTAAGAGTAACAATATTGCATAACCTATAAAATGCCTTCTTCACCTTCTTTCCTTTCCTCTTCTCATTCTTCTTCTCCTTTTTCTTCTCCAGAAACTCCTCCCACGGAGTCATTTTGTCTTTTCCCTCCATCTTCTTCTTCACCAGTTTCTCCGCGCTCTCCTTCAACCCTGATGGAAAAGAGACACACATCAGCACCAACACGACGAAATCCATCCTCCTCCGCCGCTTCCAGTGATGAACACCACGTGCTGAACGGACGTACCTGGGACCCACGTGATCTCCATCTCCATGTCCTTGTCCTTCTCCTTCCTCTCTTTATCCTGGATGCTCTGCAGGAGCTGGCGGTATTTACTGATCTGCTCTTCCTCCTTCTTGCCCTTCTTCCCTCCTTTCTTCTCCTCCATCACACACTCCACCGGCTTCACCTCTGAGAGGGACACCAGAAGAACAGCTCAGCTAAACCATGCTAACACTGCAGATCTTCAGCATGTTAGCTCAGATGTTTTGAACTTTAAAGAACCGTTCAGAACAAAAATAAATTGTATGTTTATTTTCCAAAAACGTAGACACGTTTAGAGTTTGCTTTGGTTTTTGGCCTGGAGCAATGACGCTAATGTAGCTAGCATCTCAAGGTTAGCTTGTAGCTACTAGTTTAGCATTATCCCAAATGCCTCAAAGGCTATTGTTTGGCTCATCAAATATTAAAACAGCATATTAAAAACTAAATCTTGGAATTACTGGAATCTGATCATCTGAATCAGTTTGAACAAATTATTCTGTCATCAGCTGTTAGGCCACGCCTACTTCCTGAGTCTGACACCAAACTGAGGAAGTGCTGAGGAAGACAGTGATTTCAATATGGAGCTGCAAATGTTTTTTTTTTTCATTCACTGTGATGATTTAAATATCTTCGACTACAGTAAAGCTTTGTTTGGATTTTAGAGGAATGTCATGACCTTCAGCGCTCACCTTCTGCCTCGACCTCATCATCCTCATCCTCACTGGAGGAAGCGAGGTAGGCCTGGAAGTCCATGTTCAGCAGCTCGTCCTTGTTGAAATTCTTGCTGAGGGTGGTGATGCGATCGTGATCCGTCTCGTCCCACGTTAACTCCACCTGAACAGCACACACACACACACACACACACACACACACACACACACACACACACACACACACAGCGACACTTAAATCACTTCCTCTTCCTTTTATTTATTTATTTATTTTTTTAATTAACCTTCTCATTAAAGTAGGATTAGAACATCAGAAATTCAGTTCAGAGTGCCATAATGTGTTCATAAAGAAATTCTTTACACGTCTTGCTTTCTATGGCCTACGCTATGATTTTTCTCGAATTGGCAGAACAAAAGAATAAATTACTTCTGGGTTTGCTGTTATAGAAAAATAATTAATTAATGGCTTACAGAATTTATACAGTACTACCAGTTTATACAGAGCTACTGATCTCACAACAGTGTCACTTAAGACAACATGAAACATTGTTCTTTTGCAATGTGACATATTGTCAAGTTCACTATATGGCCAGAATTATGTGGGCACCTGATCATCACACCCATATGTGCTTGCTGAACATCTCATTCCTGATTTATTCCTTCTTTGCTGTTATAATAAGCTCCACTCTTCTGCGAAGGCTTTCCGCTAGATGTTGGAGCGTGGCTGTGGGGATTTGTGTTCATTCAGCCACAAGAGCATTAGTGAGGTCAGGCGCTGATGTTGGGATGTCGAGGAGGTCTGGGGTTCATTCGGTGTTCCAGTTCATCCCAAAGGTGTTCAGTGGGGTTGAGGTCAGGGCTCTGTGCAGGACACTCGAGTTCTTCCACTCCAACCTTAACACACCAAGTCTTCATGGAGCTCGCTTTGTGCACAGGAGCATCGTCATGCTGGAACAGGTTTGAGCCTCTTAGTTCCAGTGAAGGGAAATTGTAAAGCTACAGCACACAGAGACATTCTATACAATTCTGTGTTTCTAAATTTGCTGCATCAGTTTGGGGAAGAACCACATATGGGTGTGATGGTCAGGGGTGCACATACTTTTACCATATAAGGCATTAGCTTGTGATCAATAAAAAAGGACTGCTGCCTTGACAGCCACCACCGACGGCAGCCATTTTAGATAAGGCGGAGATAACCCTGCTACTGTTACTGTTTATTAGTCATTCTCACTACGACGTGAACAGGACTCGGCGTTTACTGTTCTCTAACAGCTGGGACTGGGGGAGAGGGAATCAGGATATACGGTCCGTTTTGAATTCAGGTCACCTTTAAAGGTGCAGTAAGCAGTTCACAGTGAATAGCGAGACAGGACTAGCGGACCTTAGCTGTAGTGGTGGCGGTGGAGGTGAACAGTTTGGGTTTGTAGGTGGACAAATCCACGTCCGTCGCTGTGTCTTTCGGCTCATCTTCAAACATCATGTCGTCAGGGATGAACCTGTAATTAAGGTTCATATAACACACACACACACACACAATTAAACATTTTATTCAGAGATATGACCTGTGAATGACCTCATTAAAAGAAAAAAAAAAACATTCTGGCTAATTCTGTACTAATGAGTCCTGACTAGCTTTCATTCACCAGGTAAGGAATGAAACACTGAGGGTCATGCTGTTATAGCAAAATAATCAACGATGTGGTAGTGTGATGAAGCGAAATCACTATGACCACTGATTATTTTCAAATAACAGCACGTCCCGAAGCGTTTTTTTCTTCCTCAGCTGGCCAACATGCTTGCATGTGTCTCACCGCAGGTCCAGCGTAGAGCAGCTGCTCTCGTACTCGAAGCCGTCGCACTCCTCGTAGATTTTGGCGGCGGTTTCGGGCGAGTCGCACTCTACCACGGCGTAGTAATAACGCAGACGCTTAAACTGATAATCTCGCACCTTCTCCCTATAGATCCTAAAACACAGGAAAGGGCAGACAGGATTACAGCCTTTTATTCACTGTTATTGTTTACAATCGTGTTTTCTGAAATCAATACTGCGCACTGAATAGTGTTCAATATGATAAAAAAAAATATACATCATATGGTTTATTGACATTTAGGTTTGCTAACAAAGTGTAAACAAAACAGTAACATGGACATTTGGTACTAAAAATAGATTTTAACGTCCAATCTGCTTCCAAGCTTCAGAACAGTTATTAATTATAAGAGATATTAATTATCACAATATCAGTATTATATAGTCACATCGGCCCGCCCTCGTACTCGTACTGGATGTTGTGATGAGATAGCCTTTTTGACGTTAAAATATGTTTTGCATGTCTTCCTCACGGTTCCCTGAGACATAGAGGCATTGTTTTAATGTCAGCGAGTGCCAATATTTTTTATCTCTGTGAAAAGACACTAAATGTAGAGTACAAATTTTGTCCAATGACATTACAATATGGCAAAATGGCACAAAAAGTCATAACTTTTCTGTGGTTGAATCCTAAATGGTGTCATCCTGTGCATTTAGGGCACTAGGGAGGGTGCAGAGTGCTACGGAGTTGTACCCTATGTAGTGAGCTAACAGAGTGAATGAAAAGAAAACTTAAAGATGGCATTTATTCAGGTGTATACAGGTATACATGTGTGTATATATGTGTTTGTGTGTGCATGTGTGTGTGTGTGTGTGTGTGTGTGTGTGACCTCTGTTCCTCAGTGTCTGCGTCTGGGTCGTCTGGGAGGCTGGTGAGCTCCAAAGGGCCCTGAGTCTGCTCTGCCTTCAGCCTCTCTTTACCGAACTCTGAGGGGTAGATCTAACACACACACACACACACACACACAATTATACACAGTTATATAGAGAGCAGTTAGGGTAGATGATGAAGAGAAGGAGGAGGCAGAGGGGTGGAGTTACCGTGACGGACAGCACCACTCCTCCTTTAGGTTTGAAGGAGCTGAACAGAGCCAGCAGGTCTTTAGCTTTGAGCCGGTCCCAGTTCATGTTACACACCGCTAACCTGCAACTGACCTACACACACACACACACACACACACACACACACGATTACTCACACTTTGAGCACACTGCCACATATAGTACAATTATTCTGTCTGTCTGTCCATCTGTCTGTCTACTTATCCATCCACTGAACATCCTCTCTGCCTACCTACTTATCCATCAATCTAACCATCTGTCTGTCTGTCTATCCGTCCATCTGTCTGTCTGTCTATCCGTCCATCTGTCTGTCTGTCTATCCGTCCATCTAACCATCTGTCTGTCTGTCTTTCCTTCCATCTGTCTGTCTGTCTGTCTGCCTGTCTATCAATCAAACCTCCCATCTGTCTACCTATGCTTCCATTTTACCCTGTGTGTGTGTCTGTCTTTCTGTCTGTCTACCTACCTATCCATCCATTTAAACATCTCTCCATCTTCCTATCTATCCAATTAACAGTCTGTCCATCTTATGTCTGTCTGTCTACCTATCCATTCATCCAACAGTGTCTATCTGCCTGCCTATTTATCCATCCATCCATCCAACAGTCTGTCTGTCTGTCTATCTGCCTGCATATCCATCCAACTAACCTGTCTATCTATCCTTCCATTTTCTGTCTATCTGTCCATCTAACTATCTGTCCATCTAACCATTTCTCTACCTGCATTTCCTTCCATCAAACCTTCTGTCTGTCTGTCTGTCTATCCATCCATCTGTCTGTCTGTCATCCTATACTTCCATTTGTCTATCCATCTATCTGTTCTTCTAACCATCTGTCCATCTAAGTGTTTCTCTGTCTGTCCACTCATCCATCCACCCGTCTGTCTATCTATCCATATAACTGCCTGTCGCTCTATCTGTCTATCTGTCTATTTATTTCATTATTTTCTGATTTGCCTTTAGTTTCTTTCATTTCAGACGTGGTCACTTATCATGTCTAATCATGTCACTTATTCTTATATTATTAATTTATTCTCAATTATTCTTATGTCACACACACACACACACACACACACACAGAGTGGTAGAGTGTGTCTGACCTGCTCAGTGCGTGGCGCGTCCTTCCACATCTCCCCCCAGTCGTGTTCAATCTCCTCTTCCTCATGACGCAGGAAGTCCTCCACCTCATCCTCCTCCTCCTCATCCTCGTCCTCAGAGCTCGTCTCGATGTTGCCTTTTCCTCGGGCCAGATCAGGACCGCTGTCACTGTCGTCCTCCGACTCACTCCCGTCTTCATCATCTTCCTCAGCATCTTCATCATCACCTTCTTCTTCTTCCTCAGCATCTTCATCATCAACATCATCCTCATCATCATCAGCGGAGAGACCCACTCCTTTGTCAGTGTCGCTATATTCTTCTTCATCATCCTCCTCCTCAAGTTCATCATCATCTTCTGTGGAAATAAAACAATCAGTTGCACAGCGTCCCGGTGAACATCAAGCCACAACAAATCCCAGGAACTGCTCTGAGGAACTCGCTGGAGCCGAACTAACCGAATACCACACTCTGTGTCACGCTGTTACAGGAAAATAATCAGTGATGGAGTGGTGACAGTAACTCGGATTCATCACACCTCCCCATCACTGATTATTTTCCTACGACAGCACGTCCCCAAGTGTTTTATTCTCATTACACCGCAGCAATTTACCAAGACTAACAAAAACAACACATCATACTTTTTTATCCATTTATAGTTACGTTTGATGCTGTGGAATATCTGCAAAACAACTTGGTTCATGGACGTTTTTCCAGCGACCGCCACACAGGTCCCTGTGAATGAGCTGTTACTATAGAAACGATAAACTGCTAGAACCTAAATCTAAACCTGTGATGTGCAGCTGCACTACTGTCAGAGCTGCTGTTAGAGAAAATTAATCAACACCTTCTGACCAATCAGAATCCAGAATTCAACACTGCTGTGGTATAAGTGATGTGGTACAGAGGCTCAGAAAACTGGACAGTACATGTCTATAAGAGGAAAAACTGGTGACATCAGTGTGTGTGTGTGTGTGTGTGTGTGTGTGTGTGTGTGTGTGTGTGTGTGTTTTACCTTCTTCAACGACTCTCACTCCTTTAACTGGCTCTGCTCTTCTGATCTTCTCACACTCTTTGGATTTTAATGCCTCTTTCTTCACAGCTTTCTTAGTCAAAGGCTCCTCCCCCTTTTCAAGCTCCTCCTCTTCATCCTGAAGCTCATCCTCCTTTGCTTTTGCTTTTACTTTCTTCTTCTTCTTCTTCTTCTCCTCCTGCTCGGCGTCAGTGTCGCTCTGCTCCGAGTCGGACAGTTTGTAGAAGCGTTTCAGGTCCTCGGTGGACGTGTGGTTGACGGGACGGCCGCGTTTGTCCACCGTGTACTTCAGCTTGAAGCGCTCGTCGTGGAACATGGACTGGAAGCGCTTGTCGATGCGCACTTTCTGCTCCACGTCCGGCATCTCCCAGAAGCGGGGGTCCTTCTTGACGCGGGCGAAGCGCTCGTCAGCGCTCAGCTCTTTCTTAGACGACATGATGACGCTTTGTTTACAGACACAAACCTGGACATATATACAGGAGACGTATAAATAATACAGATGGACAGAAAGACGACTAACACTGTGTGTGACTACTTTTACATTTTATAATCAGGTTTTAACGCAACGTTTATATGAAATGCTACACAAAATGATGTAATGGTTTGTAGGCAGCTGTAAGTGCAGCATCTCTACATCACATGGGTTATAATTTGAGAATTAAAAAAAAAAAAAAAAGGTCTTTGTCAGGAAAAAAATGTTTTATCTCAAGATCTCAAGGAAAGCAATCATGTTTCATTAACTCGTGATAATGTTGAATAACGGAAGGTGACAACCTTTAAATTGTGTAAATAAATTATTTAAATCCATGACCATTTACAGCTTTTGAAAAAAAATGCATTGTGATTACTGATATTCTGTAATCATCACTTATAAGATATGTAAGGAATAAAACACTCTGTATCATGCCGGTATAGGAAAATAATCAATACATGAAGCAGGTTTACTCTTACAATCCTGAAGCTGATTATTTTCCCATAACAGCACATCCTGAAGTGTGTTACTCCTCTTACGCCACAGCAACTTCCAATAATTACAATTATTCATTCATTAATGAACAACATGTCATAGTTTTTAACCATTTGTTGTTACATTTAATGTCATGGAACAAGTTAGATCCTGTTCTTGCAGCTATAAACAGTCGTTCCCTCACCAGTCTGTCTCTTTTCTCTCTCTTACAGTTAATAGGAAATAAATAAATAAAAATAAATAAATAAAACTAAAATGCAGTTTGTTGTCTTTTATTACAGAGAAACTGAAAGTGTAATCTCCTCTGTCCTGAAGATGTCAGAAAAAAACCTAAAGTTACAGCTTCACCTCTGACTGTTACAAAGCGCTGACACTGGAGACTCCTTCCATCAATGTTAAATAAACGTCTCCTTACAGAAAACTTCACCATCTCAATGATTCTTCACAGGAAACAGTGTGAAAATGTTTAAGCTTTTCTTGCTGTAAATAAGATATAAAGTAAACCTATTGTGTTTTAACTCACATTCAAGGAACAGGTCAGAGGGAATATAACAATATTAAATAAAATAGTTTAGTTTTTAGAGATAAACAATAAAATGGAGGTACAGTGGCTATTCTTCTAATCCAGAAAGGAAGGGGGTGCAAACTTTTGCACTCAGTCTAAGTGTGTGACAAGGTGAAAGACAGTATAACATTCCTATAGTGTTTAATGTAAACTGTTATTGTACAACAGTGCATCAGTAACATTAACACAGATACCGCACACACTCATACATCATCATCATCATCATCATTAGCGCTTAGCATTCTGCTAACTGACAGAAAGAGACAAAACGGGTAAATAAATAAACTCAGTTCTGCTGAGTTTTAAAATTTAACTCCAGTAAACAGTGTAAAATGAAGCGAACACGCAAACACACTCACCGACTCAATATTTATACATCACGCACGATTCCTCGCTATACACGTGTTTTCCCGTGATGCACCAACTACTTCCGCTATCCCCCTAAGCCACGCCCCACTACGGCAAGCAAGAAGACTCACGCCGGGCCACGAATAAACCTCACGCGCTGGTGTTCGGATTAAAGCTGTTAGAATGGTTGGTAATTATTTACTAAACACAAATATTATTTATATTATTATTAATATCTTGTTTTTAATAAACTTCAAATAAGTAAGTAAGTAAGTAAATAAATAAATAAATAAAATGATCATTCAAAGAGAGATCTACAAAAAAAACTATTTATATTTTTTCCATATAAAATGTTTCTGCATAAATGAATTAAGGTGTTTAGTCATTTTTTAAAGTTAAATTTTTTAAATTTATTTAAATTTATTTAAAAAATGAAAATCTATTTAAAATTAAACTGATTTTATTGCAATGCATACACACACAACAGTCTCTAGAGTTTACACAGATTGGTGCAGAAAAATTAAAAAAAATTAAAAATACCCAAATTGGACAGCTGAAGACTGGAAAAAGAGCAAATGAGTTTTTTTTTTTTTTTTTTTTTTTGATCTGCAACTGTCCTGTTTGGGTGAGTCTGTGCCCACGATAGCCTCAGATTCCTGTTCTTGGCTGACAGGAGAGGAACCTGATGTGATCTTCTGCTGTGTAGCTCATCCACTTCGAGGTTTGATGTGTTGTGCATGCTGAGATGCTTTTCTGCTCACCACGGTTGTAAAGAGTGATTATATGAGTTATTATATCCTTCCTGGCAGCTCGAACCAATCTGGCCATTTTCTTCTACCTCTCTTATCAACAAGGCGTTTCCACCCAGAACTGTCACTCACTCAACGTTTTTAGTTTTTCGCACCATTCTGAGTAAACTCTAGAGACTGTTGTGTGTGAAAATCCTGGAGATTTTATGAAATATTGAAACCAGCCCATCTGGTACCAACAACCATGCCGTGGTTAAAGTCACAGACGTCACACATTTTCCCTATTCTGATGTTTTATGTGAACATGAGTACATGATTTTATGCACTGTGCTGCTGCCGTGTGATTGGCTGATTGAATAACTACATGAATGAGCAGGTGTATATCCTATTAAAGTGGCCACTGAGTGTATATACTAAAGGTGTAAAAGTTGTACCCTTCATGATACCACATCAGTGACAAGGAAAAGTATATTTTGGTATCTTTATTTCTAAGAGTGTAGTGTGACACGTTTGGGATAAGTGCAGCACTGTGATTTAGGGGAAGTATATTTGATTCCTAACATTACATTGCTCTCTTACGCTTCAAATTATTGCCTAGAAGAGCTCCATCCATCCATCTATTTTCTGTCCCGCATATCGTGCACAGGGTCGAGGGTTAGACTGGAGCCTATCCCAGGGGACTCGGGGCACAAGGCGGGGGACACCCTAGGGGGTTCGCATCTATGTCACCTTTTTCCCCCCTGAAGCTTCCTTTAGGTGTGCTTTTCAGCGTTCACACACTCATATTAATGCTGTGCAAAGTTTGCAGCATATCTAAAATAACATCATATGAATGTTCTTGATACAAATAAGCACAAATAAAAGACTGAGATGATTCATTTAGGCTCATATTTCACCTTACTGTACATTTCCTCCAGAAAATCCTGGTCATAACATACAATTACTTCCATGCCAACTTGAAACACACAGCACAGAGGATAAGGTAAAAAGGGCATTAAGCACAGAGCATGCAAACATTTAAAAAAAAAAAAAAAAAAAAGCTTGAGATGTATAAATTATTTTTCAAAATGTAATAATGTACAACAAATGAGGCAAAACAAGATACAAACTTGCACATCAGAAATAAGCAGAACTTATTATGTCTCTTGAAAACCTGTTTTTAAATGAATGTATGTATGTATGTTTATTTATTTATTTATTCTTTTATTCATTCATTCAATGAAAACCAAGAATATTACAAGATGGCATTCAAGTGACAATCAACTCAATCAACTTGATAACAGGGGCTTAGACACAACATTAATATTAACCAGGAGATTTAAGAAGAAAAAAAAGAAGGTATTGAGTGTATAAAACAATGACTTGCTCATATGTTAAAAAAAAAAAAAAAAAAAAAAAAAAAAAAGACACTCAGTGGCGCCACCTGCTGGTGTGATGATGTAACTTACAGAAAGCGTCACTGAACGATTCACTGATTCACTGAATGATTCACTGAACGACTCAGTGATCGAATCTTTCTGGGAAACAGATTGAAAAGATTTGATTCCCTGGGTGTCTGTCAGAGACACTGAGTCCTGCTACACAGGCAGCATATACAGTGAGCTCTGCTGGTTAGACCTGTGTGAAAGGTAAGTCAGAGAAGAGAGGCTGTGAGTAAAAGCTCTGATGTTTGTGCTGAGGATGCAGTCAAAGCCAATCTGTCAGCATTTAATCAGCATGTGTAGATATATCAACTATATCACAGGTAGTACAGGGTTAGTGTAACACTGCATTTGTTCTGGTTAATGTACAGTAATGGTGTTTTTTTTACATGGTTTTCAGAGGTTTAGCAATCAGATTAACCCACATTTGTGAACTGTTTTGTTTCCCTGCTGGCAAATGCCACACCCTCCAGGGAGCGCGCGCATAACAGGGCTGTTACTGCTGTCAGCTCATGTAAAAGTGCACAAGGAGGACTTACCCTGATGCCCCACAGGATAAAGAGACTCAACACAAAATCCTGTTTAGGATATACAGTACTGTGCAAAAGTCTTAGGCACCCTATTTATTTTTTTTAGTACAAACTTTGTTATAGATTTGTATTTTATGACTTCTACATTATTGATTCAGTATAAAACCATTTTAGATTCCAAACATTAGTTTTCCAGCACAAAATTAAATGTTACAGAAAAATGTTTGTATGTCAGTAAAGAAAGCAGCAGATTCCATAAGAGACACTTTTCAGATAAAAACATCCAGTAATGAAGGCTGCTCAGATGGGCTGGTTTGAGTACTTCAGAAACAGGTGTTCCTATTAAATTGGACTGTGAGTGTGTTTAAGTATACATATATTATACACACACACACAGTGGGTTTATCCGAATGGTAAGTGCTGCCCCTGTTAACTTAAATGTAGCCTATACCTAGTTATCTAAGAATTTCATCTAATCTTTAAAATTTTGTTACAAAAAATACAAAATTGTCTTGTTTATTACAAGAAGCCAACTTGTACTATATTTCCCCCTCAAACAACACACAGTCAAGCCAAACTGCAAAAGGTTCAACTAAATTACTTTCTGATAAATTGTAAAAAAACAAATAGAAAAACTGTTTCTGTTTCTGGTTGCAGCTCTGTCTTGATGGTGTAACATTCCAGAAAATACATTTTGATGCAAAAGCAACACCAAAAAGCGCAGGTGTAGAATACCCCAGAGGTAATACCCCTGATTGAATAAACAGTCCACATACAACAGTTTCTCTTGTATTTAAATAAAAATAACAATTAAAGCTGCAAGCAGCATTTTCGGGGGCCAAGCACCCAGACTCGGTGAGCCACACATTCACAGACATGCTACAGTTGTTGCCTAAGCAATCACAGGAAAGCAGAGTCATAACTTTAGGTAAAGGGATTCAAGAGTGATTTGTAGTTTCACTCATGATGTGTATGTGTTGACCAGGAACAGTGCTGGAATTCTCTGACTGTAGGAGGAAAGGTCTAGATGACCAAATGGGCAGCAGGGTGGCATTGCTGCAGCATTGTTTAGACAGGTGTCAAGATGATGTGACTCAAATTTGGTGAAGATTGGACAAAATTTGCAAAAAAAAAAAACTGTTTTTGACAAAATCCAAAATGGCGGAAATTGACGTGGAAATCCTGCACAGTATGAATTTGCAGCTCTTTCAGTCTTTGGAAGACGAGATGTGCTGGACAGAACATAACTTCGAAGTCGTTTGTCATCGTTGTGTTATTCTGGAGAGTCTCTAGGGGAACGTGACAAGGTATCGACAAGGTACATGCGTTTTCCCTTTTTGTATGTGATCGTGAAGTTGTACTTTTGCAATCTTAGCATCATACGTTGCAGCCTTGCTGGAGCTGTGTAGATGGGCTTGTTAAGGATTGTTACAAGTGGCTGGTTGTCTGTCTCAATGTGAATTTGTTTATCATGTATGAAGTCATTGAATTTGGTGCTTGCAAATACCACAGCAAGAAGTTCTTTTTCGATCTGCTCCGCAGCTCCAAGTCTGAACTGGGAAGCATCACAGATGAGTGTGACAGGTGTCTGAACCTCATAGTATTTCAGGGTAGGAGGAATACTACGATAACTTGCTAAGGTTTGGTATAAACCTTCCTAAGTAAATGATCATACCCAGGAAGCTCTGCAGTGCATTGATGTTGTCTAGCGGCTGCATTTCTGTGATTGCTTTTTGTTTTTGCTGGGTCTGGTCGTAGTCCCTTGCTTGTGAAAATGGGACCAACATAGCTCACCTTGTTTAGGCGGGATCTGCACTTTTGAGGATTCAATCTTAAGTTTAGTTCACGAGCACGATCTAACACTTTTCTTAGATTTATGTCATGTGCCTTCTCACCATTGCCTCCCACAATGATGTCATCTACTATCATTGCACAAAGGTAGCTAGCAAAGATCTGGCATAACATTCGAAGAAATCTGAATTGTCCAAATGGCGTAGTGAACCTAGTCAGTAGATAAGACTTCATCTGGAAGTAATTGTTGGATGATGATCTGCTTCCATGTTGATCTGCAAGATTCTCATCTTGTTTTACCTGGGCAAATGTCTACAAGGACATGATGTTGCATGAGGCTTCTGTGTCAATTTTCAGTCCAATTGGCTTTCCACTGATTCAAACTGTGCAAGATATTGTGGTTTTCTTTGAGTCAATTCCGAACACGTTTTGATGATTCAAAACAACTCTATCTATATAGAATGGAGTCTTCTCTGTTATCTGAAGCTATGGCAAGATCAATTTGGTTTACAGTCTTTTTTAGACTTCAAGGACGATGAGCTTTCTCTGATTTGCAGCATTTTTGGAAGTGGTTCCATTTGTTGCACTTGTGACATTGCTTCCCATACGCAGGACATTTCTCCCTTTTGCCTCATGATTGCTTCCACAGCTGGTGCAGTTATGAATTTATTGTGGGGCAAATTTGTCTACATGTTTGTATTTAGGAGAACGAAACAGTTTTCTTTTTACTGTTCGTGTTTGCTGAGTTGTGCTTTGGTGCAGCTAGTGTTTGTGTGTGCTGATCCATCAGTTCATGTATTTGGCATATTTCAATGGCTTTGGTCAACTCGCAGCAGCGATGAATATATAAAATTCCTGCTCAAACACACGCCAGTTTTCGGCGATATTGCCATCAAGGACAAGTGGATCAGGTCTGCGGAAGCCTTCGGCCAGATTTTATTGTACGATGAACAATGTGCTCTAAATCTGGCTGTACTCGACGGGAAATGACCGCTTCCTGTGTGGATGCATGTTGGAAGGGTTTTGAATATCTCTATTACCATGGTCAGTATTCCATACAAAGCACTTGACACCATGTTGAATAATGAGCAATAAGACAAAGGTTCTCTTTAACAAAATGTTTCTTTACTCATAAAGATGCAGGAGTTGAACAGGCACATGTGAAAACCTCTGTTCTCTCTCACTCGCACACACACACACACACACTCACGCCTGCACAGAAGACAAGCTAAAGGAACTTAATCTGAGACTCTGAGAATTTAAAGCAACAGAACACTATTGTGATCCGCAGACACTAACCAAGGGGAAAGGAGAAAAAAAAACAAAAAAAAAAACAGGTGAGAGTATTCAAGAGGGTACATGACAGGGTCATGTGATCTGTTGTAATCTGTGAGGCTGATGGGAGTTGATGTTCAAGATGTCCGAAACTGGCTCGTATCATGTGTTTGTCAACAGACAGTAGATGAAAAATACGCAGACACAAATTTAACATGAATTAAAGAATAGCTAGGAATCTTCACATAAATACACACTGCATTGAAAACATGTAACCTAATAAAATATGATATATTTGAGGTTAAAATGTTTAGGGAAAAAAATCTTTCTTTGCACCTCTGGTCACAATATTGATTATTGATCTATGAAATGATTTAAATGAATGCTCATTTAAATTCAGAAATAAAAAGTGAGACTTTTAGTAGTTATTTCTGCAATATCTGCCATGGCTCATGCTTGTCCAACTTGAAGGCATCATCTCTGCCTCCACCTCACACTGCAAGCAGCTCTTCTCACCATCAGTCAGAGCAAGGCACATTTCATGGAAATGTAATTAAAAAAATACAAGTATTGATTTTCCCACTATAAATCCCCTAAAATGATACTTAAATGGTGTTGTACTTAAGTACTTTACATCGCAGTACAAGTACAAGGTCACTTAGAAGTACAAATATGCCTTTTAATTATGGTGACAATTGTGCCTTTTACAGGAGAGTAATTACATCATGGGTATGTCTTCTTCAACATCACGATGTTCACCACCAACTATGGAAGAGCCGGGTAAGTTGTCACACTGTTCACATTCCAACACCGGAGATGGTAATGCAAAAATGAAATAGCTGTTTTGGGTGACTTCAAGTCATGCTAATCTGTGTAAACTCTAGATACTGTTGTGTGTGAAAATCCCAGGAGATCAGCAGATTCTGAAATACTCAAAGTAGCCCACAGGGCATCAAAAACCACGCCACAAAGTCACAGACTTTAATAAAACTATCATGTTACGGCGTACGCTTCATACACTTCTACAATAGACACTAATGATAATGCTCGGTTTTCTCTTACAGCTTTTGAAAGACCGTGGAGGGAAGTAAATTGGAGGTCAGTATCAATGCATCACTTGTACCTGTGAGGTGTGTATGTGTGTGTGTGTGTGTGTGTGTGTGTGTATCTGCGTGTATTTAAGGGTTCACCAAGGTGTAACCCTTGTAATTATTTTCATATAACAGCATGGACTAATGTGTGTTATTTCATTTATACCACAGTGATTAAAATTTTTTTATTTATTAATGAAAGACACATTGTTCTTTTTAACTGCATATGGTTACATTTAATGTTATGGAACATCTGCAAAACAAGTTAGTTCCTGTTCTCACTTACATTATAGCAGTTATAAACAGTCATTCTCTCACCAGCCCATCTTTTTTTCCTCTCTCTCGAAGTTAATAAGACAAAAAAAAACACCACATCTTATCATATGACTAAAAAAAAACCAGGAAGTGTAACCTCTGTCCTGAAGACTTTCCTGTGTCGGGAAACTGACTTGTACAAAGCACAGACATTAGAGACTCTTTTCATGAATACTAGATAAACATCTCCTTAAAGAAAACTTCATATCAGCGATTATATGCTTTTCTTTGTTAAACAACACCACAGTTTATAAAATCCATTTATTATCAGGCTTAGATCATGGAGATCGTCTGCCATACAGGTCCTTGTGAATGAGACGTTAATATAGAAACGATAACATATTAATACACTAGTTCTAATATATAAGTTGTAATAATTTCACACCTAGACAGGTTTGAAAAAACATGGTCACCTCCATGAAAGTATGTCTTTTGTTTGCTCTGTCAGAGCACATAAAGCTCATAAAAAGCTACATTAACAGCACTTTTACAGTTACAGGCCTGAGTGGCTCTTGGTTCTGTCCTAATGTAATGAACTTCAAACATTCATGCTACATTTTGGACTGAAATTGCAACACAGCAACAACAGCTTAGCAGCAAGCTACCTGGCTAACGTTAGTGATAGCTCATCGCTCTAAAAACCACAGAGATGCACATCGACTTCAGGAAACGCACATCTTCCCCCTCCACACTCATTCTTAATAATTCATTAGTGAGCACTGTCACTTCGTTCAAGTTTCTGGGAACTACGATCACACAGGATCTCAAAAAGGAGATGCATACATCATTCATCAACAAGAAAGCTTAGCAAAGGATGTACTTCTTACGGCAGTTGGCAAAGTTTGATATACCCCAGACTATACTGGTGCAGTTCTATACTGCCACTGCCACTATCTGGTTTGGTGCAGCCTCCTGCAGAGAGAAGAGGAAGCTGCGACGCACTATCAACTCCGCTCAGAAAACCATCACCTGCAGTCTGCAGTCACCACTTAGACAAAGAGGCGAGCAGGAAAAATCATCAGTGACCCCTCCCACACTGCTAATTACCTATTCCAAAAACTACCATCAGGAAAGCAGTTCTGCTCCCTGATAACAAAAACCTGCACGCCATCGAAACGGCTTCTTTCCACTGGTAATTTCTGTTATTAACCAGGCAGTATTCAACTACAATCCTGACCTGCCAGTAACAAGCAATCTGCAAATTGTAAATGTTTTTATGAACTATATATCACTGATATTATTTATTACATATTACAGTTTTTCCACTCCGTTTAATGCACCCTGAACTGCATCCAGCTGCTATTTCTATCTTCACTGTAGTGTAAATTACAACAATTACAGCCTACCATTTCCACTTAAGGTGTAATATTTTTATATTCGGTGCAATATTTGTATATTAGGATGGTAATTGTGTTGAATTGCCTGAGATGTGTGTGTTGAATGTATCGTGTTGTGACCGAACACCAAGAAAAATTCCTAATACATGTAAATGTATATAGCGAATAAAATGATTCTGAAACTATAATGTTGATGATTACCTTTTCAAACCAGTGATTAGTACGGTCAGTGTTATAGATTTCACCATGTACTGTGCCGGTTTATTTACTGATCTAAAGCCAATAGAAACTATAAACTATAAACTAATATAAACATACACAAGGGGGACTTAATACTGTTCACATTGTGAGCCACCGTGTTGATTTGATTTTTGATTAGACTTGATTTAAAATTTCGAGTTAAGGGGGTGTTTTTTTGGCTTTTCTTGGTTGTAAGACAGGAAATTATAAGTTTTAACTTTGCCTTGAACACAGCATAAGTACTCTTGGAACGTCACTCATCCAATCAGATTAGTGGATTAGTGTTATATAAAATATATATAATATTAGTTTCTCTCACTACTCTAGTTGTTACGTAATTAGATTAGACTCTCTCTAGACGCCCCCCTTCCCTCCCCTCCCCATCCTGTTGTGTGTTTAAACTGATAAGCTTGCTTTCAAACAAACCATGCAAGAATTTGGTCTACTTGAACCTAAACCCAGGTGCAATGACAGCGTATGACATCTGGGCCTGGTCTTCAGAGAGAAAAGACTTTTAAGCACAAAGTCCTTTGCGAGCTGCGCAGAGAGATACCGCTTAACACTTTACCATATATTTTTGATGCAAAAATGTACTTTATTAGGCTTATGTCCCCTTTTTTTCCTTTCTGTTAGTGATGGAGAACAGATGTTACGAAAACTGAAGGAGTTTCAGTCAACCCAAGGAGTTGACGGTCTCAGGATTTTGGTTGTTGGACCAATAGGTGCTGGGAAGTCTTCCTTTATCACCTCAGTAAATACTGCCCTCCAAGGCCGCAATACTTACCTCGCTCATTCACTCAGCGGTGGTTTCATCCCCACTCTCAAGGTAACAATAAGTCACCTATTCTGAATATCTAACAATCAAATATAGTGTCATTTTCAATTTAAATATAGAAATTGCACTTCTGTTTGTTTTCCAGTACAACATGTACAAGCTGAAAAAAGACACAGATGGATCTTTCTTTCCATTTATGTTCAGTGACACCATGGGTCTGGGAGAAGATTCAAGTGGTGCATACATAGATGACTTAATCAGAATTCTACAAGGTCAAGTGCAAGAGGGATACACAGTAAGCTGACATTCATTTAGTTTAGGCAAATACACAATATTTCCAAGAATGCTATAAAGGTATAAGGTATGTAACTGTGAGATTTCTCCCAGTGTTTATACTGCAGTGTAGTTCACATATATACCACCATTTTGCTCTAAAAAAATTTTATTGATCATCAATGATCATGTAGATCAAGAGTTTCTCTTACAGTTACCCATGATAGCATTGCTGGTTGAAATACATGTTTAGTGAAAATTTGCATCTCTTTTTGACGCCTCTTGAGTTTACAACAGTGCAGTGTTATGATGAACTATCATTTTATTTTCAGTTTAATATTTCAGGGGAGCTGAATGCTGAAAGCAACGACTTTAATGCAACCCTGAGTCTAAATGACAGAGTTCACTGTCTGGTGTTTGTCCTGCCAGCAGACAACATCTCCACAATGCCTGGAGGAATTTTTCATAAAATGAAACTTGTTCTGCAGCGAGCACGTGAATTGGGTGAGACATCATCCTCAAGGTCTAAGGTTCAAGGTTCTTTGTCACATACATCCTGTCATCCTGGTTTTTTTTTTTTACACTGGTTCATTCGCAATAAATTGCCCACATATGGTGGTTTGGGAAAGCATTTAAACCCCTTCAGTTTTTACACATTTAATTTGGATTTCATTTAAAATGGATGAAATTGACTTGTTTTGCCATTAATCTTCACACAATAACCCATACTTCCAATGTGAAAACACATTTTTAGAAATATCTGCAAATTTAGTACAAATCAGACCCTTTATTCACCTTTCTGAAGTACGTGTCCTTCCGAGAGTTTCTCTCATCTCTGTGGAGGACTTCTAAAGCTATGGTAGAGTGGCCACTGGGTTCTTGGTCACCTCCCTGACCAAGATCCTTTTAGCTGTTACTTAGTTTGTCCAGGTTGCCATCTCTAAGACTCATCCTGGTGGTTCCAACCATCTTCCTTTTCACAACAGAATGGAGTCCACTGTGCTTCTGGCAACACTCAAAGCTTTAGAACAGATTTACACTCTTGCACAGTTCTATGTCTCGACACAATTTGATTGTGGAGGTCTAAGTATTCTTGGAATTCCAGGCTTGGTTTTTGGACTGACATGCACTGTGAATTTTTGGATCTCATCCACATAAGTGTGTGCCTTTCTAAATCATGTCCAATCAATTGAATTTGCCACAGGTGGACTCCTGTCAAGTTCTAGAGACGTCTACAAGATAATCAAAGCAAACACTGTGCACCTGAGCTCACTTTGGAATGCCTTGAGTCTAGGATCTGTATACTTATGTAAACTTTTCTCTTAATTTTTTAAATAATTTTTAATAAACCTGCAAAAAAAAAAAAATCTAAAAATGTGTTTGTACTTTGTTTATATGGATTATTGTGTGTAGGTTAATGGCAATATTTAAATTTAATCCATTTTAAATTAAATCTATTACACAATAAAATATGCAAAAACTAAATACTTTCTGAACCTACTCTATTACTCACTGATAAGCTCTATGATGTATTACCATTGATTCAGAATCAAAATCAAAAAGATTTGTTTCAACAAATATTATACAGCTTAACATCAGACAATTAAAACATATGTACATATGAATGTCCTGCACAGGAATTCCTCAAGTCGTCATCATGTCCAAGGTGGATAAAGGATGTTCACTGGTATCAGAGGACCTGAAAAAGATCTACGAGAGCAAGAAAATCAAAGCTAAGGTAAGTATAAGAACCTCATTCAGGTGAACTCACAAAGTTACCAGTCTCTAGCACAGAAACTTAACCACTGATCAGTGCCCTGAAATACAACATGAGCTTTACTATAGATTCATGCAGGTTATTCTGAGTATCTGTCTTTCTAGATGGAGGAGTGCAGTATCAGACTGGGTATTCCAATGAACTACATCTTCCCTGTAAAGAACTACCATGAGGAAATCACCACCAAAGCTGTGACAGATATTCTGATTCTCATGGCAGTAACAACTATTGTGGATTTTGCCAATGACTTTGTAAAAAGGAATGTGTAAAAAGAACAGAAAAAATGATGCATATTGGGAAGTTCTGTGGGAAGCAGAAGAGATTGTATATTATGGAAGATTCCTGTCAATTTGTATAATTGATTCTTTTGAAATAAGTGTGAGGCAACTATATATTTGGTCATTGATCTGCTATTGAAGTGGGTGAAAACAAATAACAACACATAGAATTAAAAGGGTGTACACTAGAGGTGGGTGTGCACAGGACTGGTTTTAAATCCTATTCCCACCTGCTCCCACCATTATTATTTATTTTTGCAGCTCCTCAGGATATATTTTCTGATGAACTTATTCAGATCTATTTCTCAAAATATTAACAAACTACTAATTTAAATCAGCATGCCCCTAATTGGAAGAAAGTGTTTACTGAAGATGAATAAATAAAAGCAGTAAATGGGTCGCTCAGCACTGTGTGAGCATCCTATTCGCGTTTGTGTTAATTAACTTGGCCTGTTTTTTGTCCTGCAAGCTTCATATCTAACTGCATGCATGAAAGTAAAACCCGCCAACATTCACGCTCTTTTTTGGTTTCAGTCCCGATGCATACCTCTAATGTACAAACAAGATAATTCTGTTTGATTGTGAGGAAGTTTATCTCTTCGTTCATAACATTAACATTAACAGGTGTGTTGCATAATACACAACTACAATGATTTCAGTTACTAAGAATGGTAGCAGGTTTTATTCAGTAGTTCGTGAAGATAAAGTATGTTAGAAAACCAAGGCTGTTTGGCTTTGACATAAACTGATATCTGCTAAAACTGATATGACGTGCTGTTTACCAAGGCTAACTCGCTTCCCAAAAGGCGACTGAGTCCAGGAGCCCTGATTAGCTAACATTATTAACAAATGCAAATGTCCATAGCTTATATATGACTTTCACATCTTCACATATATATGAAGAAACACATATATGGTCCATATGTGACAGTGTGTGTAAGGTGAGTCTCTCTCTCTCTCTCTATGAATATATGGATGAAAGAAGAAGCTGTATAGGTTGAGTCTGTTGACTGACAGACTTACCATTCCTGAATTCAAACACTTATGATGTTCAAAAAACTGTCTTGTTGAAAAAGATCTTCAAATAAATCTGTCAGTGCCATTTTGGAGCTTTCTGACTCTTTATTATTGGCCCAATCTGGAATTTTTACCACCGAGTACCATAAAACTGTATCCATTTGTCCTATCACAAGAACATTTGGCGGAAGGCAGGAATGCAACCTAGAAGGAACGTCAGTCCATCTCAAGGGCACCATGCACACACTCATCCCCACCTAGTGGCAATTTACTGTTGCCAATCTAACAGCAAGTTTTTGGGAAGAGGGAGGAGGGTTGTCAGAGTCATGTTTTTATGCTAATTTGGGCTAGTTTTGGGACAAGGTTGCTGGTGGAAAAAGAAAGTCTGCAGGTGGTGTTTTGGGCTAGCTTAAAAGATCTTATTTTAAAACTAATAACTGAAATGAAATCTATTCAACATATAGGCTATGGCAAAAAAAAATGGAAAGTGTAAATGCAGACAGTGGATTCTCATTTATCAATCTTTTAGTAAAGTTTTGTGTAAATGTTTACTTAAGCCAAACCCAACTAAAATTTTCCACCAGATTTACAAAAGTTTCGGAAACGCTGATATTCTTGAGGTAGGAATACTGGATGTGGTGCGAGTCCATCTCATGGCACCATGCACACACTCGTTCACACCAAAGGGCAATTTATTATCGTTAATCCACCTAATGGCATGTTTTTGGGAGGAGGGTTGTCAGGGTCACATTTTTATGCTAATTTGGGCTAGTTTTGGGACAAGGTTGCAGGTGGAAAAAAGCAAGTCTGCAGGTGGTGTTTTTTGGGCTAGTTCACGCGATCTTAAACTTATGAATCAAATAAATGTATCTATGTTGTACAGAACCATGTCAAGTCAAGTCAAGTGGCTTTATTGTCATTTCAACCATATACAGCTAGTTAGTACACAGTGAAACGAAACAATGTTCCTCAAGAAAGCTGTTCATGCATTTTTGACCAATAAATGAACTCTATTGTCACTGTTCTTTCATATAGCAGCAACATTTTGGGGCTGTTTCAGGTGTTTTTTGTGTTTTTGTAGATGTAATTGGGCTGGAAACCAGAGAACCCAGAGGAAACCCACATGGACATAAGGAGAACAAGGAACATGGATGACAGAAATATGCAATATAAACAAATTAAAACATGCATACAAACTACAACTATAGAAAAAACAATCATGTGACATTCATAATAACGACATAAATGTTAACAGTTTTAGGTATTTCATGTTTTTTTTTTTTTTTTTTTACCAATCTGAAAGTAATTATGACTGAGATAACAGACTAGCTGTGTGAATGTTGCTCCATTGCTCCTCTTACACCATTTCCTGAGTGCGACCCAGTTCCATGTTTTACACACAAGGTCTCACTTCGCGGTTCAGGTCCAAATGTGCACTACTTATGCTCAGAAATAATCCAAAATCCCAAACATACTAAAATATCATACCAAATAATATGTTATCTCACTATAGTTTTAAGAACTATGTGAGATTTGTCACATATATTAGTTCATATTTAAAAATGAATGCAAAGGTAGCTGTTTATTCCTTTACATAATTTACAAAGCATGTTTTCTGATGGTTTGTGGGGTTGTGTGTGTGTGCGTGTCCAGATTTCGACACAATCAGCAAGACAATCAGCAGTCTTTTACTTAACAAAAGTGTCTGTAATCTTAGGCACTGTGTGTATTCCAGTACACATTCACAGTAATAACTTGTAACTATATACCGTATATAAACAACTAAAGTGTGTAATTTGTAGGACTGTAAAAGGTATTTGGGAGTGGATGTTGATGGGAGCCTGATTGGATGTGATGGATTTTAAATATGTCAGTTAACTGTAAAAGCAATCAGACTCCTGAACAATACTTCAAACACTAATCACCTGACTCCCCATCATCCCTACTGACTGTTACCCTGTTGTCACACAATGCACAGAGCACCTTACTTACCTACCAACTCAATTTTTATATATTATATACATTATATTTTTATGTATATATATATATATATATATATATATACACACACACACACTATATTGCCAAAAGTATTGGGACACCCCTCCAAATCATTGAATTCCGGTGTTCCAATCACTTTCATGGCCACAGGTGTATAAAATCAAGCACCTAGGCATGCAGACTGCTTCTACAAACATTTGTGAAAGAATGGGTTGCTCTCAGGAGCTCAGTGAATTCAAGCGTGTTACCGTAATAGGTTGCCACCTGTGCAATAAGTCCATTTGTGAAATTTCCTCACTACTAAATATTCCACGGTCAACTGTTAGTGGTATTATAACAAGCAATGGAAGCAATTGGGAACAACAGCAACTCAGCCACGAAGTGGTAGGCCACGTAAAATCATGTAAAAATCTCGTAAAATCAGTGCATGCTGAGGCGCACAGTGCGCAGAAGTCGCCAACTTTCTGCAGACTCAATTGCTACAGACCTCCAAACTTCGTGTGGCCTTCAGATTAGCTCAAGAACAGTGCGTAGAGAGCTTCATGGAATGGTTTTCCACGGCTGAGCAGCTGCATCCAAGCCACACATCACCAAGTGCAATGCAAAGCGTCGGATGCAGTGGTGTAAAGCACGCCGCCACTGGACTCTAGAGCAGTGGAGACGCGTTCTCTGGAGTGACGAATCACGCTTCTCTGTCTGGCAATCCGATGGACGAGTCTGGGTTTGGCGGTTGCCAGGAGAACGGTACTTGCCTGACTGCATTGTGCCAAGTGTAAAGTGTGGTGGAGGAGGGATTATGGTGTGGGGTTGTGTTTCAGGAGTTGGGCTTGGCCCCTTAGTTCCAGTGAAAGGAACTCTTAATGCTTCAGCATACCAAGACATTTTGGACAATTCCATGCTCCCAACCTTG
Source organism: Pangasianodon hypophthalmus (assembly GCF_027358585.1). Classification (NCBI taxonomy): domain Eukaryota; kingdom Metazoa; phylum Chordata; class Actinopteri; order Siluriformes; family Pangasiidae; genus Pangasianodon; species Pangasianodon hypophthalmus. Next base: position 15,416,529 of record NC_069735.1, on the reverse strand, counting down.
TGGGAACAGTTTGGAGCGGGCCCCTTCCTCTTCCAACATGACTGTGCACCAGTGCACAAAGCAAGGTCCATAAAGACATGGATGAGCGAGTCTGGTGTGGATGAACTTGACTGGTCTGCACAGAGTCCTGACCTGAACCCGATAGAACACCTTTGGGATGAATTAGAGTGGAGACTGCGAGCCAGGCCTTCTCGTCCAACATCAGTGCCTGACCTTATACATGCGCTTCTACATGAATGGTCAAAAATTCCCATTAACACACTCCTAAACCTTGTGGAAAGCCTTCCCAGAAGAGTTGAAGCTGTTATAGCTGCAATGCAACTTCATATTAAACCCTACGGATTAAGAATGGGATGTCATTAAAGTTCATGTGCATGTAAAGGCAGACGTCCCAAAACTTTTGGCAATACAGTGTGTATATATATATATAAATTTTTTTTTTTTTTTTTTTTTTAGGGAGACTTGCAAAGTAAGAATTTCATTGTATGGTATGAACCATTGTGTTTTCACCGTGCATCTTGAATCTTGAATCTAAAATACTGTGAAATTTAAAAACAGCAGGTTCATACTGTATTTATATGAACAGTATTTTGGCAACAGTGAAAACACTGTTAATTTTACAGTAAGTAAATTGCAAGTAAAGTAATTTTACAGTAAGTAAATCTGCTGCCAGTTTTTTTTTTTTCTGGGGGGGGGGTGTTTTTGTTTGTTTGTTTGTTTGTTTGTTTATCTTGTTTTTTTAAACACGAAAAGGTTTTACTGTGTACATAAAAACAAATTGCTTTCTCGTTTAAAAGATTCAAAAACTTCCTTGAAGTCAAAAACTTCCTAGACAGTAAGCATGGCACACAAGACAAACAGCATAGAAAGATGAAAGTGAAACAAAATATCAGGCCACAGACAAAACAAGGGAGGTTGTAGGTTACTCAGTACCACTCATCAGATTCCTTCTGTGTGGGCCGAAGGTAAGTCACAGCAAGCTGACTGTATGATAACTCCAACCTTGGTGCTAAACATTCTCACTCAAAGTCAAGAGTTAATTAGTTAATGAATAGAATGAATAGGCTGTATGACCTGCAGGGCTGAGTTAGTGTAACACTCAGGTTGCTCAGGAGTGGGTTTCCTGAAACCTTCATAATGTTACTTTATTATCTTGATTGTAAAAATGTTCTTTAATTAACGTTCTTTACTTGTTCGTAAATTAACAGGAGTAATAGTGCAGTTGAGAAATGCTGCCAAATTGAGTCATGTCTTTTATTCTTCTTCTTCTTTTTCTTCCGGACCGAGTACATGAAAACTCTTCATCTTCCTCACACTACTTCCTCAAAAAGCTGCTAAGATTCCTCCTTTCAAGCTGCTAAACATATTTTTACACATTTTTACATATAACATCTATAGTTTGTCTAATAGATTCTATTCTACTCTATTTTTCTATTTTATTCATTATATTCTGCTTTTTTTATATTATATTCTGCTTTTATTATATTCTGCTTTTATTATATTCTGCTTTTATTATATTATATTCTGCTTTTATTATATTCTGTTTTATTATATTCTGTTTTATTATATTCTGCTTTTATTATATTCTGTTTTATTATATTCTGTTTTATTATATTCTGTTTTATTATATTCTGTTTTATTATATTCTGCTTTTATTATATTCTGTTTTATTATATTCTGTTTTATTGTGGATCACAGTTGCACTGTGGGATGAGGCACTAAGGAAGAACATTTCACTACAGTAATACATCACATGTATGTAATGTATGTGACAAATAAAGAACCTTGAACCTAAAAAAGCCGATAAACGTGTGGGGGGAAATAACAGACCGCATTTCAGCTCTTACTCTACCGCCTGCTCCTCAGATCCTGCTGCAAACTTCTTTTACTCTTTGTGGTCTGACTTCTGAAGTGATGACATGGCTTGGTCAAAAAGAAAAATGAAAAGTCGATAATGAAAACATAATGACAGCCCAGTATTGAGGACAGAGAAGCCTAGCCGCTGAGGGACTGTGTATCTTTTGGTTATTCTATTTTCGCGACAATAACAGAATTAAAAATAAAACATGAACGGTTATATGATTGTGGTTTCAAAATCCAGGCAGTATAAATGACAAACAAGCTATTTATCAGAAACTGCAGATACATGTACCTTTCCCTTCCTCTCTGAGTGACTCAGAGTGAATCAGTTTAAATGCTCGACTCACTGAGTGACTCAAACTGAATCAGTTACCTCCTCGACTCACTGAGTGACTCAGACTGAATCAGTTTACATGCTCGACTCACTGAGTGACTCAGACTGAATCAGTTTACATGCTCGACTCACTGAGTGACTCAGAGTGAATCAGTTACCTCCTCGACTCACTGAGTGACTCAGACTGAATCAGTTACCTCCTCGACTCACTGAGTGACTCAAACTGAATCAGTTACCTCCTCGACTCACTGAGTGACTCAGACTGAATCAGTTTACATGCTCGACTCACTGGGTGACTCAGACTGAATCAGTTACCTCCTCGACTCACTGAGTGACTCAGACTGAATCAGTTTACATGCTCGACTCACTGAGTGACTCAGAGTGAATCAGTTTACATGCTCGACTCACTGGGTGACTCAGACTGAATCAGTTACCTCCTCGACTCACTGAGTGACTCAGACTGAATCAGTTACCTCCTCGACTCACTGAGTGACTCAGACTGAATCAGTTTACATGCTCGACTCACTGAGTGACTCAGACTGAATCAGTTTACATGCTCGACTCACTGAGTGACTCAGACTGAATCATTTACCTCCTCGACTCACTGAGTGACTCAAACTGAATCAGTTACCTCCTCGACTCACTGAGTGACTCAGACTGAATCAGTTTACATGCTCGACTCACTGGGTGACTCAGAGTGAATCAGTTACCTCCTCGACTCACTGAGTGACTCAAACTGAATCAGTTACCTCCTCGACTCACTGAGTGACTCAGAGTGAATCAGTTTACATGCTCGACTCACTGGGTGACTCAGAGTGAATCAGTTACCTCCTCGACTCACTGAGTGACTCAGACTGAATCAGTTTACATGCTCGACTCACTGAGTGACTCAGACTGAATCAGTTACCTCCTCGACTCACTGAGTGACTCAAAGTGAATCAGTTACCTCCTCGACTCACTGAGTGACTCAAAGTGAATCAGTTACCTCCTCGACTCACTGAGTGACTTAAACTGAATCAGTTTACATGCTCGACTCACTGAGTGACTCAAAGTGAATCAGTTTAAATGCTCGACTCACTAAGTGACTCGAAGTGAATCAGTTTACCTCCTCGACTCACTGAGTGACTCAAACTGAATCAGTTACCTCCTCGACTCACTGAGTGTCTCAGACTGAATCAGTTACCTCCTCGACTCACTGAGTGACTCAGACTGAATCAGTTACCTCCTCGACTCACTGAGTGACTCAGAGTGAATCAGTTTACATGCTCGACTCACTGGGTGACTCAGACTGAATCAGTTACCTCCTCGACTCACTGAGTGACTCAGACTGAATCAGTTTACATGCTCGACTCACTGAGTGACTCAGACTGAATCAGTTACCTCCTCGACTCACTGAGTGACTCAAAGTGAATCAGTTACCTCCTCGACTCACTGAGTGACTCAAAGTGAATCAGTTACCTTCTCGACTCACTGAGTGACTTAAACTGAATCAGTTTACATGCTCGACTCACTGAGTGACTCAGACTGAATCAGTTTACATGCTCGACTCACTAAGTGACTCGAAGTGAATCAGTTACCTCCTCGACTCACTGAGTGACTCAAAGTGAATCAGTTACCTCCTCGACTCACTAAGTGACTCCTTTTATAGGAGTTATTCGGTGATAAATAAAAGGGCATGGTTGATGAGGGGATTGACTGTTTTGGATGCGAGAGTCACACCTAATGAACGCACTTTCCAACACACACCTACCACCCCTGGCAAAAATTATGGAATTACCACACTTAGATGTTCTAAGCTTTTTTACTTTATAGCAAACAAACAAATCACAGATATGACACAAAAAAGGTTTTGTTCAGTAGCTTAACATTCTGGCTTTGTGAAACATACATCAAAAAAATTCGCTGACATTTCTTTTATTAATGGCATGTCGTTTTCCAAATCAAGTAGAGGAAAAAAGTTTGGAACACATAGTGTTCAAGCGGGCTTTACCCTTTATCCCACTTTACCAAAATTCACCATACTATCCATCTCCATAAGTCACTTAGAAGTACAGATAAGATAATAGGCCTACAACTTTTAATTATTGTGCCATCTGTACCTCTTACAGGAGTGTAATTTCATCATGGGTCCAAAAAATTCAAGTAAGTTTTCCCATCTTTTATTTATGAATTAAGATGTTAGACTAAAGTACCTTTGTACAGTGCTTAATGTTTCATATTTAATGCTAGCTAATGCAATTAGCAGGTCCTGATATTAATTCATTTCTCCTCACACTTAGAATGCTTGGGTGTGATGGACCTATAACAGAATCAATACAGAAACGAAATAACAATTCAAACAATTCAAACAAAACAATATAAAAGTAAATAAAAATCAACTGTCCACCTTTTGGATAAGGGATAAGCTCCAGAGTCACGACAATCCTTACCTGGATAAAGCGCTGAAGATGAAGGAATGCATGAGAATAGAGCAAAGTGATTTCCTGTGTGCGTGAAAATTACAAACAGTATATTTTACATTTTTAAGTTTTTAAGTTTTTTAAGATTGGATAATCACATATTTCAGCCTTAATTTCAGCAGTAATTTAAAAGGCTTTCTTAAAAAATATTTTGTGTCTTTAAAGAACAATTGTCAAAATTCACCATTATGAACTTAGTGAACTTAATTTTCACAGATGCAAGTTAAATCAGGAAACTTCAACATCTAAAAGTCCATACACTACATGCAAAAAGATAACTGAAACATCATACTGTAGTATGCACCTTAAATACACTGGCTAATGATCTGTTTTCTCTTACAGCTTTTGAACAACCATGGAGGACAGTGAATTGGAGGTCAGGGTCAATGTATTAATGCATCAGTTTTAGGTTATGCATTAATAGGTTATAGATTGGACTCACTCACTCTTCTCGTTTAAGAGCATGATATTGTACTTTCTAACTCTCTCATTCCCTGATTTAGTTTATTATAGTATTAGATTAGACTCTGTTACTCTTTGGTGTATTGTAATACATTAGATTCTCTTACTATTCTATTGGTTGCTATATAGTTTGTATTTTGTTCTTCTTTTCCCCAGTGTGGTTTATAATAGTACTATATTGGACTTTCTTCTGCCCATTTGATTTATTAATGCATTAGATTTTTGACTCCCTCACTCTCCTTTTTGGTTTATTATAAAAGGCCAGACGCTCTCACACTCTCTCTTCCCTGATTGGTTTATTATAGCATTAGATCAGACTCTCTCGTGTCCCTTTCCCAAACATTGGCAGCACTGGCAGCTCGTCGTGACCCTTCGGTTCCATTTGCAAAGTTTGGAAGTCGCAGATTGACATTGTCTGCTCACAGCTGATGGAGGATCCCTCTGCATGGACTGCAGTCCACTAGTGGTGCTCTCGAAATTGTTCATTATCTCGATCAATTTTGCACACATCCGTCCATCATCACTGGCGGCATTTAACAGGTTGCTTCGCAATTCTTTGCTAGAGAAGCTACGCGCAAACTGGTCTCGCAACTGATCTTCCAGATTGGTGCCAAAATCGCATGTGCATGCTAATCCTTTCAAACTATCTGTTTTTGATGGTTTCAAAATGTCCAATAACATTTCCACCAACATGTTCTTCTTGGGTGTATAAAAGTCTCTCAAAACTTTCAACAAACTTGCAAGGATTTTCGCTCACTTTTCTTGGACCTACCAAGTCTTTTAACAGAGAAAAGGCTTTTGGTCCTACTACAGACAAAAATACAGCTCTGCTATCATCTGTGATCTTCAGTTTTGTTAGCTGGCAAAAATTGCATGATTCTTTCCTCATAACTTTCAAATGTTTCTGCCATTTTTTCGAAAACGAGGCCAGTGTTGCTACTGTACAGGTTAGGCACCTATGCATTAGTAGCAGTTAAATGCTTTAAATCATTTCTCTGCTTACTTATTTCATAACTACAGGCTTTTAACACATTTTAAGTTTCCAAAAACAAGCAAAACATAATTTTATACATATTTATTATATTACATAGTTTACATATTTACTATATTACATTTTGATGTTTTAAAAAAAAAAAAACTTTATTTGTCTAATGTCCCCTTTTGACTTTCTTTTAGTGATAGAGAACCAATGTTACGGAGACTGAGGGAGTTTCAGCCAATTCCCAGTGTTGACCAGCTCAGGATTTTGGTTGTTGGACCAGCAGGTGCTGGGAAGTCTGCCTTTATCACCTCAGTTAATACTGCCCTCCAAGGCCACAATACTTACCTTGCACGTTCACTCAGTGGCCGTTGTAGTGTCACCAGCAAGGTAACAATACCTAACCTATCTTGAATATCTAACAATCAAATACACTGTTATTTTTACTTATTTTTGTTATTTTAGGTGAATTTCAATTCAAGTAAAGGACACAGCTTAACATTTAAATATAGAAATTGCTCACATATTTCATAGAAATCATTTCTACTTGTATACAGTACACCGTCTACAAGCTGAACAAAGGCACAGAGGGATCTTTCTTTCCATTTGTGTTTGGTGACACGATGGGACTCGAAGAAGGTTTAAATGGTGCACACCCAAACGACATCATCAATATTCTGCACGGTCAAATGGAAGAGGGATACACAGTAAGTTCATATTCATTCAGTTTATTCACATGTAGGATATCTCCAAGGTACTGAACTGTAACATTATTTCCACATATTGAAATATTTCAGTGCCCTCAAATGATAATTTTCCATTCTCCATTTGCACTCCAAATGCTAATATTGTAACAAAAAAAAAAAGAAAAAAGTGCATTTAGTGTAAATTAATTATGCTAACTGGTTCACAAAAAGTTTCCCTTACAGTTATTCATGATAGCATTGCTGGTTGAAATATATATTTAGCAAAAGTTTTGACCCTCTTGTCACACATGTTTTAGTGTACAACAGTGCAGTGTTATGACATGTTTTTATTTTCAGTTTAATCCTTTGAAGAAGCTGACTGCTGACAGCAATTACTTTAACAAAACCCCAAATCTAAATGACAAAGTTCACTGTCTGGTGTTTGTCATACCAGCAGACAGAATCCCTGACCAAATGACTGAAGAAATCAGTAAAATGAAACAAATTCAGGAACAAGCATGTGAATTAGGTGAGTCATCATACGGTCATCCTGTTTTTTTTTACAATCATTCATTCACAATAAATTGTCCGTATATTACTCTCTGATTACCATTACCTCTGTATTATCAGAAGTTCAGAATCAAAATAAAAAAAATTTGTTTTTTTTTTTTTTTTTTGAAATATCTGTAATGAAATAATCAGTCCAAAAAAAAAAACTGAATGATATGCATGCATCATGACAGGGATTCCTCAAGTTGTCATCATGTCCAAGGTGGATGCTGCATGTCCACTTGTCAAAGACAATCTGGAAATGATCTACAGGAGCAAGAAAATCAAAGAGAAGGTAAGTACAAGGACCTCGTTCTGTTAAACTCACAAATGTACAAGTCTCTAGCACAGAAACCAAACCACTGACCCAGTGCCCTGAAATATAACACGAGCTTTATTACAGGTTCATGAAGGTTATTCTCAGTGTCTGTCTTTCTAGATGGAGGAGTGCAGTATCAGACTGGGTATTCCAGTGAACAGCATCTTCCCTGTAAAGAACTATCACGAGGAAATCAGCAACAACCCTGAGACGGATAATCTGATTTTCATGGCAGTGACAAATATTGTGAATTTTGCCAATGACTTTACGAGAGGTAACGTAAAATGAATCGAAAAATGATACACACATTGGGAGGTTTTGTGGAAATTTAAAATCTAAAGAAATTGTGCACTGCGAGTGATTCATGACATCAGGTGAATGTTATGAGAAATATGACATGAGAAAATAATTAGTATATTAATTGCTAATAAATGGTAGTATGTTTTAATCAATAGCATATGAAGATCATTTAATTTAGAAAACTAAGCTTGTTTGGCTGACATCTGCTAAAAGTGATGTGACATTCAATACATCTCCACAGAAAATCAGATAGTTCAACAGATAGTAGCAAGAAACATATATATGGTCCATAGGTGACAGTGTGTGACCAACAGACTTACTATTCCTGAAGCCTGAATTGTGTGACTTCATGTCACACAAAGCTGGACAGCTGAAGATTGGAAAAAGATCATCATCTGTCCAGTTTCAATGTCTTTGCCCACTGTAGACTCAGATTCCTATTCTGGCTGACGGGAGTGGAGCCTGATGTGGTCTTATGTTGTTCATCCGCCTCAAAGTTCAATCTGTCGTGTGTTTTGAGAAACATTCTGCTCACCACAGTTGTAAAGAGCGGTTATTTGAGTTACTTTATACTTCTTGTCAGCTCAGACCAGTCTAGTCATTCTCTTCTGACCTTTCTAATCTATAAGATACTTCCTCATGCGGAACTGCTGCTCACTGGAGGTTTTTTTTGTTTTTCGCACCATTCTGTGTAAACTCCAGAGACTCTGGTGTGTGAAAACCCCAGGAGATCAGCAGTATCTGAAATACTCAAACAAGCTCGTCTGGCACCAACAACCATGCCACATTCAAAATCACAGAGATCACATTTTTTTCCCTGATGTTTGAATTGAACATTAACTGAAGCTAGGTCTGTACCGGCATTATTTTATACATTACGATGCTGTCACATGATTGGTTGATTCAGTCATTGCATGAATGAGCAGGTGTACTAGTAATGTTAATAAAGTGGTCGGTGAGTGTGTCCAGATATAAAGAACAGTTAAGTTCTAAGGGTACGAGTCTAATCTCTGATGTTTTACACTGTATTGTACTGTTTCTGACCTTAATTTTCATAGATGAAAGTTAAATCAGGAAATTTAAACATCTTAAATTCCATATACTAAATGCTATAAGATAAGTGTACACTTCTACAATAGACACTAGCTAATGATCTGTTTTCTCTTACAGCTTCTGAAAAACCATGGAGGCCAGTGAATTGGAGGTCAGGGTCAATGTATTAATGCATCAGCTGTGTGTGTGTGTGTGTTTGTTTAAGGCTCCAAGGACTAGCATGGGCAGAAATCATGCTTGCATTCTCTTATTCCCCAGTCTGATTTATTATGGGTTATGGATTGAATGTAAGAGAATGATATTGAACTTTCTAACTCTTCCATTGCCAGATTTCGCTTATTATAATATTAGATTAGACACCCTTATGCTGTCACTTTAGTTTATTATAATTTTAGATTCTCTCACTCCCCTGTTTGGTTGATTATAATAGATTGGACTCTTGCACTCTCTTTTACTTGATTTATTATAGCATTAGATTACACACTTTCATTTGCTCACTCATCTGTTTGGTTTATTTTGGTATTAGATTAGATTCTCTCACTCTTGTTCTCGGTTTGGTTTGTTATTGTATTAAATTAGATTTTCTCACTCTCTCATTTACCTGTTTGATTTGTAGTATTAGATTGGGCTCTCACCTCTCACTTGCAGCAGGTTGTGCAGCACCTTGATCTCTGATGGAAATAAATTCACTTGGTAACATACAGGTCTAATGATGAGAATAGGAGATTAAGCTTTAATTAACCTAGTGGGTGCAAAATGCCCAAACTCAAACCTGCAAACAAAACAACACATACCAAACAATACTGGCTATACTGCTCTAAACAAATGTGCATGGCACTAATTTGTATCTGATGCTGGTAAGGGGAGAAAATTACACATAATTTGGATGTTGCCAAATTTTATTAAATTGGGTAGATGTAATCAGCCAATGTCCCATTCTTTCACCCTTTTTATGGGCTGATTTCCCCATCACTCCTCAGTGCATATGTATCTGTGTATAAACTGTGCATTTAAGCTTTTACAGCAGTTTTTATACAAACTATGTAGGAATTAGGTCTGTTTCACAAACAGCTTAGGACATCTGTGTTTGTGTATTTTAACAGAGAAAAGACTTTGAAACAAATGTCCTGTATGAGCTGTGCGAAATCTGGTCAGGTGTAATGTAATGCAATTAAGGAGATACAGCTTATCATTTTGTTATATTACATTTTGACGTATAAAAAATAAATAAAAAAAAAATTTAAAAAAAAAAAAACTAAGCTTATGTCCCCTTTTGACTTTCTTTTAGTGAAAGAGAACTAATGTTACGGAGACTGAGGGAGTTTCAGTCAAACCGAAGTGTTGACCAGCTCAGGATTTTGGTTGTTGGACCAGCAGGTGCTGGGAAGTCTGCCTTTATCACCTCAGTTAATACTGCCCTCCAAGGCCGCAATACTTACCTCGCTCATTCACTCACTGGTGGTTGTAGTGTCACCAGCAAGGTAACAATACGTAACCTATCTTGAATATCTAACAATCAAATACACTGTTATTTTTACTTTAGGTGAATTTCAATTCAAGTAAAGGACACAGCTTAACATTTAAATATAGAAATTGCTCACATATTTCATAGAAATCATTTCTACTTGTATACAGTACACCGTCTACAAGCTGAACAAAGGCACAGAGGGATCTTTCTTTCCATTTGTGTTTGGTGACACGATGGGACTCGAAGAAGGTTTAAATGGTGCACATCCAAACGACATCATCAGCATTCTGCGCGGTCATGTGCAAGAGGGATACACAGTAAGTTCATATTCATTCAGTTTATTATATATCCAGATATCTCCAAGGTACTGAACTATAACATTATTTCCACATATTGAAATATTTCAATGCCCTCAAATGATAATTTTTCCATTCTCCATTTGCACTCCAACTGCTAACACTGTAAATAAATAAATAAATAAATATTAAAAAAGAAAAAAAAGTGCATTTAGTGTAAATTAATTATGCTAACTGGTTTACAAAAAGTGTCCCTTACAGTTATCCATGATAGCATTGCTGGTTGAAATATATATTTAGCAAAAGTTTTGACCCTCTTGTCACATGTTTTAGTGTACAACAGTGCAGTGTTATGACATGTTTTTATTTTCAGTTTAATCCTTCGAAGGTGCTGACTGCTGACAGCAATTACTTTAACAAAACCCCAAATCTAAATGACAAAGTTCACTGTCTGGTGTTTGTCCTACCAGTAGACATCATTGCCCAAATACCTGAAGAAATCGCTACTAAAATGAAAGAAATTCTGAAAAATGCACGTGAATTAGGTGAGTCATCATCCTGTCATCCTGTTTTTTACAACCATTCATTCACAATAAATTGTCCGTATAGTACTCACTGATGTATTACCATTGATTCAGAATTAAATTTTTTTAAATTCCCTGAAATATCTGTAATGAAATAATCAGTCCAAGAAAAAAATTGAATGGCCTGCATGCATCATGACAGGGATTCCTCAAGTTGTCATCATGTCCAAGGTGGATGCTGCATGTCCACTTGTAAAACAGAACCTGAAAATGATCTACGGGAGCAAGAAAATCAAAGAGAAGGTAAGTACAAGGACCTCATTCAGCTAAACTCTCACAAATGTACAAGTCTCTAGCACAGAAACCAAACCACTGACTCAGTGCCCTGAAATACAACACGAGCTTTATTACAGGTTCATGAAGGTTATTCTCAGTGTCTGTCTTTCTAGATGGAGGAGTGCCGTGACATACTGGGTATTCCAGTGAACTACATCTTCCCTGTAAAGAACTATCACGAGGAAATCAGTAACAACGCTGAGATAGATATTCTGATTCTGATGGCAGTGACAAATATCGTGAATTTTGCCAATGACTTTGTGAAAACAAAAGTGTCAGAATAATGGAAAAAATGATCTGACTGTCTAAGTGGGTAAAAATTTAAATGACAGCACATGGAGTATAAAGGTGTGTGCACTAGAGGTGTGTGACTGTGTTTTGTTTTGTTTTTTAAATCTTATTCCTGCCTGCTTCTGCAGTTATTATTTTTGTTTGCACCTGCTCACTTTATATTCTTATGTATAACTTCAGAAAATATTTCTCAAAATATTAACAAACTATTCATTTAAATCACAGAGCCCCTAACCAGAAATAAAGTGTTTATCATTCATTCCATTAATCTTCCATAATGTTAATGAACTTGGTCTGTTTTAGTCCTCCAAGCTTCATATCTAACTGCATTCATGAAAGTCCTGATCCACACCTCTAATGTACAAACAAGATAATTCTGTTCGATCACAAGAAAGTTTATCTTTTTATCTGCTCTGCTTTATTATGCTAAATAAGAACCTCAGCAGGTGGGTGGTGGCAATTCTAAATAAACATATACATAGAAGTCCTGAGAAAATAATGTGCATGTTAATTAATTAGTCAATTAACCACATTAATCAACTACAATAATCCAGTTACTCTGTGATGGTGGCATGTATTAATCAATAGTGCATGAAGATCATTTATGTTAGAAAACCGAGCTTGATAGCTGCTAAAACTGATATGACACGCTGTTTACCAAGGCTAACTTCGTTATCAAGAGCCCTGATTAGCTATCATTATAAACAAATACAAAAATGAATAGCTCATATGTGACTTACACGAAGGAATACGTATATGGTAGGGATAAATTTATGTGACTTACACAAAGGAACACAAATATGGTTAAATTTATAAATTTATATCTGGAATTTATATATTTCTGTAAAGCTGCTTTGTGACAATGTCCATTGTTAAAAGCACTATACAAATAAAATTTAATTGACTTGAATTGATCCATAGGTGACACTGTGTATAAGAAGAGCAAGTCAGACACACAGAAGTGTCTCTCTCTCTTTCTCTGAACATATGGATGAAAGAAAAAGCTGTATTGGTTGAGAGTTTGTTGACAGACAGACTTATTATTCCTGAATTCAATCAGTGATGTTGAAAAAACTGTTTATGTTCTAATAATAAATCTGTCAATGCCATTTTTGAGCTTTCTGACTCTTTGTTATTAACCCAATCAGGATTTCTTACAACAGAGTACCAGAAAATGTATCAATTTTCCAAAGTTAAATTCATCTTAGGAGGCTATACTCCTTCATTCATTCTTCTTCAGTAAGTGCTATATCCTGGTCAGGGGTGTGATGCATTTGGAGCCTGTCCCAGGAACCCAGGCCGTCTGGTAGGAATACACCCTGGATGGAACTCCAGCTCACTGCAGCATTGCAGGGTGCCATGCACACACATTCACACACTCATTCACACCTAGGGGGATAATTGGGATACTTTAAGAACAACCTTGCGAGTGCAGAAAAGTGAGTCTGCAGGAGGTGTTTTTCTGGGCAAGTTTAAAATATCTTATTTTAAACCATTGAGCTGAAATTAAATCTATTGTATTTCAATTTCCTACAAAACGTAGGCTATGGCAAACTAAAGGAATGTTTAAATGCACAAAATGTATCTATGTTGTACAGAACCATTTCTGCTGTAGTGAGACCTACACAAATATTACAGTGATTCAGCTCAGAATGTTTTTGCCTACATAGACCAACTGCATCATTATATTTAAAAATCGAACTATATTGTCACTGTTCTGTCACATACTGGCAACATTTTTGGGCTAGTTTCAGGTATTTTTGTGATTTTGTAGACATAGTTGGGCTGGAAACTTTACCTTGCAATCCTGGAAACCGGAGAACCCAGAGGAAACCCACATATACTTGGGGAGAACACAGATGACAGAAATAAACAATATAATCAAATTAAAATATGCCTAACTACAACTATAGAAAAAAATTAGAAAAAAGCTTTTGTCATTCCTCTTTATACAGTAGCTTGTATACATTGAAATGATATGTTGTTCCTCCAGGACTGTGGTGCAACACATAACAGTACACAAGACTATATAAAGTGTAAATACACTGTGAGGAAAAGTGCAGGACACACAGAACATGGACTGTAAACTGTTGTGTAGCATAGCAGCAATAAGTATAGCAGCAATATTGGGAGCAAAAAGAGTTCCATAAATAGAAAGTGTCTGATGCAGCTCTGTAAAGTAGAGGTGTGCAGTAGTATTGAGTCATACTGGGTTAGGTGTTTGACTAGCCCATGTGAGTGTTGGGAGGCAGCAGGGTGTTAAGTTATTTGACTGCCTCAGGAAAGAAACTGTTGCTGGCGAGTCTGCTGGAGGTGGCACGGATGTTCCTATCTTCCTGTGCCAGAGTGAAGAGTCCATGAGATGGGTGAGGGGGTTGTCCGTAATAGCGGTCATGGTAAGGGATGTGATGGTGGGTAGAGAAACCCTGTTTTCAGCTGTTCTCACAATAAGGTCAGAGACTGTGCAGGTCCCGTACCACATGGTGAGACAGCTGGTAAGTACGCTCCCTACTGTCCCTCTGTAGTGAGGATGTGAGGGGGACTTTGTCTCTCTTCAGCCTCCGCAGGAAGTGGAGGCACTGCCGGACCTTCTTGACTATGCAGATGGTGTTGAGAGTCCAGGAGAGGTCCTCCGTCATGCACACCAAGACACTTGGAGCTTCTGACTCTCTCCACAGTTGTTCCATGATGCAGTGATGGTGAGTGGTCTACTCAGGTCCTCCTGAAGTCAACGATCATCTCTTTAGTCTTATCAACATTAAGAGATAAATTGTTGTCTCTACACCATTTAGCGAGCTGCTCCACCTCCTCTCTGTATGCTGACTCATTGTTGTTGCTGATGAGGCCCACAGCTGTAGTGTCATCAGCAAAACTGATGATGTGATTTGAATGTACTTTGCAGCACAGTCATGAGTCATCAAGGTAAACAGCAGTGGACTGAGCACACAGCCCTGGGGAGTGCCAGTGTTCAGTGTGGTGGCACTGGAGGTGGAGTTGCAGATCCTGATGGCCTGGGGTCTCCTGTCAAGAAGTCCAGGATCCAGATGCAGAGGGAGGTGGTCAGACCCAGCAGGCTCAGCTTTGTTTTCAGTTGTTTTGGGATAATTGTGTTGAATGCTGAACTGAAGCCTAAGAACAGCATCCTCACGTAGTTGTATTTTTTGTCCAGATGGGTCAGAGAAAGGTGGATGGTAGCAGATATGGCTTCTTCTGTTAAGCAGTTAGGACAGCAGGCATACTGAAATGGGTCCAGTGTGAAGGGAAGACAGCCATTCATGTTTAATGACTAGTCACTCGAAGCACTTCATGATGGCAGGTGTGAGTAAAAAAGTCTGGTAGTCATTCCAGCAGAGAAGAGATGATTTCTTCGGGGCATGGATGATGGTGGTCATCTTGAAGGACACAGGGAAACTGCTTGACTCAAGGAGATGTTGAAGATGTCTTTGAGGACATCTGCAAGCTGATCAGCACATTCCCTGCACCCAGGTATGTCGTAAGGACCTGCAGCTTTCCATGGATTAACTATGGACAGAGTTTTCTTTACTCCAGAACCTGCTGCAGCCCAACACATCTCCAACTGTGTCCCCTGCCACCGTGCCACACGTGACGCTCAGGTAAATGGTCACTACAGATGATCCGGACGCCTTCCTGGAGCTCTTTGAGCATGCAGCAGCTGTGTGGGGATGGCCGGAGGAGGAATGGGCTCTGTGACTCCTCCCCTTGCTATCAGGGGAAGCCCAGCTTGCCATTCAGCAGCTGCAGCAGTCCTGCAGCGTGTCAACCGTACCTCTGAGGACCACTGCTGGCCCTTGCAGTCACTGCAGCTCTCCAAGGTCAAGCTGGTGGTACTGGAGCAATTCATCACTCGACTCCCAAAAGGAGTGGCGGAGTGGGTACAGTGCCACTGGCCTGCGTTCCCTCGATGAAGCCATGCAGCTGGCGGAGGATCACTTGGCAGCGGTTCCTGGTCCTGGCCTCTCCCTTTTCTCTCTCTCTCCCTCTCTCCTACTCCTACTTTCCACCCCACCCCGACTCCTTCACCTCTGATGTCTCCTCTAACTCCCTCTCTCTACACAGGTGGAAACTTCTGTGCCAACCAGGACCGGAGCACAGGTCCACATGCGTGGCGGGGAGGCCGGGGGTTTCCAGAATCAACATTCCGTCATGGAAGTGTTAATACTGATCCAGATCCCTGATGCACCATAGGCCTCCCCCGATCGAGCAGGAACGTGCCATGTGTCAGTGAGTATACAAGAGAGTACACATCAGGCCTTGGTGGACTCTGGGTGTAACCAGACCACCATCCATCAAAGCCTGATTCATTGCGGGGCATTGGGAAATGCACGATTGGTGAAGGTGAGGTGAGTGCACAGGGATGTTCACGGATATCCGCTGGTGCCAGTCATCATTAAATTCAGGGGGCAAAAGCATAAAGTGGAGGTGGCCGTTAGTCCTCGCCTCACCCATCCACTAATTCTGGGGAAAAATTAGCCAGGGTTTCAGGCATTACTGAGGGAAATGTTTGTGGATGGGTCCTGCAGTAGCAAGGCATGGTGTGAAATGTGCACAGCTTTAGCTGGGGAGGTGGTGCCAAGGCCGTCGACATCAGTTCTGTGTCAGGAGGACACAGAGGGTGGGAATGGTTCTGCCCCTCCACCTTTGGCAGGGATTCCCCTCTGGGATTTTCCCTTGGAACAGTCACGTGATGAGACTCTGAGGCACGCCTTCGACCAAGTAATTGATGGTCAGCCAATTCAAACTAATGATGTGCTATCCCACCTGTACTTTACAGTTATTAAAGATAAGTTATATTGAGTGATGCAGGACACTCAGACTAAAGAAAAGACAACCCAGTTGTTGGTCCCAAAAAGCCGTAGGAAACTTCTGTTCCACGTGGGTCATCATAAACCCCAAAAGTGCCATTGCACCCATTACCCTTAATCAAGGTCCCCTTCGCAAGAATTGGCATGGACCTCATCAGGCCATAAGAAAGGTGCACGCGAGGATATCTCTTTGTGGTAGTACCTAGGCAACGCGATATCCGGAAGCCATGCCTCTGCCCAACATCTCAGCACACAATGTTACGGAGGCACTGTTCCATGATATCTCCTGACTGACCAGGGCACTGCATTCCTGTTACTGACACCTCACAAACTGTAGGAATTATTAGGGATAAATCGTTTCACACCAGTGTTTACTATCCACAGACGGATAGGCTGGTCGAACGGTTTAATCAAATGCTTAAAAATATTATTCGTAAGTTCATTCACAATGATGCACGGAATTTGGATAAGTGGCTCGAACCTCTGTTGTTTGCAGTACGAGAAGTCTCACAAGCCTCCAGAGGGTTTTCCCCATTCAAATTATTGTACGACCGCAAGGGAAAATTGGGAGGAGGGACCTTTTAACAGCAAAAGCGAAATTCAGTTCTGGTGACTTTGGTTCCAGAGAGGGAGGAGCTGGGACCAGAGGTAAGTCTAAAAAGTGCAGCCCAATTCACTCTGGTCCCCTGTGGAGACCACCTCTCACTGTCTCAGAGAGCACAGGTTGTCAGGTTGCAAGAGGAATTTTCTGATGTGTTTTCGCACAGAACACCACATTGAGACTCCTCCAGGTGTGATTGTTCACAGCTGCTCATACCAGTTGCCTGAACACAAGAAAAAGATGGTTCGAGATGAACTCAAGGGTATGCTCAACACAGAGTAAATCGAGGAGTCACACAGTGACTGGAGCAGACTGGTGGTCTTGGTGCCGTAGGTCAGTCCATTTTTGTGTGGATTTGGAAAAGTCAATGTGGTGTCTAAATTTGATGCATATCCAATGCCTTGCATTGATGATCTGCTCGATTGGGTAGGCACAGCTCACTTTTATTAGACACTGGATTTAACCAAGGGGGCATTGGCAGATTCCCTTGACTCCAACATCCCATGAAAAAAACGGCCTTTTCCACTCCGTTTGGGTTACTCCAGTGTGTCACTCTACCGTTTGGGTTGTTTGGAGCCCCAGAAACGTTTCAACATCTCATGGACAGAATCCTCCGCCCGCACAATGCATATACAGCTGCTTACTTAGATGACAGTTGTTTAGTAATGAGTGGCAGTAGCATTTACAACATCTGAGGGCTGTCCTGAGATCCTTCAGATGGATGGGGCACACAACAAACCCAAAGATGTGCGCAACTGGGCAGGTGGAAGTACAGCATCTGTGCTTCCACTTGGGCCATAGCCAGGTGTGTCCCCAAATTGATAAGCCTGCAGCGATTGCGGTCTGCCCGAGACCAAAAAGCGGGGTGAGGCAGTTCCTGGGGCTGGCTGGTTATTATGGAGGTTTGCACCTAATTTTTCAGATGTCACCAGCCCGCTGACTGACCTCACTAAAAAGGGAGCATCCAGTTGACGGAGCAATTCGAGCAGGCTTTCTGCCAGGTAAAAGCAGTTTTGTAGTGGAGAGAGAGAGGAGCGCCCCGTGCTGTACATCAGCCGGAAGCTCTCAGTGAGGGATACCAAATACAGCACCATTGAGAAGGAGTTTCTGGCCATCAAGGGGGCAGTCCTCACCCTCCAATACTACCTACTGGGGCACCCTTTCACCCTCCACCATTTCAATCATTAAACTTGAGGTGGTCCACAGACCAGGAGCTCAGATGGTGTAAGCGGATTACCTCTCCTGCCAGGGGAGGGAGTCAGCTGCAGGCCGGACAGCTCCCTGTTCAGGCGGAGAAGATATGTGGCGGTGGGGGTGTGGTCGAGCATCATCTGTGGACGGAGAGGAAGCAGGTCGAAGCGGCAGGTAACGTGTGATGATTCTCACCTGTGTCTCATTACTGCCAGTCTACTTATTTGTGTCTCTTTGTGCTTTCAGTGTCGCCCATAACCCTTGAGCGAGAGAGAGACAGAGTGTGAGACCGCTTGGCAGAGCCGTGAGTTTTGTGTTGTTTTCTGTTGAGTTTTGAAAGTGCGCTGAAAACCACAGTCTGAATAAACGGGAGCCCAGAGCTCAGTTAAGATTCTGCCTGTCTCTCACGTCTTCCTCCACACCCTCACTCACCGGGATTCTACAATTACATTTAAAATAAAATTAATAATTAAAAAAAGACAGCATTTCAAATGTTTACTTTTCAATCATTTTTACCTCTTTAGCAACTAAAATCCTATATCTAGATTTTTTTTTTTGTTATCTATACATTTAAGTGAGTCAGTAAACATTAAAAAAATTAAACAATAAAGATCTTAAAACACGATTTAGAGTTGCTCCTTTTGCTTTTGTGTATATGAAATTTACCAAATAAAATCAAAAGATTCACCATGAAGTTAACAGGTATATTCTTCAATTCAAAGCATATAACTTGCAAAGATGTTTTTATATCAAAGTATTTCCAGATTTCTGTTGAACATATACAGATAAATCTTCCCAAATTTTTTTGGAAAAAAAAGATAATATTTTTCTGGCTGCTCTGAACAAAACAAACAACTTTCATCAATGTCTGAAAAAAACATATGTTATGAAGAATTTTTAAATGCATTTCCCAAATCTTGTTAGATATATAGAAATGAAAATGGAGTGACCAAGCTTTTTTTTTTTTTATGTACTCTCCCGGAAACAAATATTCCACAAGAATTTTCTTCAAGGTTTAATAGATCTGTTCCTATATACAGTAAGTGTTGTATAATAACTTTATTCATACATTTTTTTACTATTAATATCAATTTCATTAATATGAAGTACAGGTTCAATTTTGCAGACATTGAGAGATTACATATATTAAGAGATTGCACATGGCTTCTCATTAGCATTAGTAAACCTGGGGGAATGGTTCTAGTTACCGAACAATTTTCCTTAAATTTAATAGGAAACGACCACTTGCTCGTAAAGTCTCCATAAGAAAGCAGCTGACCTGACTGATCTAAAAAGATCAACTAGAGAGAGAGATTTCCTGCTAACTGTATTATAAGCATTATCCCACAAGACTGTTTTCTGTGGGGAGAAGTTGTGCACATAACACAGCTTCGAAGCCTTAACAGCTTGTTGATAAAAATTAGATAAAACTACAGGTAATTTGCTAACTGAATAGTCGCGTAATAACAAAAAATGCAAGCCTCCATCTTTCTTAAAAATATTATATGTTACAAAAAAGAAGGAGAAATTAAATAACTTCTGAGCCATTTCACTTTAAAAGTGTAATTTAAATTTTTTTAAAAATCCAAAAGTTTGAAACCACCTTCATTTCTCGAACCTAGAACTTCCTTTCCTAAAAAGATAATGCTTATTTCTTCAAACAAATTTTAAAAAATAAGTCTTTTTTTTTCACAAATTGAATCTTGAACGAAAAGAGATAATGCCGGATAAACAAATCTCGACACTCCTCGTGCTTGAGTTCACAGGACCTCAGACTAGCTGTGTGAATGTTGCTTAGTCGCGCCTCTTACGCCATTTCCTGTTTCGTGTTTTAAACGCGACTTCGCGGTTCAGTCCAAATTAATGCTTTACTCCCTACAAATAAGCACTACATAGGGTGAAAAATAATTGGAAATCCCAAGCATACTAAAATATCATACCAAATAATATGTTATCTCACTATAGTTTCAACAGTTCCCACACATGTTGTCATATATTGACGCACTTTTTAGTGAGGAAGTATGGAGCAATGTAGGGCACTTAAAGTTCACTAGTTATCTATTTGGGACGCAGCCAGTGTTTCATGCAAAAAAAGGTCATGGAGGCGACATGATGCAGAAACAGAAAACGTCCTGATTTACATTCTAACATTTTTTGTTTTAGTTTATAGGTTTCTGTGTTTTGTAAGATAAAATCATGAATAATCTGATGAGTGGTGTTTGTGTTTGTCACGGTGTGTTCCTCAGAGTAACAGCTCGGTTTATTATTCCTCACAGAAACTTCACTAACCTTTCCCTAACCTCAGGAAGGAGAGTTCACTCTCCATCACTCACTCAACCTGGGAGAAAGGAGAGAAATGAGAGAAACATGTCCAGCCGACCTGGAGGTGCCATGAACGTGTTTAACAGAAATATGAAGAGAAAGCAGAAGAAATGGGCAGCGACTTTACCGGACAGCGATAAATACGACTACCTGCGAGACGAGGTCAGCTTTATTTACCACTTTACAGCTTTATTTACCTCATTTACAGCTTTATTCACCTCATTTACAGCTTTATTTACCTCATTACAGCTTTATTTACCTCATTTACCGCTTTATTTACCTCATTTACCGCTTTATTTACCTCATTACAGCTTCATTTACCTCATTTATGGCTTTATTTACCTCATTCACGGCTTTATTTACCTCATTCACAGCTTTATTTACCACTTTACAGCTTTATTCACCTCATTCACGGCTTTATTTACCTCATTTACAGCTTTATTTACCTCATTCACAGCTTTATTTACCACTTTACAGCTTTATTCACCTCATTCACAGCTTTATTTACCTCATTTACAGCTTTACTTACCTCATTCACAGCTTTATTTACCACTTTACAGCTTTATTTACCTCATTTACAGCTTTATTTACCTCATTCACAGCTTTATTTACCTCATTCACAGCTTTATTTACCTCATTTACAGCTTTATTTACCTCATTCACAGCTTTATTTACCTCATTCACAGCTTTATTTACCACTTTACAGCTTTATTCACCTCATTCACAGCTTTATTTACCTCATTTACAGCTTTATTTACCTCATTCACAGCTTTATTTACCACTTTACAGCTTTATTCACCTCATTCACAGCTTTATTTACCTCATTTACACCTTTATTTACCTCATTCACAGCTTTATTTACCACTTTACAGCTTTATTTACCTCATTCACAGCTTTATTTACCACTTTACAGCTTTATTTACCTCATTTACAGCTTTATTTACCTCATTCACAGCTTTATTTACCTCATTTATAGCTTTATTTACCTCATTCACAGCTTTATTTACCTCATTTGCAGCTTTATTTACCTCATTTGCAGCTTTATTTACCTCATTTACAGCTTTATTTACCTCATTCACAGCTTTATTTACCACTTTACAGCTTTATTTACCTCATTTACAGCTTTATTTACCACTTTACAGCTTTATTTACCTCATTCACAGCTTTATTTACCACTTTACAGCTTTATTTACCTCATTTACAGCTTTATTTACCTCATTCACAGCTTTATTTACCTCATTTACAGCTTTATTTACCTCATTCACAGCTTTATTTACCTCATTTGCAGCTTTATTTACCTCATTTACAGCTTTATTTACCTCATTCACAGCTTTATTTACCACTTTACAGCTTTATTTACCTCATTTACAGCTTTATTTACCACTTTACAGCTTTATTTACCTCATTACAGCTTTATTTACCTCATTTACAGCTTTATTTACCTCATTTACAGCTTTATTCACCTCATTTACGGCTTTATTTACCTCATTTACAGCTTTATTTACCTCATTTAGTGTTATTCATCCCATTTAAAGCATTATTTACCTCATTTATGGCTTTATTTACCTCATTTACAGCTATATTTACCTCATTTACAGCTTTATTTACATCATTTACCTCATTTACACACCAATCATATGTTTATTTTGTCCTGGTATCTATGTGTTAATCACTGTATTTTACCTTTCCTGTAAGTGTTTTTGCTGTAAATGCCACGATTATAAATATGCACAACTATGCACACTGGAAAGCCTCCATGTCCTCTTGCCATCCCAAATAGCTTAACTAAGGAATAATACACATGGAGGCATGCTGTTATAGGAATATTATTCAAGATAGGATGGTGTGATGAAGTGGAGTTACGCCTAAAACCCCAAAGTTTTCTATAACAGCATATCCCAAAGTGTTTTATTCCTCTTATACCACTTGCCTTTTATCTGTTCATAATTACATTTAATGCTGTGCGTGATGCAAGTTAGTTGCTCTTATCAGTTATACTATTGCAGCTATAAACAGTCATTCCCTCACCAATGTTTTTTTTTTTTTTTTTTTTTTTCTTCCTTCTTTTTCGAGTCATGTTACTGAGAAACCGGAAAGTGTAAACTTTTTAATCACCCTGGATTTATTTATTTATTTATATATTTTTTCATTATTTATATTATATTCCTTTGTTTATGTGTACCTGCATTTGTAAGTCTTGCTCCTCAGTTACATTAAAGGTTGTGTCACTGAAGGTCACAGTTTTTTTTTTTTATGTTACAGGTTGGGAGCAGAGTAGCAGACAGAATTTACGACATTGCCAGGTAATTTTTTTTTTATTTCTTGTGGTCTGTAATGTTCATATATTATGAAAGATACTGTAAGAAAACAATGATTCACAGTTTCACCATATGCTGGATCTGCCTAGTTTCTTCATTTCACACATTTTTCTGGCCCAGAAATTAGCTCCACCCTATGGCATCCAGTCCTGCCTCTTTTTCTTTTTTATTTCTTAAAAGACAAAGAATGTGTAGCCTGTAAAGAGAGTATGGAATTCCCTCTTTTGCCATCTCAAAATCACCTCATGAAGGCCGTGGATATTTGCTGATTAGTAGTGCTGAATCTGGGGTGTTGAATAAAGAAGGTGGCTAAACTTTCCAGAATTAAAATCTGACAAGCGCGCTTTACAGCATTGTCGTTTATTTTAGTCAACAGTGATGTGGCTCAGTAAGATTTGACCCGTTTGACTGCAGCAGTGCTCACGGCCTCTGTGTTTTTGCAGGACTTTCCCTTTAGCACTAGACGTGGGCTGCGGAAAAAGCCACATTGCCGAACATCTCAGCAAGGTACCTGTTCTTCTCTAACTTCAACCCATTCAGTGTCACTGAAATCAGATTTTATTAAATCTTTTGACTCTCTCTTCCTTACAGGACGTTGTAGAGCGCTTATTCCTTACAGACATCTCAGACGCCTCGTTGGTACGTAACACTGTTGAGAACTAAAGTGAGGCAGTGTTACCAAAGAAAGTCACAAAATCTTCTCTGTGCACATCCCAATTCGTCCAGCAAACTGGATAATCCCGGAAAATTTTGTAGTGCACTGGATAATCTAGAATAACTTTGTCAAGAGTACTGGATCATCTGGAGTAAATCTGACCAGCACACAGGATAACGTTGAATAAATTTGTCAGGCATTCTGGATCTAGAGTAAATTTGTTTACCGTACTGGATAATCTGGAGAAAATTCATCCAAAGTAGTGGATAATCCAAAGTAGTTTTCTCTGAGTAAATTTACCCAGTGTACTGGATCAACAGGAATAAATTTGTCCATCATACTGGGTAATCTAGAATAATTTTTTTTCTAGTGTATTGGACAATCCAGATTAAATTTGCCCAGCATAGTGAATAATCTAGAATACATTTTATCAAAAGTAGTGGATAAACTAGAATAAATTTGTTGAGTGTACTGAAAAATCTGAAAATACTTTTCTCCAGTATGACACATAATCTAGAATAAATGCAGTCAAAATGACTGGATAATCCAAAATAATCTAGAACAAATAATCTAGAATAAATTTGGTCAAGTATGATGGATAATCTAGAATAAATTTGCTGAGTGTACCGAAAAATCCAAAATACTTTTCTCCAGTATGAGGGATAATCTAGAATAAATTTGATCAAGAGCAGTGGATAATTTAAAGGAAATTTGTCAAGCATACTGAATAATCCAGATAAATTTGTCCAGCATGCTGGATAATCCAAAAATACTTTTCTCGAGTATGATAGATAATCTAGAATAAATTTAGTCAAAATTACTGGATAATCCAAAATAATCTAGAACAAATAATCTAGAATAAATTTGTCTGTTCTAGTGGATATTTGAAATGAGGAGTATGTGTGTGTTGGAACTGGTTTGTGTATTTTAGAGGCAGAAGAGGCAGAGTGAGATGCCTACACACTGCGTGATGGCCGATGAGGAGTTCTTGCCGTTTCAGGAGAACACTTTTGACCTGGTGGTCAGCAGCCTGAGGTAACTCGCTATTCCTGTGGCGAGTTCTATCACTCTTTCATCATGTGTCATTGCATCACTGACAAGTCAGGACCAAATCCCTCTCCAGCATGTTCAGTAAACAATTCTTAATGTTTGGTGAAACCAAATTTATATCCAAGATTACTAGTCATTTTACTGTGGTCATCTTTTCTCCTCAGTTTGCACTGGATCAATGATCTTCCAGGAGCTTTGCGTCAGGTACTGCATGTTACTCTTCTGCCATTTTATTCTGAAAGTTGTTAATGTCTGTATCACGATACTTAATTTTTCTTATGCAGAACAAATCACAATATTTAGTTCTGCAAAAATATTGAAAGCACACATCATTGGTTAAAAGTGGGTGGGGCTTGGGTAAAGCTTGCCTAAGCCTCATTCCTTCTCTCACACAGCTTTTTATAAAAAACTCTGCATCCTGAGAAATCTAGCACTCCAGAGCTAATCTATCAAAGCGTAGTGTCCTGTGATATCTTTGTGGTTGGGAGGGTTGGTACCTGTCCGGTTTTAGTGTAGCAGGCTGGGAGTCTTAGACTGAAGGATGTCAATCAAGTGTGCTTATTAAAATATTAAGCCACACCTACACAGACAGTCTGATCAAGTTTAGATGGTGTTTGAGGAGTGTTTTCACACTTTTGAGCCTTACTTTAATTAAATAGTTACATTAAATATTCAACAATATCAGTTATGGTATCGCATGGGGATATTTAGTATTTTGCATTTTATTTTGGGACTTTATCAAGGAATTAGAGGGAGAAAATAAAGTAATTGATAAAGTATTACATACACAGTCGCCACTGTACTCTCAGAAAAGTGTATTGCTTAAAAGTTTATTACAATATCAGGATCGTTTTATATTTATTACCCTTAGTTAGAAGTTTCTGTAGGTCTAGAAGGCCAAAGCTAATCCTAAACGTCATGATCCTCCTCTCTTTCAGATCCATCACGTGCTGAAGCCCGACGGTGTGTTTGTAGGCACGATGGTTGGAGGCGAGACTCTGTACGAGTTGCGCTGTTCTTTGCAGCTAGCTGAGCTGGAGAGAGAAGGAGGATTTGCGCCGCACATTTCCCCCTACACAGCCGTCACCGACCTGGGCAACCTTCTGGGCCAAGCTGGCTTCAACATGCTCACTGTGGTTAGTGTGCTAACAAAGATAGCTAGCATGCATCCAGATCATTGATTCTCTATTCTCAACAGCTGTGTTTATTCTGTGCACATGCTCTCAAAGTGACATATCTAATATAAATTTCTGTTGTTTTTTTGTTTCCCTGTCAAAACGTAGGACGTCGATGAGATTCAGGTTCATTACCCGGGCATGTTTGAAGTCATGATTGATTTACAAGGTGAGCTTCTGCACCATTTTTCTTACAAATGAAGCATTAAAAGTTTATAAATCTCAACATCTCTGTGTCTGTCGTGTCTAAGGAATGGGTGAGAGTAACTGTGCGTGGAACAGGAAGGCGCTGTTGCACAGAGACACCATTCTAGCAGCGGCTGCCATTTATAAAGGTAAGCTGAAGAATGTTATATCCTAATAACAGTAGTATTTTTTATGATGCCATTTACAAGCACAAAATAAATACTGACTTGCCAAAGTTGTGTCTTAAAGTCCAGAAAATACGGTACTGGTATTAACACCACAGTTCCTCTGGAGGCGATGCAGACTTGATCAGAATTTTTTTTTTAAGCTTGACCAAAGGAAATCTGTTCTACGTCCTAGAGATGTACGGTAATGAAGATGGATCCGTCCCAGCCACATTTGACATCCTGTTTCTGATTGGTTGGAAGCCTCATGAATCACAGGTTTGCTGCTATTTGATTGGCTCTAAATGATCATTCTTTTTTCCCAGAATTAATTTAAAACTGAAAACAACAATCTGTGACAAAATTATAGCTGTACTGCTGTAATATTTTATACCAACATTAACGATTTCCTTTTGTTTTTCCAAATTACAGGCGAAACCAGCGAAAAGAGGCTCAGCGACTGTGTCATTTGCAGATTTGTCAAAAATAAGCCGAACACAAACCGGCAACAAAACAGACAAATCCAGCACTAGCTGACTCAACCGCCTCATTAATATTAATATAGAAACAGTATTGCTTAATGAAATGTACATAAAAACTCCTGTACTGTACGTAAAAATGCCACTGAATAACAAAAAGTCAAACAGGACATTTTGAATTTAATGTTGGTGAACTGATCATAATTCGAACAATTTCCTCAATGCTAAAATAAAATGTTTTGATAACAAATATACATACAAATGTATAAATAACTGAAAGGCCTTCGGGGTCTTCAGTCACCGCTGACAAACCATCATCTCGAATAAAAGAAAAATAGTGCATTTCTTTTTTTTTAATGCCATGGCTTTTAAATAGTCCATCTCAAGTCTGAAACCCTGGATCATAACTCAGATTCATATGAAGAACTATCAGTGAATTGTTTCTCAGGAAATCATCTGAAAAAGAAAAGTCAAAACATTTCAGAAGAGAAGAAAGAAACATAAAGTAATTGTGTAATCTGTACAATCTTTCCCTTTCATATCGCGTTAGTAGAAGAAGCACCTTTATACACCCTGCGCAATAATCTATACATTCTTACACATCATCTACACATATGGCTTTCAGAGAAATATTATTGGCTGTGAATGTGCGAGTTATTCTTTAATTTCAGTACAAAGACCAAAAGTGGGGTTTTTTTTAATGTTCATCATGCTTTACAACCACATTCTAAACTATTAGCTATGTTGTTCTGGTGTATTTATTCAGTTTTGAATATATGGTGGTCACTCATCACTCCAGTGTAACTTAACGGATTAGCAACTGAGGATCGAGTTCTCTTTTTGGAAGACGTCAGCTGAAATGTTTTACTTAATTCCAAAAGAGTATACATCGGTAACCCTATAAACAATAATGGCAGTAATGGCGGTGGAGAACAGTTCAAGTTGTGACATGGACGAGTGTTAACACATGTAGTTTACGGTGTACTTGCATAGGGAATGTGCTGGGCTGGGATTAGCTGCCTACTGTCTAAGCAGGCATACTCACTTCACCAAATACAGCAACACCGCTCTGAGAAGTCTGAACAATTAGTAGCCTGTTCATGCCTTACTATTACTGTTTTCATCCAAAAAATGTAAATTTTTTTTTTGTGAAATCACAAGATACATGTTACCCAAAGATAACAGGAGAGAAAATAATAATAATAATAATAATAATGTCATGACATCTAGCGCAGTGTGGTGTAGGTGAAACTGTAGCCAACATCAAACTCTCTAGCTGTCTCCTGGATGATTGACTACATTTGTGTAAATTGTGTAAAAATTAGATTTTGTCCTGAATAATGCTCTAAAATCATTGCACAGTGACTCATGTATCATTTTTACATCAGTGACAACCAGACCAGAAATAGCTGCACGTAATTTACAGTCATTCGTTATTATTCTTCTGGTTGCTATAGTAACAGGGAGCAGGTCTGGACGATGGGATCTAGCGCAGACATCGATGGTCTGTTGTATCTAAACTGTAGGACCACCAAAGGCACTAAGGCTAGTACTTTGGCTTTCTGCTCATGTCTACCAAACCACCCTGGTGCTGTCCTGAGACTGTGTGGAGTGATGTGTGCGGACGTGGGAAGTGTGCATGGACGTATCGGAGTGACGGCTCGTGAGTGGAGATGGTTGTGGGCGTGGTCAGCCGGTTCCATGACTGCTGTAGTCAAACACTCCCTTCTTGAAGAAGGGCGAGATGTCACACACGGCATGTTTGGAGAGCTGCAGGCCCGAGTCGTCCGCTCGCAAAGGAGAGGAAGAGCAGGCCGAAGACAACATGATCTGGAAGAAGTTTCTCAAGTAGCGCTGAAAGAGGGAGAGACAGACAGAAGGAATATAAAAGTTAGCCACTGAGATATAAAGAGAGAGTCAGTCAGCCAGAAATAACAAGAGAGTCAGCCAAATGTAAAGAATGAAACGTGCAAATAAATATAGAGAGCCAGCCAGATAGATGTAAAGAGAGAGACATTCAGATAAACACAGAGTGAGACAGACAGATATAAAGAAAGTCAGTAAGATAGGTTTAAGAAAAGAGAGCCAGTCAGATGTAAACATCCAGATAAATGTAGAGAGAGAGACAGACAAAAGTAAAGATAGAAATATCCTGATAAATGTAGAGAGAGCACCAAGCATTCAGTTGTTAAGAGAGACAGATAACCAGATAGGCGTGTTTTTAAAAAAAAAAAAAAAAAAAAAGTGAGCCAGCCAGCCATATGTAAAGATAGAGATAAGTATAGAGAGATTAAATATAGCCCAGTTAAATGTAGAGAGCCAGCCATATTAGATGTTAAAAAGTGAGCTAGCCAGGCCAGTGTATTTCAGTCAGGTAGATGAACCAAACAGACAGAAAGATGTGAAAAGA
The DNA here is from genome assembly GCF_027358585.1 of Pangasianodon hypophthalmus. NCBI lineage: Eukaryota > Metazoa > Chordata > Actinopteri > Siluriformes > Pangasiidae > Pangasianodon > Pangasianodon hypophthalmus. The sequence continues at coordinate 15,387,239 of NC_069735.1, read as the reverse complement.
GAGGGACATGCAGATTAATGTAAAGAGCCAGCCTGCCAAAGGTAAAGTGTGAGACAGACAGATATAAAAAAAAAGACAGAGGGAGAAGTTACAAAGACAAAAATAGACAAAGGTAATATGAATACAATGAAAGGATGAAACAAAAGAGCATAAAGCACAACGATACAGTACAAATGTAGTTAGCTCTTATCACACTGCACACTCTGTCTCTTCAACTCCTTACACATTACACAAGTCTTATGGTGTAACAACTCTAACAATCGCTAAATCAGCTTGCTAAGCTCATCACACCATGGTAAACGACTGTCTTACCTCCAGGTGACTGCGTCTCTCAGCCACCATTCTCTCATCCCGGTTACCAAATATTTTTTTCGGAGGGAACTCCAGTGCTCCTAGCTAAAGCAAAAAAAAAAAAAAAAAAGAGCAGGAAATTTAACCAGCCCATTAGACAGCTGTATGTGTGTGTGAGATTCTGTGAGGTTAGCGAGTTTACCTCTGGGTATTTCATTTTGAGGGATTTGTGCATTTCTCTGAAACGGCTGTAGCGTCGAAACACAGTCCATGTTTCATCCAGGACTGTAATCTAATAACACAGAAAGTCACATGACGCTGTATGTCATATGTAATATCATTAAGGTTGGATGTCTCCGTTCGTGAAGCTGCTACTGCAGCAGGATGAAAGCACAGTGCTCTGAAACAGACCTTGACTTCAAACTCGTAGTGCTCGTCCTTGCCCTGTCCCCGGAGCACGTAGCGCGGGATGCTGATCTTCACCGGATCCTTCAAGCTGTCCGGACTTGGACTTAACGGGACTGACACAAAGCGCTAAAATGAGAGAAGAGACAGAAGACCATCCATAATCACTCTAGAACACAAAACTACAGTGGCAACAGTTTAAAGAGAGGTTTCTTCTTATTTTTTAGTATACATCGCCCTTCTTTTGCAGCTCTGTGAATTTTATTTCTACACACACTGGCAGCGAGATCATACCTCATACTTCCGTCTACGCGGATCCACAGGATGTGTATGGTTGTTCTGTAACAAAATAATTAAATAAATCATTAGGGACATCACTATGTCAAGATAAGATGCTCCAGAATCTAAGATGCACCCACTAAACAGATTATGCATTAAGAAAAAAAAAAAAAACAACAATATACATCACTTCATATACATCACTTTAATGTACCAGACGTTTGTTTGTTTGCTATACTTCAGTGCTTTAATGTTTCCCGAGCTGAAGTCTTTATGTACAGGCATAGCTCTCTTTACCGAAAAGTCGTTATAATGCAATGTTTAGTCTCGAAACCTAGGTGGCTCGATTACTGCTGCTACAACAATGCTAGGGGATTTTGAATATTTTGTTAGTGTTCGGCAATAGTAGTCTTCTTGAGTAGGACATCTGCTGTAAATACACCAACTAATGGGCACGAACATGTCTCACATTCCAAAATAAATACTGTACGCATTTTAGCTATTTATTTTAAACCACTTTTTTTTTTTTAATCACTCAAATGAAGTCAACGCGACAAATTGTCTAAAAGGTGCATTTAACAAAATAAAGGGCACAAAAACAGTATTAGCCTTCAGTCATGCTGTCCAATCAGCAATCTGAAAACATTTCCAAAGTTCTGAAGTGATAGTATGTACAAATTTAATTTGTAAATGTGTTCGGTCTTTCCGACATGGGAAGATTTTCACGTCTTTAAAGCCATTAGAACACTTTTGCGAGACTTTTGCATGAGCTAGATAATAACCGAGACAGACATTTTAGCTAGCTAGGATGTAGCCATTTCGTAACTGTGTGTATCAGATAACACTGTTTGGAATATCAACATTTTCCACAGAAAAATTACAAGGCTGAAATTACAGGGTGGATACACTTATCAATGACCACCAAAACCAAACATTTATGGATGGGTTCTGCCATAATGAGAAACATCAGCATTGCTACAACTCATGTACTTAACATAGAGAACACACTCGCCTTTAAATACACTTGTAAAATTTAGCTGGAAATGTTGAATAAACAGGCAACGTGTCAGTCTGGAGCATGCAAAGAGTCAGTGATGATTCCAAGAAGCAGAACAAACCCAGATTATTATGTAGATTCAGAGCATGCAAATTATTCCCAGATACAGATCACCAGTGCTGATTGGACGAGGCCTCTGCTTACCTGCTCGTTCATTCTAACAGAGTTATGCTCACTAACTTCCTCGTCCTCCTGTTGGGTTGAACACGACTCATTAAACAAGTGTAAAACAAAGCTCTCTTTTTACACCATCTCCTCCGTCAAACAATTCTCACTAAGGGTCTTTTTCTGGTACCAGAAGAGCTGGTCTAGTACCAAAGGTTCCGGTTGGGTTTGACCAGACCTTGGATGGACGGAAGTGTGAGTGAATGCTGGAGAATTAGTTTATTAAATGTTAACTTATTTGTAATAAGGTTTACGGAAATCTAACGCTAAACTGATTTAACCTTATGTAATGTTAGCATGCTAAAGTGTTGATGAAGTACATGTGAACTCACAGAACTCCACTTCCACCAAAGCGGGTCTTACATCCAAGTGTTAATGGGGATTCAATGCAAAACTGCAGTTTATTTCTGATTAGGCCAAGCAGTGGCTTCTTCTGTCCAGCCTGGGGCTTCACATCATTAGTCTGTGGTGCTGCAACTGCATATTACTGGTTCATCCTCTCACCAGAACTGTACTAACAGGAACTAAGAGCACTTAGGGGCGAGGCTAGTAGTACTCTTCTTTTGCTAGTAGTACTCTTCTGCTGATTGGCTGCCTTTTTACGTTACAATCTACCATACAAACTATTTATAGTATTAAAAAAGTAGTAAAACACAAGGTAGTTGAGTTGTAGTGTAACGGATACCTGCAGCGACTCTGAGGACAGCGACAGACCGTTGTTATTGTCAGTGTTCTGCAGGTTCATCTGCCGCAGCCTCTTCTGAACCTCTTCTTCAATGTATGCTTTTAACCTACACACACACACACACTCACACTAATGATCCAATATAGTGTTTGCACAATAAGTATGGAATAATACACTTTGAAGCTGTTATATGAAAATAATCATTGGGTTGGTGTGATAGAACCCGACACAAAGCTTTGTTACTGTTACCACTCTGAAGTTGATTATTTTCCTACAACAGCATGTCCTGAGATGTTTAAGAAACCAGTGAAAGTAGAGGAGAGGCAGAGCTTATCATGCTAGACGGGTCTCGTTTAGCACTATTTTTAAAAATAAACCAATAAACATTTACCTGCTAAAACTGTAACGTAGATTTATTATTCATTAAGTTATTGCAATATTTTCCATATCCCATCTGTGTGTGTGTGTGTGTGTGTGTGTGTGTGTGTGTGTGTGTGTGTGTTTTAAAGCAGATACCGGTCATCAGTGAGAGGCAGCACTGTGTTGAGGCTTTGGATGGGGCTCATCGGACAGTTCCCCACACTGTTCTTCTCATCGCTGCTCACAGAGAGGCTCCGCCCACTCGCCTCACTCTCGCTGATCCTCTGCTTTAGCTGAGCAATTTCCCTCTCCATCCTGACACACACACACACACACACACACAGTTGTTAATGTGGAAGACCCAGGCAGTATGGGGTTAAATATTTGTTTTTTACCAAACTTGAGTGTTACATCAATTATCTAGCAAAGAAATGTGAGAAATCACACACTTGACTGACAGACCGCTATCTAAAACTCTCCCTCAAGCAAATAAACACAACACCATGAGAATCAGGATTGTTTATCTCTACATGAGGCAACAACAAATTAAAGTATTAGCACAGGAGGATACACTCGCTAGATTAGCTCAGGCTAGTTCTCACTTGTTACCTGTTACTTACAAGGGTAGCTTTGGCATGTTACGGTAGTCATGACGTCCCGTATTAGCTTTTGTTCATTCGATTGGCATTACCTTGCTAAGTTAGCTTGATAAGTAATCGCCCTTATGGTTGGTCATTATGCAAACATTTTCCCCAATGTAGCCCCGCCCACTTTGCATAGAAAGCAGAGACATTGTGGTGATGTTCATGTAGCAATTGGAAAGACACTAAATATCGACAAACATGAGTCAAACTAAGTTACAGTTTGAAGCATTTTATACACACACACACACACACACACACACCTCTCCTGGTCAAGCTCAGGCACCACAGTACTCCGTGTGCCATTGAGTCCGATGGAGGCCACGATGCTCCTCCTGCGGGCCTCCTCGGCCTCGGGCTCCAGGCTGAGGCTCCGGCGCAGGGCTGAGTGTCTCCTCTCGAGCCGGGCCACTGCCTGCTCCAGCGCCTCCCTCTGCTGCTTCTCCCTCGTCTCCAGGATCTCCTGCTCTTTACGCCGCACCTTCTCCTCCTGCCGCGCCACGTTGGCCGTGAACTCGTAGGTCTGCTGCAGCTGCAGGAGCTGCTCAGCGCTGGCGCTGTGCTGAGACAGGCGCTCCTGCTTCTCCTCCAGCTCCTTCTCTATCTGATGGAGGACAGGACAATGAGGAGAGAATGTTAACAGGGGATAAACCAGGACGTTCTGCCTTTTACAATAAAAACACAAGTACATGAAATAGTAATACGAGTAAATAGTGTTACAAGTCTCAATTTACATTCATAGGTCATACACAAAATAAAGCATTCCACCATTATTTTAATTAATTAGTTAATTAATTAATTAATTGTCCCACATTCACAATTTTCTATAGATCTTATCTGGTATTAATAGCACTCCAATCTGAAAACACAATATCACTAAAACTACATTCTTGCTTTGCAGAAGGAAAAAAACATGCCTAGATTGGTCATTTTTGTAAAATTGGAATAAGAAATGATGACCTGAATGTGTCGAAATCATAATATTTGAATAATTTTTGTCTGTTATTGTGTATCCAGGAAAGAGACACAAACAACAGATTAGACACGTCATTGCTGCAATTCTCTCCCTATTACCTGTAGCTAGGGGTGCCAATAATTTTGAAAACAGCATTTTGCAGGGGAAAAAAGAAGGGAAAAAAATGTGTTTAAGCCAATACTGTTTTCGGTGAAGCTTTTTAACAATTTTCTGATAGATTTTTAAATTAAAGGCCCCTCGTGAGTGAACAAAAGGAGGAAATCAGCTGAAAGAAGCAAACACCTTTACAGCTGTAGAACACAAGTGTGTAACAGATTCGCCTAAAGAGCCAATAAAACAAAACAAATAACGCTTTTACACATTTACACAGCAGATGACGAGTAATGACGCAACATGAGTTTATTTTTTTTATCAGAGGAGTTTTTGCTGACCTGATACAGCATCTCGTCCAGTTCCTTCTCCACCTGCTCGGGGCTGCTCCCCGTCTCTCTGCCCCGCACTCGCTCCAGCGCCTCCTCGGCTCGGTGCAGCTCCTCCGATACGGCGGGCAGGTGGTTCTGATGCAGAGAGAGCAGCTGCCGCTCTTTACACTGCAGCCTGTGCTCGGCCTGAGAGAGCTGAGCCTCCTCCTGCAGGAGAGACGAGGAGTCCTGCGTGCCCCATGCCACCGTCTCACGCACCTACAACAGGAGGACAAGGGACAGAGGACAGAGAGAAACAGAATGCGGTTCTGAATCTTTAAAGTCAATAATCAGTTTGCTTTCACTTGCTAGTTCAGCACTTACTCACTAGGTCAGATTTCGATCACGAGGTTAGCATTTACTTGCTAGGTTAGCTCTTGATTGCTAGTTTTGCTAAGTTAGTTTTCACTTGCTAGGTCAGCCTTCATTTGCATACTAAGCCCTTACTCGCTAGTTCTGCTTTAACGTTCAGCCCTTGCTCGCTAGGTCAGCTTTTGATCATTAGATTAGCTCTTGTATGCTGGGTTTGTTCGTTTGCGGGGTCCACGCTTACTCACTAGTTCAGCTTTCTCTCGTTAGATTACCTCTTGTTTGCTGGGGCAGCTTTTGATCTCTAGCTTAGCTTTAGGTTAGCTCTTGATCCCTAGATCACCTCTGGATCACTAGATCAGCTCTCACTTTGCTCTTGCTCGCTAGGTTAATTCTTGCTTAGTCATGCTGCTAATACTTGAAGAGACTGTTCAAGCATAACAGCTTTGATGAAAGCTGGGTCAAAGAGAAGAGCAATATCAGCCTTGTGATTGGTTAGCTTTACCCAAGATTAGCCCCACCCACTTTACATCAAGAAGACAGAAACTCTTTATGTAGTCATTTAAATGTAACCAGTTATCCAGACTTTGTAATGCAGATTGTGACTAAGATTAACCTTAATAACAAGCACAGACTGATGTTTACTGAAGCATGAAATGGTGCGATATGAGACGTTCCGTTAGAGGCAGTGTGTCCTCCTACCATTCTCTGTTTCTCCCTGTGTGCGTGCTGCAGGACTCCGAGGGCGGCGTGATCGTTGGCCACCTCCTTCTCGAGCCGCTCCCTCTGCTGCGACAGCCCCTCCACCAACACGCCCAGCTCCTGAACCTGCTCCTGTTTGAAACTCTCGTACCGCTCCCTGGCATTCCTCAGCGCCTCCTCGCCCGCGTCCTCACCATCCACCCGCGCCTCCTTCGCAAGCAGCAGACCCTCCCGGATCTCAGCCAGCGTTCGCTGCTCCTCCTCCAGACGCCGAGCCTCATCTCGGCTCAGGAGCGCCGCCGCCTCCTCACTCCGCTCCCGCAGCTGCTCCTCCAGACGACCCACAAGAGAGAGCTGCTCCCTCTCCTGCTGCTCCAGGCGTCTAGACGTACACATGTGGAACAAACAAATTATAAAAAATGTAAAATTATAAACATGTTTATGTGAAGTGTTGCCTGGCTTTACCTCCTCTCCAGCTGGATTTTAACAGCCTGCTCCTCTCGCTCCCGTTTCAGACGTTCCAGTTCTCTGAAGAGCTCCGTCTGCTCGGCGTGTTCTCTCCTGGCCTGCACCTCATCCTCCTTCTCTCGCTCCTCCTTTTCCTCCACCTCCCCTTCCTCCAACTCCTCCTCCAGATGCTGCTCCAGCTGCTGCTGTTTTCTCCTTTGTTTCTGCTCCTGTTGGTCCCTGTGACGCTCCTCCTAGAAAGGATTGAATCATCTCACTTTAGTGAATAATTCAACAATAAAATCAAATACACACACTTTTTTATATACACCATTTCTCCAAATATGAAAATGCAGATTCCACTTCAACCAATTCCCGCTGTAACCAATCAGAGGATGCGTCCTGCTCATAATACAACTGTGACCAATCAGAGCGTAGTTCCTGTCCCCAACATCACCATAACGCATTAAAACGCTTTTCCTGCCATTAACACCACAGTAACCAATCGGAGCACACGTCCTTCCCCTAACGCCACTGTGACCAATCAGAGAGCAGTTCCCACCCCTAATTCCACTGTAACTATTGTCTACACAGTTCCCTCCCCCTAATGCTGCTGTAACCAATCTCTAAACAGTTCCCACCCCTAACTCCACAGTAACCAATCAGAGCACAGTTCCCTCCCCTAATGCCCCTGTGACCAATCAGAGAGCAGTTCCCACCCCTTATTCCACTGTAACCAATCGGACCGCATTCAGAGTCCACCCCCCCCTCCACAAACTCCCAGCTGTGCACACCTGGAAGCGCTCCTTCTCAGCCAGCAGGTCCCTCATGCGGCTCTCGATGTCCTGGCTGCGTTTGCGCAGACTCTCCTCCTGCCTGCGGATGAGCAGCTGCACCTGCTCAGACTCCTTCCTCTGAGACTCCACCTCCTGCTGCATGCGCTCCAGCTCCGCCTTCTCACACTTCTGCTTCTCCTCCATCTCCTTGATCAGACGCCTATGATGCGCACACACACACACACACACACACACACTCCATAACCACCTTAGATTACGATTCATTTACATGTTTTTGTTTTTTTCCCTACAGTTAACATCACAGACCTTTTGTGTTCAAGCTTCTCCAGCTCTTCTCGCTGCTGCCTCTCAAACTCCAGTCTGTAAAACACAACACACTGTTAACTGACATCAAACAGCTACAGACGCGTGACACACACACACACACACACACACACTTTTTAACATGTTAATCAAAAACCAGTCAGAATGGACAGATTTAACACACCACACAGTATGAGCTGCTGCATACAAAGCAATGAGCATCAACACACACTTATACACAACATGCATCACAACTTAGGCTACATTCACAAGAACATTTTAGTATCCATCAAAAACATGTTTGCTGTAGATGTGTTTGTGGGTATAGATCACTTTTTTGCTTTTTTTTCCCCCCAGACCAGAAATCATGTGACCAAAACACGGATAACCACATCGTAAACATCCCCAACTGAGTGAAACATGGTTACATCAGATGTTTAATCAATAAAATTTTGAACTCTGGTGAACTTTTTAAATGGACATTGAGACGATGTTTACGTGATGATATACATTAATGCCCTTTTTGCTGAAATCAGTGACAAGCGGTGCATTTTTGACAGATACTAAAATCTCCTTAAGCAAGAACTGTAGTCAGTGCAAAAAAAAAAAAAAAAAAAGATGTAAAGTGTAAAGAACTGAAAAAATGAAATAGTGAATAAAGTAGTTATGAGCATGTCAGGAGGCAATGGACTGCACTAATGAAGAAAAACTGACACCTAACACTGAAATTAAAAGACAGCTGATGTTAGGACACTTTTTTTGTCACTGGTTGGTCTACCTGAGAAAGACCGGTCCCTTCTCTGTGTAGAGACTGTGATCAGGGAAGTTCAGAAACACAGCATTAAACACTGCGGCTAAAGACTCACACTCACAGAATAATGAAAAAAAAAAACCTTATCAGATTTGTTCAGAAAATCCGTCCATACCAAACATGTGATGCCCTTGGAAAGAAAGATTTGCTGCACAATTTCAGGCACAGAAAAGGAAACTGAAATAATTGAGGTGCATTTTGGTCAAACGCTGGCATCTCAAAAAATAATACATCACCCAAAAAGCTAACATTATCAATCTTAGATCAAAGCGAGCAAGCTAACTTCTTTCTGTTGGGTTTCGCTCGTTGTTAGCCACGTTAGCATATCTGGGTGAAGTATGCCTTTAAATCCAGGCGCAGGCGAGCGGTACCGGGAATGGCATCGGAGAGCATGGCGGGAGAGAAGCAAGGACAGAGGAGGGAAGAGGAAAATAGGGGAGGAGCTCTAAGATGGGAGGAAGAAGAGGAGGAGGAAGAAGAATCACACACATACGCATACAGAGCTGCTTACCCAGGGTTGTAGAGCATGACTGTAGAGAGGTTTTCACAGGACTTGGAGAGATCCGTCATGGAGAGACTCAGTGTGCTGAGTAGACCGCTCTAAAAAACATAATCAGTTATAACAAGAAGAATAAAATGTAAAGCTAAATGTAGGTAAAGAACAAAGGCTTACAGAGTGTGTGTAAAAGAGAGAGAGAGAGAGAGACTGACCTTCCTCTTCTCACGCAGTTTGGCTGCCTCTTTAGGATGGTTAAATCTGAACATGTTGGTCCTGCCCAGCAGGATTACAGCACCTTGGAACAGAGATGTTCAAAGTCCACATCAACACACACAAACAAGTAGAATGGCCAAAACTACTGACCAGAAAGATAGAGGAATGAAAGATAAGAAAAAGACACAAGAACCAAAACACTGTAAGACTGGGCTATGTTGAGATGCAGAGTAAAGTCCGGTATACACTCCGGGATTTCAAGCCCAATTTTGTTGCAGATTTGTTTTTCCACAGTGAGATGCTAATCTCTACAGTGGCAGAGCAGGCAAGCCAATCTTCAACACTGAGGTCACCACATGGTCATGTTCTTGTTTTTAAATCATGGCAACTGTATAGAAAGTAATGTTTTTTTGCAGGGAATTGGGCTTGTCATTATTTTTTTCCCCTTCTGAATTGCGACAAATCTTAAAACCATTCTCAAGCGATACTAATTCTTACTTCTTCCCAGTCACACTAGCTGTCTGTCATCAAAATTACATTCATTGGGATGGAATTTGTCATATTGACCAGTTTCACATCACAGACTCTCAGTCCAGGAGTGAGCTTATTGATGAGTCTACTCTCCTGTATCATGTAAAAATGAGCACAACCAGACTACATCATCATATCAAGGTATGTCCGGCTGAAACTGGTTATATATGTGACATCTCATCATTGCCTGCCAACAGTGGGCTCCCAACGTAACACAGAAAGTAAGACAGAGCATCTAGCTGACCTTGGTTGAGTTGGCAAGGTTCGGTGATGTGAACTCCGTTAACGGAGCACTGTGACTCGTTCAGAGGGATCAGCGTCACGGTGCCATCCTGATTCTCAAACAGACAGTGTTCGCTCTCCAGTCCCAAGCCATGCAAAACTGAAGAGAGAGACAGAGTGCAATCTTATCATGCTGTGATCTAATGTGATACTGTCCAGAGAAAAAGTGCTGAAAGAAGTCAGCTGGTGGGCGAGATCAGCTGAATAACATCTTTGAGAAGCATATGGTGAAAAAAAAAAAAAAAAAAAAGGGCAAAACCATTCTCTGGCTCTGCAGGAAGACTGTCTGGTCAAAGCCACAGGGGGGCAAGTGAGAGGTTTAGAAACTGATTTATTCTACAGCTCCTAACAATACTTTACTCTCTATAAACATGTTTCACAGGAAGCTGTTCGGGCTCCTGTGTGATCTTTTACTTTTGCTTTGTGACGTATAAAATTTTTTCTTGTGGAACAATGAAAGCGTTGGTTGGTTGGTTGGTTGGTTGGTTGGATGAGAGATCTGTCAGGTGAAAAGTCAGATGTTTCATTGGGTATTTGGATAGATTGGTCTTGTGTGGACTGGTTTGTTGGTAATTTTTGGTTGATTCAGTGTCTGTTCAGTGATTGGGTTAGTGTTTGGTTGGGTGATTTGTTGGTTGAGTGGTTGGTCAGGTGATTGGCTGAGTGGTTGGTTGGGTAATTGGTTAGTTTGTTGGGTGATTGGTTGGTATGGACTTGTGTAAATTTGTTCAGTGGTTGGTTTGGTCTTTTCTGTGTGTGGAATTGTTGGATTGGTTGGGTGATTGGTTGGTATGGTCTTGTGCAAATTGTTTGGGTTGTTTTGGTACTTGGTTCATTGGTTTGGTTTGGTTTGGGTGGTTGGTTGGTTAAAAGGTTGATGTTTGGATATCTGTTTTTTTTGTGTGGTCAGTTGGTTTGGTCTTTTCTGTGTGTAGAAGAGTTGAGTGGTTTGGCAGTTGGTTCATTGGTTTGGTTGGGTGGTTGGTTGGTGGGTTAAAAGGTTGATGTTTGGATAGCTGTTTTTTTGTGTGGTTGGTTGGTTGGTTTGGTCTTTTCTGTGTGTGGAATGGTTGAGTGGTTTGTTGGTTTGGTTGGATGGAATGGTTGCTTAGATGGAAAGACTGTTTGGTTTACTGTGTTGTTGGTTATATAATTGGTTAGTCAGTTTGGTTTTGTACAGATTAATTGGTTAAAGAGGCTGACTTTGCGATCTGACCTCAGGACAGGCAAAGAAAAAAATCCTATAGCAATACAATGAACAGTAGAGATTTTCTTCTATTCTATAATATAATGAAAATGAGAAAATGTAAAAATGTCATTAGTCCTTCCCACTGCTACAGCAAGAGCTCCAATACGACACTACGCTCTGTTTAGAGTTTTGACCCAGGCAAGCTTACCGATGTCCTGTTCTTTAGCGGCGTCTTCCCGGCCTACACACGTCCTCCCCTCCTGCAGCAACACACCACAACCCAGATCACAACTACACAAGATTCTGTTCATCTCTAATCTGTAACCAAAACTCCTGTATCAGGCTATAACTGGATTAGGCTAGATTTATGAACTAATGTTGCTTCCTAAATTCCTCATAACACAATCTTCTTCCTCTACTCTGTTCCTCTGTACACATACATTATAACCGAAACCATGAGACATCAGGTATGAATTTAGATTTACTACTAATGGCTTCAAACTGTACGTTGTCTTTATGAAAAACTGCGTTTTGGAAATCACACCTTTAAGTGGTAGAGGATGATGCCGGTGCTGAGCAGGTCGTCGTCGATGCCGATGAGATGAGGAAGTTCTGAGTCCAGGATCACACCAATCCCTTCCTTCCTCAGAGCTAGAGTCTCCTCCTACCACACACACACACATACATGCACATACACACACACACACATGCAGAACATCAAGCATGAGTAGTGTATAAACAGCAACATCAACATCAACATCCCTCTGGAACTAAAGCACTGAGAGGAGACATGGTGCCAAACTGTGTACGTATAATAACGGCATCGCTAAAGTTTTTAAAAATGATTTTATTTACAGAAACAGTGCTGAAGATTAGCAATACCTTAAGAATGTTCTGCGTTTCATTCCATTTGTTTGCCCACTCCTTTGTCAGTTCCAGCACCTAAGAATAAAAGATGAATAAATACATGAAAGAAAGAAAGAAAGACAGTGGAGGAAAAGGAATGAAAACGAAATGCAAAAAAGCAAGAAATAAAAGCAAAGAAAGAAAGAAAGAAAGTGCAAGGAAAAGAATGAAAACAAAATGCAAAAAGCAGAAGGGAAAACATGAAAGGAAAAGGCAAAGAAAGAAAGAAAGAAAGACAGTGGAGGGAAAAGAATGAAAACAAAATGCAAAAAAGCAAGAAAGAAAAGCATGAAAGGGAAAATAAAGAAAGAAAGTAAAGGAAGCCAGAAAAACAGAAAAATGAAAGAAAGCAAAAATGCAATCCAAAAAAAAACAAAACAAGGAATAAAGAAAGGAATACGAATGGTAAGACAACAAGAAAAGAAAGCAATGACAAGAAAAATAGAAATAAAAGGAAAGCAAGTAAGATAAAAAGGAAAGACAACAAGAAAAGGAAAAATAAAAAAAACAGGATAAAGCAGGAAAAGAAATAGAGTAGAATGAAAATAAGCAGGAAAACAAGAAACAGAACATAAGAAAAAAGGAAGGAAGGAAAAGGCAAGAAAATTAATATAAAAAAGGAAAGATGCAAGAAAGCAAGGAAAAAAGAGAAAGAGAGGAAAGCAAAGGAAGTAAGAAAGGTAAAAAGGAAATATCAGGAGATGAAGACGGGACTGAGATTAAGATTAAAAAGATTAATGAAGCAGGTGAATTAAGAAAGAAACAGTGCTGATTAAAGGCGTTGTTTACCCGAGCCTCGTTCTGGTGAAGTTTCTGCTCCATACTCAGAGCTGTGGGTGAATCCAGCAGTGCTATCTGAGGAAAGAAAAAATAAATAATAATAAAATACAACCGTGAACTTTCAAAATCTCACTCAGCGCTCTGAAAGCGAGTTATGAAAGTGAGTTATGAAAGCGACACTGACCTGATTTCCCTGTGCGAGCAGGGCTTTGAGGCGCGCGATCTCGGCTCTCAGCTCCCGGATCAGCCGCACGTTGGCGTCCTCGTTGATGGTGGGCTTGTTGATGATGTTTTTGGCGCGGTTAGCGTAGCGCAGCGTGCTCAGGGTCTCGCCGTAGTTCACGTCCGCAGGTGAGACGGCTGAGAGGAAAGCAGAGAAAAAAGCATTTATATTACACTGGAAACATACAGTTCACATCTAACCAGCTAACATACAGCTAACATACAGCTAAAATACAGCTAACATACAGCTAACATACAGCTAACCACAAATACTACAGATTCTACAGATTCTACAGATTCTACAATGGCTCTTTTTACTGTGATGTCCAGGTAAAAGGTTTGTTTTTTCTAGAGTTCAAACCACTTGAGAATTCTAGAATGCTTTTATTCTCACTGTGATGTACAGCCAAAGCTACCCCAAGAATTCTAGAATGCCTTTCTACTTAGTGTGATGTACAGCCAAAAGTTCTTTTTTTCTAGAGTTCAAAGCTACCCAAGAATTCTAGAATGCCTCTCATCTTACTGTGACATACAGGGAAAAAGTTCTTTTCAAATCTTCCTAAGAATTCTAGAATGCATTCCTTCTTGCTCTAATGTACTGTACAGCCAAACGTTCCTTTTCTAGAGTTCAAAGCTACACCAAGAATTCTAGAATGCCTTTCTTCTCACTGTGATGTACAGGCAAATTTCTTTTTGAAGTTACCTACGAATTCTAGAATGCTTTTCTGCTAGCTGTGATTTACAGCCAAATGTTGAACCAAAACACGATTATCTAAATATAAACGATTCCAAAGTATAATTTATGAATTTTTTTGTTAGCCTGGGTATCTGGACACCTACATGCGAGACATCTCGCACTGCTAATCTGCTACCAAAGCTAGTACGAAGCCTAGCATGTGACATGTAAATCCATTTTAAACTAGCGTGGTATATAATTTATACCACAGCCTGTACACTGTACATCTCAAACATCCCAATCAAATATTTCTATAGATACACTCTACGAGCACTATTTGTGTCCGCTGGTGTCTTTAGCTACTGACTTGCGATCATGATGGTTTTGGAGTTTCCTCCCAGACTGTCTTTGAGGAGCCACGTGAGGACGGAGTCTCTGTAAGGGACAAACACCTGCTTCTTCTTCAGATGGCCGCTCCCGCCATCCTGAGACATATCGGCTAGAGACGGAGGGGACAGAGAGAGAGAGAGAGAGAGAGAGAGAGAGAGAGAGAGTTAGCTAGAGAGCTTTGTTATATAGCTGCCATGTGTCAGAGCTCCATCCCAACATAAGACGGCAAGCTAGTGAGCGATTGCAAACAAATAAATGTCACATCTGCAGCTTGCTATAAGTTAGGATGATCCTGAAGAGTGTCCCAAACACAACGGCTCCTTTATGGTTAAAATTCTGCCCTTACCCAGGGCGGATATGACGTTGCCGAGGGTAACCAAGCTCTTGTTGATGTTGCCTCCTTCTTTCAGGCGAACGCCGGTGGCTCCTGTTGCATCGGCTCTCTCGCTGCCTGCCAGATCCACCAAGTGAATCTTACTCACCGTTTCACACGGCATCTCCGCATCAAACTTCGCCTAGAGAGGGGGAGAGAGAGAGAGAGAGAGAGAGAGAGAAGGGAGGAGTATTTTGTCACTATTTTTTAAAAAATTCTCCTTTCTTTTCTATATTGATGCTTTGGCAATATTGTATGTAAACAATCATGGCAATAAAGCACTATGAAATTGAAAATTGAGAGAGGGAGAGACAAGGAGAAAAAGAGTGGTAGAGAGCGGGAGAGAGAGGGAGAGAGAGGGAGAGAAAGAGTGGGGGAGAGGGGGAGAGAGGGAGAGAGAGAGAGAGAGAGAGAGGGACAGGGAAAGAGGGAGAGAGAGGGAGAGAGAGAGAGAGAGGGACAGGGAAAGAGGGAGTGAGAGGGAGAGAGAGGGAGAGAGAGGGACAGGGAAAGAGGGAGTGAGAGGGAGAGAGAGGGAGAGAGAGAGAGAGAGAGAGGGACAGGGAAAGAGGGAGAGAGAGGGAGAGAGAGGGAGAGAGAGAGGGACAGGGAGAGAGAGGGAGAGAGAGGGAGAGAGAGAGAGAGAGAGAGAGAGGGACAGGGAAAGAGGGAGTGAGAGGGAGAGAAAGACAGGGAGAGAGGGAGAGAGAGGGAAAGTGAGAGAGAGAAAGACGGGGGGAAGCAGTGGGAGATGGGGGGGGGGGGAGTTTTTTGGCTTTTGACGCTTTTTAGTGCTTTATTCTTATATGGCTTTATGTCATTTTATGTGCATTTCATTTCACTGCTCTTTGAAAGCTCCTGCTGTTATTTTACGGGACTTTGGCCGTCACTTGACTTCTTGTCCTTAAATCTGATGACTTAACCCAACAAAAGCAACATCATTTTTACAAAAAAGTAACTGTTAATGATCCACGTTCTACAGCTAACAACTTTTTAGTATAAGCTAATTAAATGCTTCCTTTTATAGCATGATTGAGGCTAACCACGTGGTCAGCTAGCTATGTTTACTTTATGCTAAGGGGCTTTCAGCTACCTATTTATATTTAGCTAAACACTCCAGTCACAATCCATTGTTTTAGCTCTAGCTAGCTTATATAAAGCAAGCTAACTTAGCTTGAAATGCATTATATACTTTCCCTATAAAAAAAAGAAATACATAAATAACAGAAATAATGTTTTGTCATCTGGCTTGCTACTGTCTAATGTAATTTTTTACCTAGCTATTTATATTTAGCTAATACGCTAATGGTGAACCTTGTCCTAGTACTACCAAGGTTATATAAAGCAAGCTAATTTAGCTTGGAACGTATATAAAATAATGCAAATACTGGTTTTTAGTTTCGCTATAGTTTGAGGAAAGGATTATAATGTGTTCCTAGCTAAGTTAGCTTGCTTGTAAATAAGCTAGCTGGTGCTAGAACAAGGGCTTGTCATTTTAGCCTGTTAACTAATTATAAAAAGTTAGCTAGCTAGCAAGTTATATTTAGCTAACATATTCCAATGACTCGGACCTCCGCTGTGCGTTGGATACCTGTGTGAAGTTGATGGTAAAGATGGCGTGCGAGCGGCTGCTAGCGTCGTTCATGCCGGTGCTAGCCGTCGTGCGGTTGATGTTTCCTGCCTCCATCAGCTCCTCCACGTCGCTGTAGTTCTGAACCAGGTGCTTCGACAGGTCTGAGACACAACATCCACACTTTTCATTAACACAGTAAAGGCAAAATGTTATCTAGCAATAACAGCACAGTTTGGTTGAATGTTTAAAGGTGTAAGTAGTGCAACATAGTCCTACCTTCAACATAAGGGCCGTCTTTAGGGTGCTCTCTTACTCGCAGGTTATACGTCTTAGCCAGCTTTCTCCTCAGCAGGTCTCGCACACGCTCGTTATAGATCTCCAGATAACTACATTTAAATAACAATCACCAAAAAGTCAAAGATATGCGGTGGGGATGAGGCGTACAGCTGTGTGTCATCAGCATCAGGAAAAAGGCAGTGGCCCTAGAACAGAGCCTTGTGGAACACCTAACGTATATAAGTCAAGAGGCTTTTATTGTCATTTCAACTATATATAGCCGACGCAGTACACAGTGAAATGAGACGTTTCTCCAGAACCTTGGTGCTACATAAAACAACATCATCACCTCACACAACATAGAGTTACAGTAACAATAACAATTAAGCAAAGATTAGTCATTTCAGAAAATTCATTACATTCAAATTTAAAGTGCTGAACTCTACAAATCAGCTACAAAATAAAATCACTACTATACAACTGATTTTTTCAGAATTTAAAACAAAAATAGAGCAATGATACTACACAATATACAACATACAAATGTGCTTAATGAAATTAACTGTTGATCCCACAATGCAGTGGCACTTACAGTACTGTGCAAAAGTCTTGGCGCACCCCCCCCCCCCCCCCCTTATTTTTTTTTTTTAGTACAAACTTTGTTATAGATGTTTATTTTCTGACTTCTACATTATTGATTCAGTACAAAAACTTTTTACATTCCAAACATTAGTTTTCCAGGACAGAATTAAACGTTACAGAAAATGTTTGTATGTCAGTAAAGAAAGCAGCAGATTCCATAAGAGACGCTTTTCAGATAAAAACAGAATGAAGGCTGCTGGGTTTCGCTGCAGAAATAAGAAGCGAGTCGACAGTCAAAGTCTCCAGAAGAACTGTGGCTGCTTCTGCAAGATGCTCAGTAACACTTCCAGCTCATTTCCTTATAAAACTGCACACACTGCACCTGAGATACTGTTTTATTTTTAAAGCGAAGGATCGTGACACCAAATATTGACTTTGTTTCATTTATTACTGTTTATTGCTCTTTATAGTATTTTTTAAATGTAGAAACATATAATTTCATTATTTCTGAAAGCATCTTTGCGCTACAGCATTTCTTTGCATGTGCCTAAGACTTTTGCACAGCACTTTGGTCAGTTCAGTGGGTTTTTTTTTCTTTTTTTTTTTTTTTCTGTGTAGCCTGTATATAGGATTGTATATAAAATTGTATCATTTTAGATTTGTTGTTGTTATTGTTCACGTTTCATTGTTTTAGCCTAGCTAACTGTCCAGCTACTTAACATCGTAGTGTTACAGCCACAGCGTTATATTCGTCTGTGGAAAAAGTGACCATTCCCTGTACAGATTAAAGAACAGTCTCTAACTTCCAGGTCTCATTTGTTTCCATTTCAGATGCCAATTGAAAATCACACAGAATTATGGTTTTTATAGTTGCATATGCCAGCAAGTCCAAATATATCCATTATGTAAGAACTTTTTTCCTTCATGGATGACTTCCGACTTTTAGACGCTGACCTCTGACCCTCATGTCACCCACCTGACTTCCGTACGGAAGGAGGCTTCATCGCGACGGCTCATACCGGTTATCCGGGTGAACAGGCCCTCGCAAATCCTCGGGATCAGCCCCACATCTCCCTGCAGCGCAAACACAAGCAGAGCGAGAGAGCGAGCAGCGTTACAGAAAGTTAAAGGAAAAGTTTGGCCAAATAAATAAAATAATCGGAAGAACAGTTTCATCTAAAATATAGTCGATCAGCAAAGACATGTTTGATGTTTGACATTCGCTTATTGATTTGCACTGAAGGCAAAAATAGCTAACAAATAAAAAACATTCCATGATATCTGCCTAAAAATCTCAAATGTCAGACACCAAACACATCTTGGGTGATTGATTACATTTTACATTTAACAAAACAATTACTTTTTTTAATTACTTTTAAAGAATTACTGCAAGCTGATGAAAGAAAAGCCACATGTGACGCATCTTCCCCATCTAGGCCATTTTACGTAAGTAGTTCACAATATCAGAAATATCACTTTGTTATTTTTTATCTGTGATTTTACAGAAGTAAAAAAAAAAAAAAAAGAGACATTTATATAGCTATTGTATGTAAAATGATTTGTGAGAAGAGGAACAGGTCACTTCTCTTACCTGGTTGCCCATCATGGTGTAGGACTTCCCTGAACCCGTCTGTCCGTAAGCGAAGATGCAGGCGTTATAGCCCTCAAACGCTGCCTTGAGCACATCTGAACCCAGGTCCTTAAATACCTAAACATTTCAACACATGCACATCAAGATCCACAAATGTTCGCTAATCAACGTATGCTAGGATGATGTATTTCAGTCTGGTTTCCAGAAGCATCAGGGTTTCTGGCTAAAGCGGTCAATGGCCTACTGCTTGCCTCAGATTGGCGATAGTTTCAGTTTTGTTTTGTTTCTTTGGATTTGGTTGCTGCATTCGACACTACTGATTACGATCTTTTGAAGTACAGGGTGGAAATTACTTGACAGGACATTACCAGTGTAGCGGAGATTGATAAAATACTTTTAAAAAAGCACACTATGGCGTTCCACAAGGTTCAATTCTAAGCCTGCTATTGTTTTTTTTCCTTAATATCTAGCCTCTTGGATATACAATTCGCAAGCAAAACGATACACAAAAAGATCTGTTGGCTTCAAAATATCACCAAAATATCACTCAGGAGGAAGCTATAAATAAAACAGGAAGTGATGGAGTAGGAGACTAGGAGATTCGTGTCGACTCACAGAGGAGTTATTGATACGTCTTATAAAAATCAATACCAGAGAAGGCTGATGTTTGATCGAAACTACAAAGGATTTGGACAAAACAAAAGAGAAGACAAGAGTGAACGTCAGTGTGGCTTTTCAGAGTTGGAAAAACCCTGAGAGATTTTTAACAAGTGTGAGGCCAATCGTTGGTTCTGCTTGGCACGTCATTATTTTTTGGTTGTCTATTTCGGGTGTAATTTGTTAGCCTTCTAATTAGTGGGATCATAAATGTACATGACATGCCCAGCTAGCTAATATTTGTTAGTATCATTGGCTAGTATCTCTATGTTAGCTAACAAATTAGATGAAAACATCACCGATATGGTGTTGATACACCGATATATCAGCAAATTCAGTCAAGCGTAAGCATTGCTAGGTTTCATGATCAGGAGGGTGTTGGACTGCAGGTAAGTAGATGGACTTCTTTGGTGGCCAAGTCTGCCGAAGGTTAGCAATCTAACATACCCAATGTTCTTATGCTTCTGAAGACCTGAACTAGCCAGATTAAGGAGAAGATTAGGGTCAGAATTAAGATTGTGCACCAAAGCAAAGCATGTTATTCACTTCATGCTTCAGGGATTTTCCTGTTCCCCATCACCAAAGTCTCCTCGATAATCTGCGCATGTGTTGTGTTAAAGCAGGAAAACGCTGAACTGCGCAGTTTAGCGGTACTCAGAGGATCAGCGCAGAGATACGCTGACCTACATTCACACTAAAACAGCCACATAAAACAGTCACGACCCAAATGTAAGAGACCAAATGATAAGCTGATTTAAGAGTCTAAGAACAAACATTCCCAGAACAGACCTAATAAGTCTTGACTACTTTCTGTTAAAGCCACAGCAAGAAAGCCGTCTCTGATTTCAGTTAGCTTACCTTAATAAATGAAACAAGTCTTTAACAGCTTTAAAGTCTCCCTGCTCTCAAAAATGTAATGTTTAAATAATTAACTCTGCCCAGACTCCCATGCTGATGGTGTAGAATTTGCCATTTTGAGTCACATTTATTCACGTTTCCATTTGAATCTTTTGGAGCAATTCTGTATGAAAACTGATTTGTAGGCGGAGCTACATATTAGTACAATTTGTGATGTCACAAGTTAACTTGACCTATCATGGTTTAATAAGCAAATTATTAAAGAATGATGACACGGTAAGCAAGTTTTAGCCATAGAACCCATGTTACAAGCTAGCTAGCTTTACAAGTAGACGTTATGGTAATATTTCATCAGGGTTGGCTTCTGAGAAGAAAATTATGCAAATAATTTTCTTGGTAGTATCAACCTAGCGAGGTATTCGAGATGGCAGGATAATAGGGGTGTGTTTCCAATTTGCATATTCACGAGTATTCATAGTTCCTGGTGTTATTTATGGAGTGAATGCGTAGAGATGTTCCTAGACCATTTAAATAATTTCCTAAGCATAAAAATATGAACAATTTATTATTCTACATAACTCTGTGCACCTTCTCAGTGTCTCGCTATACACACCATGTTGTTAAATGCGGCTCGTGTTACTTTGTAAAACAGGACAGTCCAGTTTATTAACAGGTCACAACTCGATCACAGTTATAAAACTGACAGAAAGCCGGAACGGGGGCCTTCAGCAAAACCTGAAACCCTCAACTCTTAGAAACTAATTACAACGGCCTAGGAAACATCTCTACAACTTTACTCTCATTAAGAATGCCAGGATCTATTAATACGCATGAAAAATCAACTTACAAACTATTTCCATCCTTATATTCTCAGTTATAAAGCACACAAAGATTTCTCGGTTAAAAATATCTCGTATCTCATGACAGAATATCTCATGGGAGAACTCAGGATAGTTTGGGATGGCTCAGGATAACTAATGATCGCTCAAGATATTTCAGGATATCTCAGGATTGTTCACAATATCTCATGATATCTTGGAATAGCTCATGGTATCTCATGATATCTTTCATTATCTCACGATTATATCTCGGGATAGCTCATATTATCTCTCAGGACAATTCATGTTATCTCAAGAAAAAGATCATGATATCTCGGGGGCATCTCACGATATCTCGGGGGCATCTCACGATAGCTCCTGATGTCTTAAAAAACCTCATGATATCTTGGGATATCTCAGGACATCTCAAGATAGCTCAGGACATCTTATAACCTCTCGGGACAACTCGGGAATTAACAGCCTTCGTCTATAACCAGGATGGCACAAGTTCAAGTCTAGTGCCATGAGTACGACATTTAGAGCCCTAAACACTCCTGGGACAGTAAAGATTCCGTCCCAGTGCTGTCCTGTTTTAGTAAGAAGCAGAATCACACTTTAGGAACACAACAGCTGCTAAATATTTTACTGTATTTTAAATCACCTTCTCCTGCGAGACGAATCTGGTGCTCGTGCGGTCGCCCGAGTCGTAGGAGAAATCATACGTGAAGGTTTTAGTTCTCTCCCTCACTGAGTCGCCCGTCACGCCGTCAGGGATCTGGAGTGCACGAGAAAGACAACTTTTAGGACAAAATCATGTTTTTTTGTTTTTTTTTTATTTTAAATATGAATCATGGATGTGATAAAGGTGTTGGTGCTGTTCATGTTTAACCAGTCTATCTTTTTTTTTTAAGATTATTTAATCTTTTAAAAGCAGCAAGAGGAAGGATGTGTCTGTACTTCTTACTTTTAAGTTGGTAATGGTCGTCTTGTTTCCTTCCATCTCGATGATGCACTGGGCAGAGAGCTCCTTCTCCCTGCGGAGGAGAAACAAAAACAAGGTCTCGGTCAGATGAGTCATGAAGAGCTCATCACACGAGCACGGTTCCCAGGGCGTTCTGTGGCCTTCTGAACACCATCGCAGCACTTTAAAGGATCCATCATTCCAAATAAAACTCGTACCTCACAGCTTAAATTAAAAAAAAAACCACACACAAACTGACTCAGAATTTATCCACATTCATAGAAATGTTTCTTTAAAAAGTCACACACTACCTGTACGCTCCTTATCGAGCACTACACACACACACACACACACACACACACACACACACACACACACACAGGAACAGATTTACACTGAGTGATGGACGTCTCATTAGCTTTTATCTGGTCAGTGACTCAGCAGGAAGCAGATTGTGGTCTTCAGGGGAATAAAGATATTTTAAAAGATGTTTTCTCTGCAGTTCTCTCTGTTTTAAAGGGAAACTGGTCAGAAATAAAAATGTTAGTGCCACGTGCCGAAAAACCCTGGACACGTCACTGCTGTACGACTGATCTTCACACCACGCTTCGTTCCAGTGTAGGAGTTATACAGAGCAGATCCTCAAACCTGCTCCTGCACAGAACTCCTGACAGAACACACACTGTAGTGTCTCCCCTGCTCTAACACACACACACACACACACACGCTTCAACTCAGGAAGCACTGTTAATTAGCTGAATCAAAGAAAGAAGATAACAAATGATGGACAGATATGAAGGAAGGATGGGAGGGCAGAATGGAAGGAAAGAAAGAAAGAAGGAAGGAAGGAAGGAAGGACTTACTTATAGACAGGAAGGACAGACTGATGGGAAGGACAGGAAGGACAGAAGGACAGCAAAGAAGGGAGGAAAGAAGGAAGGACAGACAGGAAGGAAGGGAAGGTAAGGATGGGAAGGATGGAAGGACAAGAAAGAAGGAAGGCAGGAAGGAAGGAAGGACTTTCTTGCTTAAAAACAGGAAGGACAGACTGACAGGAAAGAAGGGAGGAAAGAAGGAAGGGCAGACAAGAAAGAAGGGAAGGGAAGGACAGACAGGAAAGACAGAAAGACAGACAGAGAGACAAGAAGGAAGGAAGGAAACAAAATGAAGGGAAGTAAAAGAAGCAGGAAAGAGAAAGAGGAAAGAAATGAACAGAAAGACAGGGAGAGAAGAAAGAAAGAAAGAAAGAAAGAAAGAACAAGAAAAATACAAAGAAAGCAAGCCCACTTTTTGAACAGTGAACAATCACACCTGGGTGAAATCCCAAATGCCCCCTGACGCCCTACCCGAGTGCACTATGATGGTGGTGAGGTGCCAGGCTTGTCCACACTACACAGTGCACTACACGGTGCACTACACAGTGCACTACAGGTAAAGCACAGCGGCTGCATGGAAAACACTAGAAAAGGTGAAGACACCTGCGCCTCATTTGCATATCAGCGCTCAAAATCAAAGGGTTTGCGAGTCGCGCGCTCACCGCTGGTTCATGGGCCGCACGCGCACCGCCACGCGCACCGATGCCATGTTCGCATCCCCGGTGTTTCTCCTCTCTTCTCCTCTCTCCTCTCTTTCTCTCCTCTTCTCCTCTTCTGCTCTCTTCTCTTCAGCTCCTCAGAACATACCCGAGCGCCTCGGTCCTCCTCTTCATTAAAGACCCGGAAACCGCAAACTAATATATCCCTAAACCCAGCTTCACTACTGTCCCGGTAAATAGCCCGGTAAATGTCCCGGTAAATAGCCCGGTAAATGTCCCGGTTAATGTCCCGGTAAACACTGACAGGACCCGGATCTCCTCACAGCAGCGTCATCACAGCATTAGAGCTCAGACAAGGAGAGAAATATGTAGTGTGTGTACAGCTTCAGTGTTCCACAGCCTTTTCCCTGCCTCTGTTTACTGCCTGTGTGAAAGCTCTTCAAAACCAAAACACACACTCACTCACACACTCACACACTCATTACCGCCACATGCCGGACAGGAGGAAGCCTCTCTGACAGTGGCTGAGTTCCTAATACACATGTAGTGCACTACATAGGGTGTGTAAGCCCACTACTTTCTATAGTGCAACAAATTACAACATAAAATCACATTTTCATGAAGTTAAAATTAAAGAGTTAAACATTAAACTTTCCTCTCTATAGGGTGACTGAATGAGTGCTTTATTAAACTTGACATTTAGAGTCCTAAGTCATAAACAGGCTCTCAGTGCTTGTGTGCAACAATATTATTGTCTGCAAAAATAATAATATTTGAACTTTGACATTTATATTTGGCTTGTAATGTCATCTGGGTAAATATCCAGGGTGCGGTCCACAGGTTCCTCCACAGTACACACACACACACACACACACAAAACAAGGAAACTACAGTAAGAGTTAAAGAAACAGAAGCAAAGCACAGAGGAGAGGGCAAAATAGACTGCACTAAAGAGAGCTAGTATGAGCATCTAGATCTACAACAAGAAAGAAAGAAAGAAAGATTGGTTTGCATTGTTCCAGTTTGCAGATATGGCATTTACACAACAACACGACTCATAGGCACAGATTCTGCATATACAGTGAGGTATTGAGTATTCAGGCTCTTTGTTATTTAATATAGTGCATATAAACACTTCAAATTTACACACATAGTGTATTTTGACTTGAAGTTCTAGATATAAGTGCTGCAAAAAAATCTTTTAATAAAACTGCACCAGGAAACATGAATGGAGCAATGGAGCAGGACATATTGGAGGAGAATTGAATCTCAAACTTCCATCCATCCATCCATTTTCTATATCGCTTATCCTGCACAGGGTCACAGGGTCCTAGAGCCTCTCCCAGGGAACTCACATAGGACAGGACACAATCGCACACACACTACAGACAATTTAGAGATGCTAATCAGCCTATAATAAATGTCTTCAGACTGGGGGAGGAAAGCCCCAAAGCATACAAACTCCAAGCACACAGGGTGGAGGTGGGAATCAAACCCCCAGCCCCAGGGGTACGAGACAACAGAGCTAACCACTAAGCCACCGTGTCCCCACTATAACAACCCTCCCCCCCAGATCCCCCAACTCAAACTTTAAGTAAGTAAGTAAGTAGGGAAGTACATAGTTAAGTAAGTAAGTAGTTAGTTAGGGAGGTAAGTAAGTAAGTAGGGAAGTACATATTTAAGTAAGTAAGTAGTTAGTTAGTTAGTTAGTTAGTTAGTTAGTTAGTTAGTTAGGTAGTAAGTAAGTAAGTATGTATGTAGGTAGGTAGGTAAGTAAGTAAGTAGGGAAGTACATATTTAAGTAAGTAAGTAGTTAGTTAGGGAGGTAAATAAGTAAGTAAGTAAGTAAGTAAGTAGGGAAGTACATATTTAAGTAAGTAAGTAGTTAGTTAGGGAGGTAAGTAAGTAAGTAAGTATGTAGGCAGGTAGGTAGATAGATAGGTAAGTAAGTAAGTAAGTAAGTAAGTATGTAGGTAGGTACCTACCTACCTATATACTTACTTACCTACCTATATACTTACTTACTTAATTATCTACCTACTTACTTACTTACCTAACTAATTACCTACCTACCTACCTACATACTTATATACTTGCTAACTACCTACCTACCTAACTAACTACTTACTTACTTAACTATGTACTTTCCTACTTACTTACTTACATACCTACCTACATACTTACTACCTACCTACCTACCTACATGCTTACTTACTACCTACCTACCTACCTACCTACCTAACTACTTACTTACTTAACTATGTACTTTCCTACTTACTTACTTACTTATCTACCTACCTACCTACCTAACTACTTACTTACTTAACTATGTACTTTCCTACTTACTTACTTATCTACCTACCTACATACATACCTACCTACTTACCTGGTAGGTAAGTAATTACGTAAGTAGGTAGGTAGGTAAGTAAGTAAGTAAGGAAGTATGTAGGTAGGTAAGTAAGTAATTATGTAGGAATGTAGGTAAGGTAAGGAAGTAAAGAAGTAAGAAAGTAGCCAAAACGAACAAACAAATAAGCAAATAAATAGATAAACAAATAGATGGTAAGTTGCTGTGTTTGGCTCGGCTTGGTTGGGTTTATGGGTCACACTGATTTTGTAGATACAGCACTCTGACTGTAGGAGGCACTGCATACAAACCACACTCAGTCTTTATAAAACACTGGGGAAATGTTACACTCTGTGTGAAAGCCTTATCTAATCAGGGGAAAGCTAAAAGGATTGAAGGTTAAATCTTTACTGTAGATGCGACTGACTGTGAAAATTTTTTATTTTTTATTTATTATAAATTACGTCTTGTTTTAACTCTAGACCACCCAAAATAAATAGTAAATGTTTAATATACTTTATTTTATTTTATTACTTTTACTTAAGTAATAAACATATCGTATTCTTTATTTATTCAACTATACTATCCTCCACTTCCATTTCCGCTTCGCCTCCGAGTGACGTGTATTCTCCGCGCCACCGTTCTTCTGAGCGTGACGTAAATCGTGCGCGCGTTTCCATCGATTTGTGCGCGCGCTACATGAACCCGACCAACCCATTACATGAGCCAGTGTAGTTTTAGATTTTCGGCGTTAAAAGGAGTTTTGTGGTTAGAAATAAGCGAGTGAATCAGGATGTTTACTCCCCGCGGAGCCTCAGGCTCGGGACGCCGGCACACGGCGAGGACCGGCGGCAGGAAGAGTGTCAACACGCCGTCAGGGCTGCTGTTCTCCCCGCGCAGAGCTCCCCTCACTCCCAGGTCCACACACACACACACACACACACACACACACACACAGGTGCAGGACCTGTCCCAAACACACCACACACACTTAATACTATGTGTTTATTTGACAACACCATGTAGACCGCAAACCTAAAGGGTTATTTTTGTTAGTTCCAGGATACTGAAGCTTAAAAACCATAACAATGGCCTATAATACACATAAAAACTGCCAGTTTGTAGGATACACCTGCTGTATAGCTGCACTCACTGACCATTTCATCAAGGACCTGCCTTATAGATCACTTTCTAGCTCTACATTATTAAAATGAATCATTATCTTTTTTGTGCATAAAGGATACTGTAGATTTGTGCCTAAGAGCTGCTGCTGTAATCATAAAGACTGTCCTGTTGCTCATCCCAGGACTCTTATTACTCACAATCTGCTCACTCTGAACATCCTGTATGCACACTCAGGACTGTTTGTCTTTACAGGATACGGTAATGATTAATAACGCCTCTGTCCGCTTCTACCCAGAAGAGAACGGTTTGCATTTTGAGTCTGGCTCCTCTCAAGAAGTGCGTCTCAAAAATCGAACTGATGCGTCCGTAAGCCTACATTTGTGACGCAGAAATCAATCATTCAGGAAATCTTTTTCTTAAAATGCTCTTAAAATGCACTCAGAGGACTCAAGGAACGCGGAGAACGAGGTTGTGTGTCAGCTTATGGGGAATTATAAACAAACTACAATAAATGATACACATATAAGACTCACAAGTACAGAATTAATCATCGTAACTAAATAAATAATGGGTTTGAATAAAAATCTTTATGATAAAAGTCAAATTTTTTTAAAAACAGAGAAGTCAGGTAATGAGTAGAATCTTATTTAGGCTAAAATATTTTTCCTGGAAGATGTTTGTTCTCGAATCCTCCTGTCCTCGTTTCCTTTTCTTGTGCACTTTCTCTACTTCCTCAGAGGCAGGAACTAAGAAGTAAGGAGAGGCAACACAATTAAATTATTATTATTAAATAAATTATTATGAGTTATGATTAGGGATCTGAATATAAATCTGCATCTGGATTTCTGAAAAGCTGCCTGTTGTTCTACAAATAAAATCAAATTGAATTAAATGTTAAATATGACTCAGATATCCTCCCTGTTTCCTTCTCTGTCTCTCCTTTGATGGCTGATGGTCGTGGCGTTGCGTCCTGCAGCCGAGCGACTCCCACGCGGGTGCAGAGCTGTGCCACGGTGGACTCGGACCATTTCGACGTGCAGACGTTCGGGTCGTCTCTACCTGTCAAAGTGATGGAGGCTCTGACCATGGCGGAAGGTACGAGAGCTCGGTTAGTCTGTGAGGTCTTTGATTATGTCATGATGTAATTCCCTAAGTGTGTGTGTGTGTTGGCCCTGTAGTGGATGACCAGATCTCGGTGAAGGTGGAGGAATCAGGCTGGGCGTGGATGGTGTGTGGGGAGAGGCTGATCATTTGGAAGATCTGTCAGACTGCAGTAGCGAAGGTACGCCATAGACGAATATTTAGAACGGGTGGGCGGGGCATTCTGTTTTTTTGGGGGTCCTGGGTGGGCAAAAGTGGTTTAAGATACACCATGACTTTTTAATGGCTCTGCTAAGGATGTACCAAAATGACAAACAGTGACATCAATTCAGAAAATCTTGACTGGGGGGGAAAAAAAAAAATTCTAATGCAGCTTTATTATTTTATTTGTTTTATCTATCGTCAGTGCAGTTGCCTTGCAGGTAATTAATTAATTACTGCTGTTAATTTTTCAAAAGTATAAAAAGCTAAATAAATGGCTCTATTTATGCAAAAATGTGACTGAAAGATATTTAGCAGACCAAGGTGCTTTTATTGAAATGAAGTAAATGTGTTTAAGAATTAAATAAAATGGAATGCAATGGTAAAATATGATTATTATTGCTACTATTATTCGATAAAGATGTAAATCAAGGTGCTTCTATAAAGTAAACATAGTGCATACAACAATAATAATAATAATGATAATAATAATAATAATAATAATCCAGCACTTGATTTTCAGTCCCATGAAAAGATTTTTTAAAATTTTTTTCTTTCAGTGTATCTCTAAACCAAACCCCATTGTGTACTGAAACAGATTTGCTCCTCATGTGTCTTATTGTGTGTGTGTGTGTAGCTGTCTGTGTGTAAGGACCTGCAGTTATCCCCCAGTGAGTACGCCTACAGCGCTGATCTCATCTCCATCAGCTCATCATCTCCGCTGGAGTCAGCGTCGGTGCAGGTACTCCTCTATCTCTCCTCCTCTATCTCTCCTCCTCTATCTCTCCTCCTCTATCTCTCCTCCTCTTTCACTGCACGTGAGTCCGGAGTCAGCGCTTAACAGTGTGAGAAGGTCTTGATTCTACTCGTGTATAAATAATTGTAATTTTAGTCTAAACTCATACGCTGCAGCCCGTAGTGAGGTTTTTATGGGACGGATATGGAAATAGAGGATCCTCACTGTGTTTTTTAATCCTCACCTGCACACTGACTGTTGATGAACATGCACCATTGTGTTTGGATTTATTCATTCTGTCGATTAATCTCCTCTCTCTCTCTCTCGTGACCCTGGCAGTCGGTGTGTGTGTTGGCCGTGTCTCCGGATGGTTTGGCCCGGTTCTGGCCCAGTCTGGCCCACGAGGGGACGTACACGGAGACGCACGCTGATCTGGGAGGACACCTGTGTAACTACGTGACCGCAGTCAGGGTGAGTCTCTACTCAAAAACCTCCTGACTGTCACACAGAAAGTTTCCTTACGCAAAACTTCACCATTTCAACGATTACACACGCCGTACAAGTCCCTGTGAATGAGCTGTTACTATAGAAACGACAGCAGATAAGAACGAGCGTGTTCATTATAAACCTGCATTACATTCAGAGCTGTCGATATAGGAAACTAATCAACACCTTCTGAGCAGCTCTGTGGTGTAAATTACATGAATTCATCCTTTTCTTCTGCTCTCAGGGAGGCAGCTTCATCGTGTCCTCGTACCGCGGGCAGCTGCTGCGGGTGGGCATGGAGGCTTCTGGAAGGCTCTATCAGCGGGCAGTGCAGCAGGGACACGGGATGCTGTCGGGGATCGGACGCCGCGTCTCCAGTCTGTTCGGCCTCCGCAGCCCTCCAGCCGACACAGCCGTAGGATTATTAAACATCATAATAATAATAATGATAATAATAATAATAATAGTTTACTGTATTGGGTTTCAGGTGATCAGGAAAATAGTCTGTTGCCATAGTGACCCCACCCTGTTCAGTCAGATTGCTGTTTGTCGTGACTGTCGGTCTGTTTCAGGTGCACAGTGTGTTGTGGGTGCCGGATTCGGGATGCCTCTACACACTCAGTACGTGTGGGTTGAATAAGTGGGAGGTCGGGGACACCACGGAGGTTCAGGTCCTGAGCTGGAACGCCTGCCCGAGCCTCTCCGACAGCATCGCCGACGCCATCTGGGTGAGAGACGTAATCTGATAACACACACTTGTCTATTTGGAAAAATGTTGTGGCCATGGTGTGAATAGATTGTTAATATTTGATCTGTTGTACTGATTCAACATAATTGTATAGTACATGATATACCGGATCAGAATGATGTTATGGTTTAAAAGTAGCGTGGAATTGTGCCACATAGTGATCTTATCCAACCAAGTATCTAAACGCGACAGAGTCTAACACACTCACATGCAGAGTGTCATATAAGACCCTGGGAGTGTCGAAACTCAGCTGTAAAATCACTGGCATGTTTTTTTCCTGATGTATTTTTTTATTGTTCTACATTTACGAGTAGAGCTGGGTAGTATAGTATTAAAGTACAATATAATATCGATATTGTTATAAATTATCTCACAATACACTTTTCTGAGATATCAGAGATATTGTGATAGTCTTTTATAACATTTAAAAAAAAAAAAAAAAAAAGCAATCCTAGACTGCTGTTTTAATATTAAACTTTTACACAAACAAATTTTAATTATTAGAAATTTGATGTTTTTTTAACTTTCTTTTCAGGAACTTTTTTGTGTTAAATAAAAGCTTTGTACAGTGTACAATTGTACAGTGTTTTTTTTTTTTTTTTTTTCTTTAAAAGCAGCACAACTGTGTTACTGGCTGTTTGCTAGCAGCAGTGTATCTCATGATACGTACCAGGTATCGTGATCTTGATATTTTTGCCATATCACCCATCCCTATTTACCAGCCCGTGTGTGTGTGTGTGTGTGTGTGTGTGTTTGTGTTTCAGGGTTCGGAGAGTAACTACGCTGAGCTGAAGGCGGGAGTAAACGTGGCGTATCTGGACATGCAGCTCAGTCAGTAAGTAACTTGCTAACATCTCGCCTGCAATCTCTCAGGACCGACACACAGACTGCAGCGAGCTGATTTACTCTGGGTTAGCACAGGCAGCTGAAGGTCTGCTCATGTCAAGTTCAGGTAGGCTTTATAGGCTTAATTCCTCTCGTTACAGAGTCTAGTTCCACCACGATCACATTGCTGTACTTACTGTCAGACAAGAGGACCATCACAGAGCACAGTGACAAACAGTGCAAAAGTCAGTCCAATGCAATAAACAGTAAACTATACAATAAACAATGCAGTACATACTAACTCTACAAAAACCAAACTCGCGTCATTGCTCAGCTATCAAGCTGGATACGAACGGGTTTATTCGTAAATCATTCGTACGAGCGTTTACTCAAAAAATTTGGTATTCACGAAAATCCTGTAGATTCGGGAAAAACATTCGTAGCCTACTCATGCTCTTGAGTGCTCTTGATATTTATTTACGCAAAAGAAGACTAACTAACGTAAATCTCGGCTTGATCAACTTCAAATCATATCATTAGCATGGATTACTGCACTTTTATTTATATAAAGAAAATACAGTGGAGTTTAAATTGCTTACGTTTGTTATGTTTACAGCGTTTAGCAGACAGTCTTATCCAGAGAGACTCATAGAAGAGCTCTAGAGTCTCGATCTAAAATACACTCTCTACACTCTGTTAGTTCATTAGATCAGGAATTAAGAGAACCATCGCGAACGTTTTGTGAAAAACAGTTGTTTTATATAACTGGCATTAATTAAAGAACACAAAAATAAGACAAAACTAATCAACCCAGAAACCACTGCAGAAAGAGGGTTCAAGGGTTTTTTTAAGGGTACGTTGGATAATTAACGGTTCTCAGCTTCCACAATAGAAACCTTTGTGATAGGAAAATGCTTTGTTGTAGACGTCTATGTGGAAACTTTAAGGGATCTCTACTGGGTTCTAGATTAGCCCCTCTAACAGGAAGCAGCAGAGTGTTTTTCTATCAGAAATAGTTCCATGTGGAACCCTTTTCTGAGGCCGTTAATTATCCAATGAACCCTTAAAGAACCAACGAACCCCTTAGTAAAACAGATTTATCCAGTTAAGCCATAGACTGTTAGAAAAACAGGTTCTTGAAGGGTTCTTGAAGGGTTCTTGGTTTCCAAAAAAGGGTTCTTTCTGACTTTGTTGTAGGCTTTTACACAGAACCATTAAGGGTTCCCCAGAGGGATGGCAGAAGTGTCTTTTAATGGTTCTAGTTTTTTAAAGAGAGTACCTGAGGTGTTGATGAGTGGCTTTGGTAGTCAGAGCTGGTTTTTACGTTTCCGTGCTGTTTTTTCTCTCCTCAGCGCTGGCTTGGTGGTGTTGGCTGCAGCATGGCATCCTGCTGATACTCCGTGTTTGGCGTATTTCTGCTTGGTCACGCTCCCAGACACCACGCTACCCGTGTCAGACGAACTCTCTGTAGAGGTCACTAAGTACAACCCGCCGTTTCAGGTAAACTCTGAACCGACACAGTGGTTTAATACGTCTCATTAGACCAGAGCAGTGGGGTTTAAGTTCACAGTTTGGCAAAAAAAAAAAAAAATGTATATATATATATATATATATATATATATTTTTTTTTTTTTAAAGATTCACACAGTTTTTCTCTGTAGTTGCTCAGCTGAGACATGTTTGGTGGGTGAAGCTTTAACTCCAATGCTAATAATGCTAGCAATACAAGTAATATAAGCTTATAGTGATGCAAAACCACATATCCACACACTCATCAATCGGTTTTTGTTATCTGTAAAAATGAACAAAATAACGTTGCAAAGATTTAAAAAAAAAAAAAGTCAGAGCCGAATTTATTTTTTTTCCCTTTAGTACCTAGTTTGGTGTCTCAGTGTCCTCAGACTCTGCTAGGAGGCGTGGCCTAAAACTTGATAATTCTGCTAACATCTCACTCATATTTAATTTTAATACAAACTTATTTATCAGGTTTTTTAAACGGTTTCATGCAAATGGTGTCTTTTGATGTAGTTAGCATGATGCTCAACTGGTGGTTATAAGCTTGCATGAGTTGTTGGCTTCATTAGACTTACATTAGACTTACATTAGTAAGTCCAATCCAAAACTAAAATTCAGATTGTGGAGCAGAAACACTGATGATAAGAGGTTGAAAAGAATGATAAAGCAGATGAATATATTCCTTTATTTCCCTCATAAATAAATCTTTCTCTCTCTCTCTCCCTCTCCCTCTCTCCTCAGAGCGAGGAGGAGCTCCATAAGACGAGGTTGTTGTTGCCGCGGGTGAAAAGTCCTGCAGCGTATCTCTACAACGAGGAGCTGGTGTACACGTGCACCACCGGCGCCGGGCGCAGCGGGCTGCCAGAAGAGAAGCTGACCTTTAACGCCTCCGGTATGACCATCACAGAGACTGTACTGCTCTCTCTCTCTCTCTCTCTCTCTCTCTCTCTCTCTCTCACACACACACACACACGCTGGTCACTCTGTTATCCTCACTGAGTTTTGTGGGGGGGTTTTTTTGGCCCTTCCAGGTGACCGTATCCGTGGTGGAGGCGTGTGTGCCGACTTGCCAGTTTTCTTCTCCCAGATTAACGGCCTGGTTGCCGTGGTACCCAGAGAGAGCGCCTCCATCTTGCCAGAGACCATGGAGGATTCTCTGTGTACTTCACTGGCTGGGCCTGGCCCTGAGGTGAGGATTAGCAGTACTCTGAAAAAACTCACACAGTTATAATTATTTTGAATTTTAACCCGAGGACAAGGATCTGAGTTTATTTGGAAGGTAAAGATCAGATTTCAGTTGGAGGATTAGGCCTAGAGCTGACTCCGAACACAATTTGAAGACAGGCATCTGATTACAATTTATGGATTAGGATCAGACTTGAATTTGCGGATGAGGATCAGGTTTTAATTATGACTAGAATTTACGGCTAAGGGTCCGGCTCAAATCCTATCCTACTAGAATTTGAAGATGAGAATTAGACCTGAATTATGAATAGAGGATGAGGATTAGATCTGAATTCCAACTAGAGGATGCAGATTAGCCTAGAATTTGAGGATGAGGATCAGACTAGATTCTGACTTGAATTTAAAGATAAAGATTAGACCTGCATTCCTAGATTATGAGGGTCAGACCAGAATGTGAGGATGGGGATCAGACCAGAATGTGAGGATGAGGATCAGACCAGAATGTGAGGATGAGGATCAGACCAGAATGTGAGGATGAGGATCAGACCAGAATGTGAGGATGAGGATCAGACCAGAATGTGAGGATGAGGATCAGACCAGAATGTGAGGATGGGGATCAGACCAGAATGTGAGGATGAGGATCAGACCAGAATGTGAGGATGGGGATCAGACCAGAATGTGAGGATGAGGATCAGACCAGAATGTGAGGATGAGGATCAGACCAGAATGTGAGGATGAGGATTAGACCTGAATTCCGACTAGAATTTGCAGATGAGGATCCAGCTTGGATTGGAAGATTGGAAGTTTTGGAGGAAGAGAATGAGACCAGAGTAAGAGAACAAAGATTTGACTAGAATCACTGGATTAGAATTCGATCAGAATAGAAGAAATTGCACCAGATTAGTGTTGGACCGTTGGGATCAGACCGGAATTGGAGGATTAGGGATTAAAAATAAGTTAAATATACTTTTCCTGTAGGGGACTCCACTGGAGACACCACCTAAAATGGACACGGTAGCACAAGAGGACAAAACAAAGCTGCTGAAACAAGCCTTCCTGGAGTTCTGCCGGTGAGCAGCTTTCAGTTTATACACACACACACACACACACACACACTCAGCCATGTGTTGTCAGCTGTAGAGTCCAGCGTAAATGTGTATTAACTGTAATTATAACTTGTCAGTGTTTTGTTATTGCATCCTGGAAAATCTCTCAAACCCTGAATCAGCAGTTTTTTTTGACGTTTTATTCTTTTTGCTTGTAGCAATCGTGTAATGGAGGCTCAGAAGATGACGGACGAGCTCTTCCCTGACGACGGAGAGGGCGGCGCAGGAGGGGAGCTGGACGCGCTGGTGACTCAGATCGACCTGGACCTGGTGGATGATTATCCTGCGTCGGATCCTCGCTGGGCCGAGTCCGTGCCTGATGGTGAGGGACAGAGACCGTGATGGAGGGAGATCTTCCTCCTGTAGTCCAAGTTCTCATCATTTATAGTAAATCATTGCAGAGAACTCACGTTACAGTAATCCCGAGATGAAGACTCAGATTCTTCTTGGCACTGACAGCTATACGAGCTAGCATATATTTTAATATTTTAAACCATATTTTAATGAAAGTGAAATTGTACAAACTGAAAATGGAAATTATGCTTTACCATAGGCAAGGTCATTAGCAGAAAATGAAGATGATGGCGTCGTATAAATTAAAGATAAAATTAAAAATTACACACAGGCAGTGTGTTCCTAATCACCTGTTAATCATGGAAGCTGCACCATCGTGTTTTGGACGTGAAACTACAGGAGCTGGTCAAGTGGATATGGCCAATGAACACTGTTGCTAAGCAACTGGATACTATAAATGCGAATCGTAGCTATCTGATGACAGGGTTTGGCTAGCTAGCTTAGCACTTATACATTTAGTCTTTATGTATATTTATGAAAATGGAAAAGCACTAATGATACTTACTATCAACTGCTAACTGAGCTGCAATATTTGTCTATATGTGACCGAGCTGTCAGGAAATTTAGACTTTTAACGTTGTGAACATCGCATGAGTGAGCTGTGTGTATGGAATTGTCCTATTTGTTGTTGAAGTTTGTGGTAAAATGTCACATTTTCCTGTTAATCCGCCTTCCAGAGAACGCCGGCTTCACTCTGACCTCGCTGATTCTGCTGCACCAGCTGGAGGACAAAATGAAAGCTCACCACTGCTTCATGGACTTCCTGCTGCAGGTCAGTACACGCTGATTCCCGAATCATCAACACTTTTAGTGGAGGTAGAGGTATAAATAAACACTGACATAAATCAGCTGGCTCTGCCCCATTTTTCTGCTGGAATTATAAATGATATTCTCCCCGTGCTTCCCTCAGACCGGGGTCCTGGACCGGCTCACCTCGACGACAGTGCGCTCGTCTCCCATGGCGACTCGGATGTTGCTATGCGAACACGCGGAGAAGCTGTCGGCGGCCGTCGCGCTGAAGAACCACCACAGCAAGCAGCCGGAGCTGGTGAACGCCGCCGTCGTCGCCACGCTGAGGAAAACCGGTGCGAACGTGCCCTCCAGCCTCACGCCTGCTGACGTCTTCTTCAGAGAGGTAACAACGTCACAAAATCACACGCATCAGCTTCAGGCGTGTTATTCTGTACCGGAAAATCACACACGTCAGCTTAAAGCGTGTTATTCTGTACCGGAAAATCACACACATCAGCTTAAAGCGTGTTATTCTGTCCCAGAAAATCACACATCAGCTTCAGGCGTGTTATTCTGTACCGGAAAATCACACACATCAGCTTCAAGCGTGTTATTCTGTACCGGAAAATCACACACGTCAGCTTAAAGCGTCTTATTCTGTCCCAGAAAATCACACATCAGCTTCAGGCGTGTTATTCTGTACCGGAAAATCACACACGTCAGCTTAAAGCGTGTTATTCTGTCCCAGAAAATCACACATCAGCTTCAGGCGTGTTATTCTGTACCGGAAAATCACACACATCAGCTTCAAGCGTGTTATTCTGTACCGGAAAATCACACACATCAGCTTAAAGCGTGTTATTCTGTCCCAGAAAATCACACATCAGCTTCAGGCGTGTTATTCTGTACCGGAAAATCACACACATCAGCTTCAAGCGTGTTATTCTGTACCGGATAACGGCTTCCCAAAACAGTGCATGGCAGAGACTCACAGAGACTCACAGAGACTCACAGAGACTCACAGAGACGCTAAACAGATTTCAGATACATGCACGTTTCTCATATTCTCAGCATGCTGGGCTTATACTTTATACTGAAAGTGTCTTTAAAAGATTTAAAAAAAAAAGCTTCCTAGTGGTTGTAGATGTTAGAGAACTACAGTTGAGTGGCAAAAACATTGTAAGATCTTGTGTAGCATAACTGAGAATAAGGTTTCAGATTTAATTTTTGATTATGGTGTTATATTGTTCCTATGTTGATTTTGTGTGTGTGTGTGTGTGTGTGTGTGTTTGCGTGTGTTCAGGTGTCTCAGATCTCCTCGATCTTCGAGTCACTGCTGGATGAGGAGGAGAAGTGTCTGAAGGAGAACCCCGTGACCTCAGTGAAGTGGGCCGAAGTCGTCCTCAACGTCAACAACATCATCAAGGTGAGACGCCGCTGCGCCGATCCGGACTCTTTAACTCGAGTGTAAAAGTTAGCACACCCTTAGGACAAAATGATGCAGACAAAGAAATTAAAGAAAATTTGACTAATAGCGTATAGTAATGATAAAAATTCTTTCAGAGTGCGATTCGCCTTAATATGATATCGACCTTCGACCTGTACACACACACTTTCTTCTCAATATTTGTGTTCTAACTTTCACACATAGGGCATCACACTTCATATCTGGAGAGAGACTCGGTGTGAAGATAGTTTTCCTTTTGTTTTTGTATTTTTTTAACTATTTTTTTGGTAGTTTTTCCAAAGAACTTGTTGAAACCAGTGTTTTGTAGGTTAATTGTATAATAGAGGTAGATTTTCCTTTTTCCACCACCTAGAAATAATGGGGGGTACAAACTTTTGCACTTCTGTGTAATTTAGATTTTTGCCTTATGGTTTGGAGGTATTGAGTGTGTATATATGTATATATATGTGCGTGTGTGTGCGTGTGTGGTTCTCAGGACATGCTCCAAGCAGCAGCGCAGTACAGAGAGACTAAAGCGTCCCTCTACAGAGCAGCAGAAAACGCCGCTCCCGAGCCGGAGTACATCCCGTGGACAGGTACCAAACACACACTGCTACTTTCACTGTATTTTAAAAGAGATTATAAAATATTTATAAATAAATATTTGTTTTCCTCCAGCAGCTGCTGTGACTCCAAGCATAAGATATTGATGTTATACGATATGATATGTAGTGTTAGGCTTTTACGTTAAACCTGCTACTACAAGGATTACAGTCGTTTGATGAGAAATGAACACTGCAGTTGCTTTAGTGCTAGAAAACGTTCATACAGACGCTTCAGAATGACATTCCAGGACTTTTAATGACTTTCTAAAGATATATATTACAAGGGCTGTTGCATGAGCTACAACTACAGCAGTGAAAATAATACAGTGCTCAACTACGGCAACACTAACAGGACAAACACTAAACTACACTACATCAGAAGTGCTCTTTTTTTCAGATGTCCAATGTAATTTTTTTTTTTAATTATTTAATTTTCATTCGATTTTAATTCGATGTACCTCAGGCTGTGTAACCATGACAATGATCATGAATGACGGTTTAATGACAGCTTGTTCTATACACGTGTTGAGTAAGGGTACCCTGTTCATTTTATTTACACAGAAAGAAATGATTTACAGGCTAACGTGTGTGGAAAAGTGAATTAAAATTAAAAGTGGGATGTAACCATAGTAACAAATGTGATATAGTAGCTTACTGACGTAGTATGGATCAGAAGGTGAGTTAAATGAAATGAGAGTTAATTTGTTGCTTTCGTGTGTTCTCTCTCTCTCTCTCTCTCTCTCGCTCTCTGTGCTGCAGCCTCGGGCGGAGTGGGCGGAGTTCGTACAGTCATCGCCCGGCAGCATGACGTGATCCTGCGCAGTGTGTA
The DNA here is from genome assembly GCF_027358585.1 of Pangasianodon hypophthalmus. NCBI lineage: Eukaryota > Metazoa > Chordata > Actinopteri > Siluriformes > Pangasiidae > Pangasianodon > Pangasianodon hypophthalmus. Next base: position 15,348,297 of record NC_069735.1, on the reverse strand, counting down.
TCCTCACGCTGACTCGGGACTCCGTAACGCTCTTAGCGAGCAGCTGGTGGCGCTGCTGGACTCGCTGCTCGGCGGTTACGTGGCTCAGCTCACCTCGCTGCGTCGCCCCGGGCAACAGGAGCGCTACGACGCCCTGGAGATGGAGTACACACAGCGCCGCGCCGAACTGCTCACACCGCTCCGTGAGTTCCCGGGTTCTAGAGCCACTTTTGTCTAGTCCGCATTTGTTTTTTTTTTTCTTTTCTTTCTTTCTCTGTTACAGAGTTGTGAAAATCCATTAAATTAAAATCCCTTTACATTTAAATTTTAATTTAAATATTAACGAGCCTTTATTGTTATAGTACCACCGAAAGAGTTTCTATTACAAACCACAGAAACTGAAATTTCTCGATTTCTTTAGCAAAAAAAAATTCACAAGGAGGCAATATTGTTATTTTATTATAAATTTTAACGTTTCAAATTCAGTGTCACACACAGTGACGTTTACTTTTCGCCGATATTCGTCTCAGTCTACATAATACTGCCCGTGCCACACAGCAGGTGAATCTCAAATAGCACCCTATTCACTATACGTGCTCACTACATAGGGAATGGCACCATGCAGTAGCTGAGCCTGTTGGAAATTCCGTTATAATAACTGCTGACGTGAAATATTAATTCTATTTGTTAGCTTTCAGCATATGTGCTTATTTCTATTTTTATCTATATATTTAATTACACATTGTATACACGAATTACAAAATTTATGACCGTAAATTATGACTTGCATCAGTTCAGAACAAGGGTCATGCTGAGGAGACTTTTTCATTGTAATGTGGATATTTTTCTCTTTCTAATATATAAATATAAATATAAAAATTGAAACAGTTTGTAGCCAGCAGCGGAACCACGTGACACTACTCACTTCCTGTAGCAGGACTGAGCTGTGGTGAGGACAAGCGACAAATCAAAATTACATTTTATTTTACTTAATTTTGTTAATAGTTAATTAAACTAATAAAAAATAGTTTATTAACTGTGTTACAGTGAACCTGCTCATTCCCGATGTCTGGCTCTGGTCATCTCTGATTCACAATAAATGTATGTGTGTTTGTGTGTTTGTGTGTATGTGTGTTTGTGTTTGTGTTTGTGTGTGTGTGTGTGTGTGTGTGTGTGTGTGTGTGTGTGTGTGATTAGTGGAGCTGGGTCAGTATCAGTGGGTGGCGGCTCTGGCCGAAAAGTACTGCGATTTTGACATCCTGGTGCAGATGTGCGAGCAGACGGACAATCAGACTCGCCTGCAGCACTACATGACTAAATTCGCTGACCAGGTAACGCGGACACACCCCATCACCCACACACACACACACACACCCACACACCCCCTTCACACACCCCTTCACCCCCCTTCACCCCATCACACCCTATCACACTCTGCCACACACACACCTTGTCACCTGTATCACATCATCATTCCTCTTATTTTCATACAACACACTAAATTATTCTGAATTTTTATTCATTCGAAAGGAGTGTTTGCTTGCAGAACAGAACAGGGTTCTAGAGTCTGTAAAAACACCTGATGCACCTTATGATGAAGCTAAACCGCATTGCAGTGAAGCGATTTCTTGGATCAGCACACAAAGATGTCTTGTCTGTGTTTCCTGTAGAACTTTGCGGACTTCCTGTTCCGCTGGTACATGGAGAAGGGGAAGCGAGGGAAGCTGCTGTCTCAGCCCATCGCTCAGCATCAGCAGCTCGCCAGCTTCCTGCAGGCCCACGAACACCTGAGCTGGCTGCACCACATCCACGTGCAGGACTTCCAGAGTGTACGACACACACTCACTCACTCACTCACGCGCACACACACTCATTCGCACTCACACGCACTCACGTGAATGAAGACACATCAAGGACACATACACAACTACATACAAATACACACAAACACACACACACTGTACTTACTGGATATGCCTTGCAGTGATGTTACTGAATTCTGAATGCTGATTGGTCAGAAGGTGTTGGCTGAGTGATTTATTTTATATTTCTTAGAAGAAAAGAAATCAGGAATCAACAAGATGAGCACTTCAGTTAAAAGTAACGTAAATAGAGAACATAAGTAAAAATTATGACAGTGAAATCAGTCGTACTGAGATTAAATCACCTGAGATTAAATTGACCTCCTTTTAAGGATGTGCTAAATCACTGAATTTAAAATTGTGTGTGTGTGCGTGTGTGTTGCAGGCCCACCACACTCTGTACAGCCAGGCCAACACAGAGACACGCTACTTCAGCAAGAAGAAAACTCTGCTAGCGCTGAGCAAACTCACGGCTCTGGCCTCAGACATGCCCGAGCCGCTGCAGCGCAAGCAGGTCAACGGTCAGTCGCTCACACTCCATCACATCCTCTTCATTTTTAATTACAGTTCCATGCAAAAGTTTGTACACCCTCATCTACAGGTGTAAATTGCACACTTGGTTTAACTTCATGAGGTTTCTTTACGTTCTTTTGTTGATATGACCTTAATTCTGGTGTGTGTGTGTGTGTGTGTGTGTGTGTGTGTAGACATTGTGGAGCAGGAGCGCTTCCTCCTTCATCAGGAGACTCTTCCCAAACAGCTGCTGGAGGACAAGCAGCAGAACCCAGACACCATGCCTCTACTGAGTGCCCATAACCTTATTAATGTAAACACACACACACACACACACTCACACACACACACACACACACACACACACACACTGACACTGAATGAGCATTGAACTGTCCATCTTTACTCCAATCAGTGTGAAGTTTGCTTCTTTAGTTGTGCACTAATGCAAATGTAGCCACCAGTTTAGCGTCGTTTAGCAGATTTCATATCCAGATTTTCTCACACACACACACACACACACACACACACACGTCTCCTCAGTCAGCTTGGTGGATTTAGTTACATTGTTTGCTTTCGCTCCACATCAGCACCAGACTCTGCTAGGAGGCGTGGCCTAAAGTGCGAAGGCGGAGTTAGTAGGTTAGAAGTGATTTGCTTGATGATACAGTTTGTGTATTTAATTTGTGAGCCAAGTGATGTGTGATGATCTCGACACGCTGTTAGCATGACGCAGTTAGCATGACGCAGTTAGCATGACGCAGTTAGCATGATGCTAAACTGGTGGCTATATTCAGTACAGAGCTAAAGAAGAAAGACTCCAGACGCTGAACATGATTCAGCTGATCAGCTACAGTTGTGGGCTAAAGTGGAATGTGGTGTACATTTAATTTTTATTATTATATATATATATATATATATATTTTTAAATGAGCACACATTTATTTGTGTGTGTGTGTGTGTGTGTGTGTGTTGTATGTAGCTGTATATATGTGATGAAAACCGCGGCGCTGATGAGTATGACTTCAAGAAAGCCCTCGACTTGCTGGAATACATCGACAAGGTAACACATATAAATATGTGTGTGTGTGGGTGAGTGTGTGAGAGAGAGACACCCTGTATAAGCTATTTTCTCGTGTCTGTAGGAAGACGCTGTGGATATTACAGCTCTGAAGTGTGCGATTCTCAGCAAAGCCTTGAAGAAAGACTGGAAAGAGAAGTAAGCCTTGTTTTCTCTCTCTCTCTCTCTCTCTGTCTCTCTCTCGCTCTCTCTCGCTCTCTATCTCTCTCTCGCTCTCTCTCTCTCTCTCTGCTGTGAGTGTGATTAATTTGTATTGATTTATATTAGTGTTGATTTATATAAATTAGTATTGGTGTGTAAGGATTAGTATTGGTGTGTAAGGATTAGTATTGGTGTGTATGGATTAGTATTGGTGTGTATGGATTAGTATTGGTGTGTATTGAAAGGTATTGATTAGTATTGAAAGATATTGATTAGTATTGGTGTGTATGGATTAGTATTGGTGTGTATGGATTAGTATTGAAAGGTATTGATTAGTATTGGTGTGTATGGATTAGTATTGGTGTGTATGGATTAGTATGAATTAGTATGGATTAGTATTGGTGTGTATGGATTAGTATGGATTAGTATTGGTGTATATGGATTAGTATTGGTGTGTATGGATTAGTATGGATTAGTATTGGTGTGTATGGATTAGTATTGGTGTGTATGGATTAGTATGGATTAGTATTGGTGTGTATGGATTAGTATTGAACGGTATTGATTAGTATTGTTGTGTATGGATTAGTATTGGTGTGTATGGATTAGTATTGGTGTGTATGGATTAGTATGGATTAGTATTGGTGTGTATGGATTAGTATTGAACGGTATTGATTAGTATTGTTGTGTAAGGATTAGTATTGGTGTGTATAGATTAGTATGGATTAGTATTGTTGTGTAAGGATTAGTATTGTTGTGTAAGGATTAGTATTGAAAGGTATTGATTAGTATTGGTGTGTATTGATTAGTATTGGTGTGTATTGATTAGTATTGGTGTGTATGGATTATTATTGAAAGGTATTGATTAGTATTGGTGTGTATGGATTAGCATTGAAAGGTATTGGTGTATATGGATTAGTATTGGTGTGTATGGATTAGTATTGGTGTGTATTGATTAGTATTGGTGTGTATTGATTAGTATTGTTGTGTATGTATTAGTATTGGTGTGTATGGATTAGTATTGGTGTGTATGGATTAGTATTGGTGTGTATGGATTAGTATTGAAAGGTATTGATTAGTATTGGTGTGTATGGATTAGTATTGGTGTGTATTGTTTAGTATTGGTGTGTATTGATTGGTATTGGTGTGTAAGGATTAGTAGTGGTGTGTATGGATTAGTATTGGTGTGTATTGATTAGTATTGGTGTGTATTGATTAGTATTGGTGTGTATGGATTAGTATTGGTGTGTATGGATTAGTATTGGTGTGTATTGATTGGTATTGGTGTGTATGGATTAGTATTGGTGTGTATGGATTAGTATTGAAAGGTATTGATTAGTATTGGTGTGTATGGATTAGTATTGAAAGGTATTGATTAGTATTGGTGTGTATGGATTAGTATTGGTGTGTATGGATTAGTATTGAAAGGTATTGATTGGTATTGGTGTGTATGGATTAGTATTGGTGTGTATGGATTAGTATTGAAAGGTATTGATTGGTATTGGTGTGTATGGATTAGTATTGGTGTGTATGGATTAGTATTGAAAGGTATTGATTAGTATTGCTGTATGAATTACAGTTGGTCAGCCTCAGACGGCAGTGATGATCCTCTGGAGGCAGCTAGAGACAGCATCTTTGTTAAAATTCTCCAGAAACTCATTCAGGAAGGTAGGTCCAAGTTTCCATCGACTCTACAGACATAACAGTGCTAAAATAATGAATGAATAAATGAATAAATGAGCATGTGTGTGTGTGTGTGTGTGTGTGTGTGTGTGTGTGTGTGTGTGTGTGTTACCAGGCGTTCCTCTGCAGGAGTATCTGCCCGATGTGAAGGAGCTGCTGCAGGTAGACGAGTTGGAGGCTCTCAAATCTAAACCCTTCTTTGAGTTCTTACTGAGAGCCAACTACGAGCACTTCGTCCAGTCGCAGATCTGACCCAACATTCCTGTCCTCTACTCTGCTCTACACTTTTCTACTGTGTGTGTTAGACTCTGTTCTCTCCACGTGAGGATTTTTTTTTTTTTTTGAATAAATAATGTATTTGTGTATCACGCTGGTTTGTTTTCTCTGAGCTCTGTGATATCTGGTCATAATCACGCAACAGATGGGTCTTTTAATTTTTCACAGCAGAAACAGTTCAGTAGTCGGCAAATCCTGCACTTCTGCTCAACCTGAGCGAGTCCTGTCACGCAGCCGCGGGAAACAAACTAACCCACTGAATACTAGTGACGTATCCGGATTCTCTTTTGAGATTCTCCGTAATGATGTCTGGCTCATTTTTCAAAATGTTGTTAGGGAAAGTAAACATCAACCATCTTTAGGATTACAGTATTTGGATGCTCTGAGGTGTACAGTAATATTATTTCTGTCTCCTCTTTACCTACTAGAACGTATTCAATAGCATTTACAATACCACAGTGGTACCATACAGTGTTTTCTTTAGCAGTAGTGTGTGTATGTGAGCAGTTCACAAGGTTTCTTTTATAGACAGAGTAAACCCGGTTTATTCATTCCAACTCCCAGTCGATAGCAGTGCAGCTACACCAAGCCAAGTGGAAGTAACTACTTTAAAAATATCCTCGAGTGAAAAGTAAAAGTTGGTGAAATGATACCTAAAAGTTAAATCATTGTAATTAGAAGTGAGGATGTGTTTAATTTTCCCCCCACACCGTCACTTGCAGCTTTGTAACAGACTCAATGGACTCTTTTCACTAACACTTCTGGGTTGTTCTTATTACGGCTCCTGTGTTTCCGGTTCCTTCACTGCTCTCATGATGGCGATATTTAACTCCCGAAGACGAATGTTTATCAGATATGTAAGAACACGTGCAAAACCCCCCTGTAGCAAGCTGGAGAAAGGCTTCAAACTGTCTGCGTCTTCATACATACAACTACTAAAGAAAGATAATACCTATTTGATATATAACTTTGTAAATCTGTATATAATTTTAGCAATATAGGTATAATATTTAGAGAAACCTGAAGGAGAAATCACTTTCTCATTTCTCATTGACGTTATCATATACGTTAAGGTTGGGGTCATGGGTGGGGTTTTCATTCATACCACTTCTTATGATTGCTCTTGTTGGTTCAAACTCAATCATTTCTTTATATATTGTTTTCATTTGAGGTTCCATTTGACTTTGCATTAGTCTTTGGCACTTAAAGAACCCATCGCTTCTATTTAAAAGTAACAGAGCGACCATAAAGTACAGTACAGAAAAGCACCTTTTTTAAGATTGGTTTTTGCAGCATATGGCATCCTTTCATATTGTCACAAATATTATTAAATAAGGTGTATGAATGGTAAGTGAGATAAAATGATAAATAGTCCTTTACCAAGGAAAAAAAGATCTCTTTCTAATACACACACACAAACACACACACACATATATATATATATATATATATATGTGTGTGTATATGTATGTATATATATATATATATATATGTATACATATATATGTATATATATATGTGTGTGTATATATGTATATATATATATGTGTATATATATATATATATATATATATATATATGTATACATATATATGTATATATATATATATATATATATATATATATATATATATATATATATATATATATATATATATATATATATACACATATATATATATATATATATATATATATATATATATATATATATATATACATACATATACACACACATATATATATATATATATATATATAGAGAGAGAGAGAGAGAGAGAGCTTCTTTCTAATACACACATATGTGTGTGTGTGGTATACATATTGCAGTGTAATTGTTTTAAATAAATATTTAGAGAAATTTATATAAATAAATGTATAAATATTTGATGGAATAATGATGATCTTTGAGGTACAGTATGTACCAAGCACTTGGAAGGTCTAAATGAAACTGTGAGCTTTTTCATGGAAATATAAATCTTTCTTTTTTTCCCCACTTATACTCATGAAACATAATTCTTAAGTACAGGACTTAACTTGAGTAGTTTCCCTGCTCTGTAACGTTCCCCTTTGCTTACTCATCCCCCAGCCTGTGTGTTTATGGCAGCAGCTGATCTCTTCTCAGTAGGTAAAGGACAGCAGATGTCTTCACACCCCTGTGTCTCTGTCCGTCCCTAAAAATAGTGCAGGAGGGTTTAAATCAGGCGCCTGTATGATAACCAGAGCTCTATGGAGTGGCTGCGGTCACCCTATATGGGGCTGTAGTCCTCTATCACACGGGGAGGTCCGATCTGCTCTGCAGTCTCACCCAGCAGGAAGCCATCAGACTAAGAGCAGTTGATTAAACAGGTGGAATTCCAGCCAGAACTTTAAACTCACAACAGAGCGGAATCGATAAACCAATTTTAAAGAAATAAATGTAGCTATCTGTATCCGATCGCATAGAAGGAAGTTTAACTAAATCTTGTTTTCATGTGAAATATCAATTTGCACAAACTACGGCTAGGAAGATATTATACTACACTGCATTAAGTAAGGAATAAAACAACATGGCATGCTGTTATAGGAATAACAGGACATCCTGAAGTGTTTTATTTCTCTCACACCATAGCAATTTGCTAAAGATTACACCTTAATTTATTAATGAAGGACATGTTGTGCTTTTTATCCTTTTATAGCTAAATGTTGGCAAAACAAGTTAGTTCCTGTTCTCGCTTACGTTACAGCAGCTATAAACAGTCGTTCCCTCACCAGCCTCTCGTTTTTTTTCCCCTCTCTTGAGGTTAAAAAGACAAATAAACACAGCTTGTCACGTTACAGAGAAGCCACAAGGTGTAAACTCCTTTCCTGCGATAGCAAACTGACAGTTACTTAAGCGCTGACACTGGAGACTCCTTCCATAAACATTAAATAAACCTCTCCTTACAGATAACCTTCACCATATTAACGTTCTGCTTTGTTAAATAACAACACGTTTTCTTTCATTTAATCAGTTCATGATTAGGCTTAGATTATGTCGAGTTGCCGATATATAAGTCCCCGTGAATGAGCTGTTACTATAGAAACGATAATGTATTAGAGCAGGCATATTAATATAAACCATTTGAATTACAGCTGGAACTAACTGTCTGATATAGATGTGAAAAAGGGATTTTTTTTGGTACCACTTCTTTCCTTGTGTACGTGTTTACATTAGCAGCGCTATTTTGCAGCCACTTTGTTTGTAAAAAGTTAAATATCACCGTAAATATATTGTGGTGCAGCTGAGGAACATATACTGCACTCACCACCTTTTTTTTTTTCTAAGCACAAATACTTTGTCCTAAAAAGCAGAGGCAAAGTGATTTGTCACATTTCCATATTGTCGTTTCTGGAAGTAAACTTGGCTCACACAAGCTGATGTACATCACCTCAATGTCAAATAATGCTGGAACGGCCATAAAAGGCTAACAACGTAGAACCCGAGTCCTACTGTATGTCTGAAACCACACCACACGGTTCATTACGCGGTGTACGGTCCTGGGAGTTTCGCCATTTTATAGTCATGTGCACTCATGAAATCCCACAATCCCTTGCGGTATAGAGGATGCTGAGCACCACCTTTCCTTATAGGCACATTAAATACATGTCATGTCTGTTAGCTTGTTTACTCACATCTTATTGGCTAATAGCTGCTGTGATGAACGTGTGTGTGTGTGTGTGTGTGTGAGTGTGTGTGTGTGTGTGAATGTAATTCAGTTTGAAAGGAAAATACAGTTTTGATGGAAATTCAGTGACATAGATCTGAGAACACAATCCAAAAAACTGGGGTAATTAAGGGCCATAAATAACCCAGTGATTATATTTTGTATTTAGTGATTCCTGCTTCATCGTAATATGAAACTGAAGTTTAAAATAAAACCTTTTTCACAACCATTGACTTTTTTTTTTTTTTTTTAAAGTGGCCTGTGAGTTAAATGAAATTCTGATTTCAGTGAGAGAAAAACTAAATCATTAAAATCCAACCTATTAAGCGTGTGATTGATTATGAATGAAGTGATGGTGCTGCCATAGTGAACACTTTCTCATTTCAAAAGTTCAAAAACAAATAACAGGAGGAGAAATTTTTTATGGACTAAAATATATGCACTTTAAATTTAGTCACAGTAGAATTACAGTAGATTACAATACACACTAAAGGGTTCTTGGATTATTCCTCTGAGGGAACGGAAATCCTTACGGTTTCTGCGTAGAGCCCTACAACACAGTGTTTCCTTATCAGTAACAGTTCCAAGTAGAATGCTTTTAGAAAGCTTGAAGCCCCTTTTTTCTTATTCCTCTTAGTCGTATAGCCTAAATCTGGCAACAATCCTTCCAGAAGAAGTGTGTGAAGGGCCTAACATCCATCAAAAGCGGTCTCTGTTTAGGTTAACTGTGTTTGTACGTATACATATACACACATAACACACAAATAATAATTCAAATCATGTTTTAGCACAACGCTGTGGAATTCTGGATTCTGATTGGTCAGAAGGTGTTGATTAATTTTCTATAACAGCAGCTTGTTCGAATACGTTATCGTTTCTATGGTAACAGCTCATTCACAGAGACTTGTACAGGTAGCAGAACAACTGCTAACAGTAACCACATTTAACAAACATGTCATCATTTAACAAAGGAAAGCATGTAATTATGATCTACGATGTTTATGCAACATTTATAGAAAATGTCTTCAGTGTCAGAGCTTTGTAACACTCGCTAAGCATTAAGTTTTCCGACATGGGAAAGTCTTCAAGACAGCGGAGTTTGTTCTTTCCAGTTTCTTGGTAACATAAGCTGTGTTTTTGTTTGTTTGTTTGTTTGTTTGTTTTTGCTTATTAAGTTCAAAAGAGAGGATGGTGAAGGAATGAGAGTTTGTTGCTGTTATAATGCAGGGGAAAAAGTCAAATGTAACTATAAATGGTTAAAAAGCACAACATGTTCACAAATATATATACACACACATATATATGGTAAATGAGTGTGTGGTGTAAGAGGAATAAAGCATTTCAGGATGTGCTGTTATAGGAAAACAATCCACAACAGGGAGGAAGCATGTGTGAAGCATGTCTCTTAAGTGTTTTATTCCTTATTTAATGGCATTTTAAGTCATAGTTAATATCCTGTACACTGGCTTTTGTCTAGAAAATATCAATAATCATGTCCAGTGTTTGGATCAAAGACATTTAAGGTGTAATGTCCAGAGCTGCCATCTGATCCAGTCTCTTATCTTTAACCAAAGTTAGCCTCCATTGATCCTGACACCCCAGACCCCTGACTCGTCCATACACGGCTACAGCCCACCACACACACTCACACACACACTCACACACTCACACACACTTGGTATCCGGGCTCTGGAGCTCCATATATGGCCCGGCGCGCGCGCCTATACGCACCGCGGCGGCTGTCCCGAGCGCGCGGCCCCCGCAAAGACCCCAAATATGGACGCGGGGATTCCTGCGGGATACGCGCACATTCCTGACGTCTGGAGGCGGGAGGACGGAGGAGCGCTGGGGGTATAAGAGCAGTCGTGCTCGCTTTCTGTCTGCAGCTGGAACTAGCGTCCAAGGCACCCTCGAGCTTCTTTCTTCTGCGGGAACGAGCACAGGTAAGAATCGGGAGCGCGCACCAGCTCAGCCATTCAGAGGGATTTCTCCAAAATCGCAGCTCGGGACTGGATTATAATTATGTTTCTTTATGAAAATGAAGGATAGGACTTTGAAAGGACTCTAGGAGGATCTTTTTTTCCCTCTAGATATAGACTGCACTTCTCTTTTTAACACTGGACAGAAGTCAGTCACAGTCCATGTTTTTTCTATCTTGGTGGGGACCAAATGTCCAAATGTCCTCACAAGTACAGTAATATCTGACAGGTTTGTGGGGACATTTGTGTACTTTTTTGGGTTACTGAGGGTAATGTTAGGGTTAGATTTAGGTGTTTTGTGTGTGTGTGTGTGTGTGTGTGTGTATGTATGTGTGTGTGTGCTCCATTCCTCATCATATGCTTCTATTTCAGGAACCCATTCAACATGTGCGATGACGAAGAGACCACCGCCCTGGTGTGTGATAACGGTTCTGGCCTGGTGAAGGCTGGTTTTGCTGGAGATGACGCCCCCAGAGCCGTCTTCCCCTCCATCGTCGGTCGCCCTCGCCACCAGGTAAGTCCTGGGATGGTACACAAATTTCCGGTGCAGATGCAGTCACTGTAGACACCATTTCCATGTCCCCCTCTAGTGGATCTACAGGTGTCTAACAATGTAGACAAGCAGCTTAAAATACTGTTCATAAAATATAATAATAATAATAATAATAATAATAATAAACATTTTGTATGAATATGTCCAAATAATGCATTTCCTGACTATCTGTCATTGATATTCATATCATAGCACTCACCCCAGACCTAATATATATAATAAAACAGAATTAGAGCTAGGGTCACTAATGTTAACTTGATACTTTCATTTTCTGAGGTTTTGTTCACTTGAGCCACAAATGTATCTGCTCCTGTCGAACTGTGTAGCAGCTTTAATTTGTAGTTTCAGTATTGCTTAAATGTCAATTACGTTAACTAGAGATGTTCCCTGGAGTGTCTCTTCCGCACTTCCCACAGCACCAACACCCCAAAAGTTATCAAAAGCTGTCTATAAATACAGATGCATTCAATCTGATCTCATTTCTTGTCTTTCTCCAGGGTGTCATGGTTGGTATGGGTCAGAAAGACTCCTATGTGGGAGATGAGGCCCAGAGCAAGAGAGGTATCCTGACCCTGAAGTACCCCATCGAGCACGGCATCATCACCAACTGGGATGATATGGAGAAGATCTGGCACCACACCTTCTACAACGAGCTGCGTGTGGCCCCTGAGGAACACCCCACCCTGCTCACAGAGGCACCCCTGAACCCCAAGGCCAACCGTGAGAAGATGACCCAGATCATGTTTGAGACCTTCAACGTTCCCGCCATGTACGTGGCCATCCAGGCCGTGCTGTCCCTGTACGCCTCCGGCCGTACCACCGGTAAGCATCATAACCACCATCAGTTTATGATTAGCTTAGAGCACTCATTAGGATACTGTTAACTCTTATGTGCTGTATTGAATATCCCAGGCATTTTAGAGCAATACTCAATATATACAAGTCTCATTTATTAGCAAAAATATAAAAGATAGATGCTATAGTTAAAGTATAGTTAAGCATTCTTTGTTTCCTAAAGGGGTTTTATTTGGAACTCTCTAATAGAGAAACCATAATTTAAATTTTAATGGAACCTTTAAGGGTTCTCCGTGAGCCAGAAAAGAGAAATGACAACAGAGGGGTTTGGATGGAGTCGGTTGAGGGGAAAATTGAATCTGGTTAAGTTTCCCAGCAGTTTGCCTTGCAGGGAGCAGAGGGTGCCAGAGAGTGCTAAAAATTATAAACCAATACTTTAAAATGAGTCGTTTTGACTTAAACTAGAGGGGTTGTGCTCTTATGGATATGTTCTGACTCTATGTTTGTTGACCCTGTTCAGGTATTGTGCTGGACTCCGGTGATGGTGTGACACACAATGTGCCCATCTATGAGGGTTACGCTTTGCCCCACGCCATCATGCGTCTGGATCTGGCCGGTCGTGATCTGACTGACTACCTGATGAAGATCCTGACTGAGCGTGGCTACTCTTTTGTCACCACTGGTGTGTGTCTCATCTGACAACTCATTAAATAACATTTCTGGGTGCAGTTCTAATAGTGAGATGTTTCAAAAATGAAATATTTGGTTCATTCCAGCTGAGCGTGAGATTGTGCGTGACATCAAGGAGAAGTTGTGTTACGTTGCCCTGGACTTTGAGAACGAGATGGCCACTGCAGCCTCCTCCTCCTCCCTGGAGAAGAGCTATGAGCTTCCCGACGGTCAGGTGATCACCATTGGAAATGAACGTTTCCGCTGCCCAGAGACCCTCTTCCAGCCTTCCTTCATCGGTATGTACCAGAACAAGCTTTTTCTATCTTCCTTTCTGGACTTCCTCAACAGTTTTCTAAAAGCTGTTTACTCATTATCCGCCTGCAGGCATGGAGTCCGCTGGCATCCATGAGACCGCCTACAACAGCATCATGAAGTGCGACATTGACATCAGGAAGGACCTGTACGCCAACAACGTCCTGTCTGGTGGCACCACCATGTACCCCGGTATCGCTGACCGTATGCAGAAGGAGATCACTGCCCTGGCCCCCAGCACAATGAAGATCAAGGTATCAGACAAGAGGAAATTCTCTTCTCTAGGTTTTTTAATCAACCGTAGTACTATCAATCATTATATCAGAAGTATTTGACTAAAATTTGCGAAATTCTTTGCTTACAAGGGTCCGGGAAAGAGACTAACGTGACTGAACAGCGACAACCTTTTAACACTTAATCATTAACTATGAATTCATATAAAAACGACACATCAATTTAACTTTTGACTAGCGCCATGCGCACAGATGAGACACCTGTTTTGAACATTAAGCAGTGAATAAACGCATACTTCTCTATCCGGTCGTCTTTAAATATTCGGTTTCCGTCGTCGACTTATGCAGACCATATTGTCACTTCACTAATTAGACCTGAGAGGGTAAATCTATAAATGTCTGTGAGAACTCTTCCTTTTCTTGATGAGCTACCTTCAGCTAAATAATTTACATAGAAGCATTTGATTGTCCACAACAAGCCACAATAGAGAATCTGCTACAGATGTGGCTGAATTAAGACCATTTTTTTCTTTCATTGTTTGGTTCTGCTACGTTTTTGAGCGCTCAGTTTGACGTGCTGAAATACTTCATAGGGTCCGTATCTAGACCACCGTTGACGACACCTGCTCTTTACCATTGTACCAAATGTGAAAAAATCAGAAAAGTTTTTCGAAGGTACACTACAAATTCTTGTACACTTCAAAATTATTCACAAAACGGTTCCACAAACATTCTCTGGATGATTAAATCCATCTGATTAAATGATTAATCTCTGGATGATTGTCCATATTTGTAGGTTGTAGGGTTCCACAAAGAACCTTTAAAGGAGAAAAACAGAAAAACCCTTTATTTAAGAGCGTAAAGTGTCTACGTTCAACTACACACAGAATAAGACAGTAAATTTAAAACTACAGACATGTAAATACTGTGGATTGCACTTAGCAGTATAATCATTACACCTAGTTGTCACACACAAGTGCCAAAATGAACCCGTGTTATTTGCTGGAAACTCATTTTGTTCCTCTACTCTGCCCAGATCATCGCTCCCCCTGAGCGTAAGTACTCCGTCTGGATCGGTGGCTCCATCCTGGCTTCCCTGTCTACCTTCCAGCAGATGTGGATCAGCAAGCAGGAGTACGATGAGGCCGGTCCTAGCATCGTCCACCGCAAGTGCTTCTAAGTTCTCGGCCTCTCCAGGACCAACCTCTCGCTCGGGAACTCGCTGTCACGAATTTCTGAGCTGTTATTATTTCAGAACAGCAGCTTCCTTCCTCCTAGTTTACAAACACATCAACATCAAGAAATGTAGGGGGTAAAAACAAGGAATCATGTACACTCTGTTGTATGGAGATTATTTACTGAAGACTGTAACATTGTTTTTATGTGAAGGAGCCACGTTACTGCAAAAAAAAATGGATTCTGGAACCAATCGTCAGCGTCATTAAGCTATGATAGCGGAGTGAAGCTGACATCAAGTGGGTTGGATGGGCCACAACAGGGCTCAGGCGATCAAATCTGTCATCCTTCGACAATGCAAAGCCTCCCTTTTAAACCACTGTACTGTACATCTGATTGCCTTGAGTCCTTTTCTACATCTGTCTGTGTTTTTTTTTCTTCTTTTCAACCCAATGATCAACAGAATAATACAAAATAAATAAATAAATAAATAAAATCTCTATTTTTGAACATGGTTGTTCTTTTGGTTACTTTTTTTTTCCTGATTGTATTCAGTCTTGCTGTAAATGTGCATTTACAGTTCTGTGCAAACGTCTTAGGCACATGCAAAGAAATGCTGTAGAGCAAAGATGCCTTCAAAAATAATGAAATTAAATGTTTCTACGTTTAAAAAAATACTATAAAAACAATAAACAGTAATAAATGAAACAAAGTCAATATTTGGTGTGACGATCCTTCACTTAAGAAAAAAAAAACAGTATCTCAGGTGCAGTGTGTGCAGTTTTATAAGGAAATGAGCTGTAAGTGTTACTGAGCATCTTGCAGAAGCAGCCACAGTTCTTCTGGAGTTTGTACTAAAAAAAAATAGGGTGCTAAGACTTTTGCACAGAACTGTACATCACAAAAACACAAAGACACAGCTTTTTTTTTTTCTAAAAGTTTTGCTTCACAGATAAAATGAACCTAGACATGAGAATAATGATAATAATTTGCATGTCATCAGAATGCAATCAGAAGATCTAACTGGGGTGCAGCTTCATGTGTCTAAAGAAAACCCCAGACTCACTCTTTTAATTAATTGCCTAATTACTGTGTTACATCAGAGCTGCTCATTAAGCTAATAATTACATGTAATTACATTTACAGTTACATGATGCTTATTTAGAGACTAGTATAATCACCAATCATCAGTCTTATTCTGTTAATTTGATATGTTTATCCTCCTCATCAGGTGGAAAGTGAAAGGTGTGCGCGCTCACGCGAGCTCACGCATGAAAACGACAGCGCGCGTTCCCGTCAGCTGCCTTCGCGTTACTCTACTCTCGCGCATGCGCACTGTCAAGCAGCCAGGGCGCGACATTCTGCTTCTGCTGCTGATGGGACTGTAAATACTCCCTGACCTGCTTTTCCTACCTGTTCGCCTGATGCAAGAACTTCTGGAAACACCGACCTGCTTTCTGCAGGAATCCGCGAGGAAAATGTGAGGATGTGATGTGGAGTGGTGTGTCTTCATTCAGCTCTGATCTCGGAGTTTAAAGAGGCCAGAGAGGTAAGAGCTCAGCTGTTTACCTCCTCAGCACAGGTAGTGCAGAAATGTGAACACGTTCAGCATGTTCTCCATAGGTTCTCTGCAGGTTCTCCATAGGTTCTCCATAGGTTCTCTGCAGGTTCTCCAGTGCGCATGCAGGGTTTAACGAGAAATCAGTGCATATTTACTAATAATGAGCAAATAATAAACTAATCAACTCATTATGCATGCATGAATACTTCACACGGTGTCTGGGATTCCCTATATGTATATATATTACAAATAAATGTACTGACTGCAAGAGCAGCAGCAACATGAGCCTCTAGACTGTCCCTGAGTGTGGAAACGGCGGTGTATGTATTATGTAAGACATAATAAATAAATAATCAGTGGAGCGCGCGCGGGTTCTGCTGCAGAGAAACTGGAACAACCGTGTTGAATTAGATCCTATTCATTAGTGTCCAGCTCACCTTTTCGTTTTACTTTCTTCCCTGTACCTGTGCAGGTGCTCACCGTCAAATCCAGCCCAAATGACGAGCCAACCCAGCAACGCGGCCACCAAGAAGATCCGCACGGAGTACATGAAGAAGTTCCGCGAGCCGAAATGGGAGACGTTCTCCAAATGCTACCAGGACTCGGTGAAGTACAGGCTGAGCCGCCGGCTGATGGAGCACACACACCGGCCGCTGTTCGGGGATGGCTGGGACAGTGGCTCAGACTCCAGCGGCAGGTCCAGCCCCAGGGTCAGAGGGGTGACAGAGTCCTCAAACCCGCATCCGTCCTCCTCCGAGAGTGCAGAGACGCCGCGTGTGAATGCGGAACAGGACACGGACACCGTGGAACACAACTCCCTTCCTGTAGGTAGGTACCTCAATCCCAGCTTGCACTCTCAGAAATAAGGGTACCTTTTCCTTGACTCTGGGATGGTACAGTTGTGTTGGTTTGCACCTGCAGTATGTGTCTTTTACCTCGAAACCTTTAAAAAATATGTTAAGGGACATACACTCACCGTCCTCTTTATTAGCAACACCCGTACACCTTCATGTAACACCTACACATTCATGCAACTATCCAATCAGCCAATCATGTTGCAGCAGTGCAATGTAAAAAAAAATCATGCAGATACGAGTCAAGAGCTTCAGTTAATGTTCACATCAAACATCATAATGGAGAAAAAGTGTGATCTCTGTGACTTTGATTGTGGCATGGATGTTGGTGCCAGATGGGCTGGTTGGAGTATTTCAGAAAATCTCCTGGGATTTTCACACACAACAGTCTCTAGAGATTACTCAGAATGGTGTGAGAAACAAAAACATCCTGCGAGTGGAGAGTCTGCAGGCTGAAACACCTCGTTGATGAGAGAGATCAGAGGAGAATGACCAGACTGGATTGAGCTGATAGGAAGTCTGTAGTAACTTAAATAAGCACTCTTTACATCCGTGGTGAACAGAAAAGCATTTCAGAACACACAACACACCAAACCTTGAGGTGGATGTGCTACACAGCAGAAGATCACATCAGGTTCCACTCTCGTCAGCCAAGAACAGGAATCTCGAGTGACAAGGACAAGTACAGAAATGCTGTAAATGGTAGAAATGCTAAATTCCTTACTCATGTAAAAATGCAAATAGGAATTGAAAAATACTTTGGTGAAATTTAAAAGTACAGCTTCCAGTTCTTTACTCAAAGTGCAAAAGTAACTTGTAAATGTTGCCCACTTCATTTTTATGACATTAATATGGTCAAGCAGGAATCACTAATGAGAAAACAGTTTCATTTTTCAAGACTACTAATATTCAATTCAATATAATTCCACCAGGAACAGCAGAAGGAAAGTGCACAAAGGAATTATACAGAACAGATTTATACCAGAACAGTTTGTAAAAAAAAAATTCTGACTCAAATCATAAAGACATAATGTCCCCTCCTTGATATAACCTAAGTTCAACAGAAGCTGGGTCTCGTGGTTCTTTAAAATAAGCCTCATGCTCCTTGGGGACTAAAAATCAGTCCTGCAGTTTTTAAGGTGTCCAGGCATCTGGGCCTCAGCTGAACTTTGTCCTGGTTAATGATGGAGAACAGCGGAGCAACATGAAGGATGGATTTAATACTCGGTGATTGGCAACATTTTAGGCAAGTGGTTATAGCATGTAGGTAAAAATAAAAATAAATATTTGGCTTGCAGATGTTAGTTTCATATTCCTAACTTTGTTTCTGTATGCAAAAGTCATATAGCTCAAATGGAAATATTGCTTAATTTATATGATCATCACAGGTTTTAAATTATTTGACTAACTGTATGAACTTGGTCCAAAGTAACTGCATTAAACTACTCTGTCTTTTCTTTTTATAAATCTCAGAGAATGGATACCAGCATGTCACAGCTAACGGGCCTTCGGACCTCACAGTGAGACAGAGACACAGAGCTGCTCGGTCTGAACCCAGCTTCCCTCAGCGTGAACTCGACAGTGATGAGTCCACCGACTCCACGCTGAGAAAACCGACCCGAGCCAAGAGCCAGCCGCCGGCCAGCGCCACAGAGAGAACCTCCAACCGGGACAACAGACGCTCAAATATCCGCTATGACTGGGCTGAGAGGAGCATGGAGGCCAGGGAGAGGAGGAGGCTCAACATGAAAGGCTCAGCGTCCGCTGGAGAGGTGAGTACCAAGCCCAAGCTGTCTGATATCGCGTATGAAAAGGGTTGAGAATTTAAGACTGTGACTGAACCCAAAGCGAGATAACGCTCAGTGAAAATCCAGACCAAGCCAATAACAAATAAATTCCAGCAGGGATCAGACAGCATGACCTCACTTCTGTTCTTCTATCCCTGTCCCGGCATCCATTCGGAGCAAAATTAGCATTCCAGGTGAAGTGTCACTTTAAAAATCTCTGTTCAGTGAAGCATCCAGAGGTACCAGACGTACTGGATATCACAACTCTATCGGCCACTTGCTTCTAAATTATTCAGGCTGAGCTGAGGTCGAGTTGGGTATCCGAGGCGTTCCATTCACTTAATTAGCACATCAGAAATGCAGCAGGAACATAAAGAAGTTTCACTTGTGGCTGCAGAAAGTCCTGACTAAAGATGCACAGATATGGGAATTCTGGATCAATTACCTGATATCTGATATTTGGACATGTCTTGTACATGTCTACGATATACACAAATTTACATAATGTAACAAACTATCCACCAGGTGATACAGATATTTGTTTGTGTAATAAATTAAAAAATAATAAGAAATAGCTACTGAAACACAATGACGTCTGGTCCTTAATTGGACTGCAGCTCCACATACTAACAAATCCTTAACCTAATTAACAAGTGTACTAAAAATAATAACATTTTAACAAAGTTAAAATGTAAGGCAGAATACCATAGATACTTTCCTCAAACATGGGTTTAAACTATTAGGTGAATACATATTCCAGTCTAAAGCTCATCATTTATTTTAACACGCCATCTGTTAGTAACTGTTAGTAAACTAGCTTGCATTTGTCCCAGGTAGACATGAGTGGGATTTCAGTATCAGAGTCTCAATTTGCGCCTGGATTGTCAAGTTCTCAGTAATTAATTAAACATCAGCCATACCATTACAACTGAAACTATTTGTTTCACTAACATTAGCCACGCTAGCTAGCAGAGCATGTAGCTATTAATTATTAATTAGTTGTTCAAGGGCCCAAAAGTAGCTCTCTGAAACTCACAATCTCTTGATCCTTAAAGAAAAGAACCTTAAAGAAAAGGAGGCACTAAGCTGAAAGTTTATGGTTAATCCACTGTTATCCTTGAATAATTTGCATATTTGACATGATGGAACCTGAGTTGGTCCATGAATCATTTTTATACTATATGTTTTAAATAGAAAATAATAAAGTGCTGTGGTATTTTCACAAACAGATTTCTAGCCTAGCGTGTTTCATTACTAAAAATGGCCAAGAACCACCTACTGATAGACACTACAAATGACCAGCCACAGACTGTAGCCTGTTAGCAAACATGCGAGAATATCTCATTCACTCAACACTTACTGTTACAATGGCGTTATGGCATTATATTTTTTACCATCTTGCTCCAAAAAGCTAATTTTTTCAGTGTTTGTGTTCTTGTTTGACTTGAAACTTGTGACCAGAAAAGTTAACCTAAAGATATGTGACTTGTGGGCGGAGCTTCTGAGATTAGCATTATATCATCACAATCAGCCGTCTAAGCAGCGAAACCTTTTCAACATCACATTTTGTATTGCAGGTGTACATTCCGGTTATGTCCTAGAACCTAAAGTTTGTGCGTTTAAATCTAAGGGAAATCAGAGAGCTGTTTTCAGTCGCTTTTGGGTGTTTGTGTTGGATTCTGCCGCACATTTAAATCGCTTCAGATAGAAGTGACTGCCTAGTGAATAAAATATGTCATGGATGATGGTTTATTCCATCTGTGAATGTAAAAGTAATATTTTATTTTCATGTAGTTATGTTTCTGGTGTTTCTCATTCCCATTCAGATCCACCGGGCTGACGTTGGGGTCCAGACACGCCGTGACTCTGAAAAACGTGGAATGGCCTTAGAGCGTCGGAGAGCGAGATCGGCTGATCTGGAGAAGTTGCGACGGTCCGAGCTTTCGGCAGCGGACGATCGCTGGATTACTGAGTACATGCGCTGCTTCTCGGCCAGGCTGAGGTAAAAACCAAGAGGATCGAACTCTGATCTAAGATCACCTTCAGATTTTTAATAGACTGGTTCATCAGTTTTCTAAAATTTGATGGATATTACTCCAAGTGTGTATGACTGATGTCACAAAGGACTTTCTGTTTCAGTTGTTTCAGCGAGAATGGACTGGACCATGATGAGACTAAAAGACTTCCATTATGCTTATAGCTTGAAACTCAGGACACATAATGGGATGTTTCTCAGTATGCGTTCTTGTATAATCTTGCGTCTCGACATCAACTTTCACTACCCAATTTCAGTTCCAACACAGAAGAATGTAAAAAAAACAAGAGCGCAAATACTCAGAAGAGTTCTTGATCCAGCCCTGACATCGATCCAACCCCAATAAGAATGAAATGAAAGACCTTGAATGCGTCGTGACAACATAGCAACGGTGGACAAGATGATTCATAAGTGTAAGTTTTCTGTTCCTTTATTTTAATTAATCAGTATGCAAAATTCTGGTTCAAACAGTTAGATGACAAATGGATACTACAGTCATGGATTTTGCTCATTTGCTACAAGTCCTGGTTGGCTAAGTTAGCTAGCTAGCAATAACCTCATAAGGTAACTAAGCTTCCTGTGGCACGACTTGGAAGCCACTAACACGATAGTCAATTACACAGCATGTCTCAAATGCTCTGTTCACATGAGAGAACAACTCGACAAGAACATTCTTCTAGGAAGTCCATTCTTCGCTAATATTCTTGAACTCGTGCAATGATTAGTTTCAAAATAATTCATGGTGATACTTTTAACGGGTTAGTACAATATTACGGGTTGCAGGCCCAGATCTCAAACCAGCATCAGGGAACATTTTAAGCTTTTGTTTGAGCAAAACTTAAACCTCCAGTTCTTTATTTCCATTAAATTTGAAAATCATGCTACAGGAAAGTAAGAAAGAATTAAAAAAGGGATATTTAATGAACATCTTCTTCTACTTATTACAATGTTTTATTACAATGATCATTCCTCTGATCATTTTAAAAGAATGTGACTAACATTGGGTTAATAATGTTACATTTGCGTTATGCTGATTGGCTTACATTCATTAGTAGCCACATTTTAGGGCTAACCAGGAAACTTTAAAACAGAAAATCCCAACATTAAATAATTTCACTATTAAGATTTTTATTATAATTATTGAGTTTGTTGGTGGTTTGTTCATATGTCTAGTGCGTTCTGTATTGGTGGATTATTTGAATGCAAGACTAAGTATAACATTAAGTAGCTAGACATCGGAAGATTTGCTGCTAAATATCTGTGTGGACCAAAACGAGTTCTTCACTTTGTTGAATTTGTGTATTGATTTTATTTCCCACTGGACAGCTCTCAGCCTCTTGAGCTTGGTCAGGTTAAAGTTCTTGAATGTGATTTAGTTGTTTTGAATGATTTGAAACAGCATATGTTTGTTGTAATTTGTGTCTTTAGCCTTGAGTTTTATACACCAGCACCGTGAGTTTGTTGCTGTGATGCAGTGTTGAGTTGAACTGAATTGTGGAAAGAAATATGTATGACTTGAAATATAGGTTTTTAAATATATAGATGTGTGTTGTGCTCTCAATAGACACATTCCACAGCTGTATCAGGGCGTAGCCAGCATACTGCAGGGGATGGGTGTTGTTTCCTCCAAATAGTGCACCTTTCTATTACTAGTTAGACAGTTTGGAACACTAGTTTATAGGCTAACTATCTAGCTATTAGTGTTAATATTAAGCATTTTTAATCCTACGTCAACCAAAGTTCCAGAAGGAGATTGCAATTGATGGCCACTGCAGTCAGGAAATGTTACTTAGTTAACTATGTAACACAATGGATTGTTGGTAGTAACAGTAATTTAGTTAACATTCATTATTAGCAAGCTAACTATCAGTCAACAGCTAATAAACTGATGCAGAATTACCTGAAAACTGTAGCTGAAATAGGGATACCTCATGGCCTATTCCATTTTTGTTAAATAAATCTGACCACTTAAGCTTTCTTTTTCTTTGCAAAACGAAACTATACTCTAATTACGCAATACAGTGTAGTATAGTTAAAGCCGTCACAATTTGGCACAAGATTATAGCAGGATCAGCTACTAATATGTAAACCAATGTTGAAAGCTGATGCTTACCACAGTGTTTAGTGTTTAGCCAAGCTGACTATGAACATAGTAGGACACTCGCATTGCTAGCAAAGCTATTATCTATCTTACTATTAACTACCTAGCGTAATTAACTATATTTTCCGTAATGAAATCGTAATGCTGTAATGCTGTTTTAATTCAGGTATCTTGGTAGTTAGATTTACAATTTGTCTTCTCATATGTACACAATAAATATATATTTTAATCCATCATGTTCTGAAGCTGCTTCTAGCCTGTTGATTGGAAATGAGGCACAACAGCTCGAGGTAGTTTCTAAGTTCTAATGAGACCAAAATCTTTCAGATTTGTTTTTCACTCGACAAACTGTTTGTCAGCTAGCTTATTTTGATTAGTGATTATAATGTAATTGTAATGAGTAAAAGATGTAACATTAAAATTTTGAGCGAGTCTTCTCACAAAACGCAAATTTAAGCGTAATAACGCGTTCGACGGTTTACAGCATCAACTATATTTCTTACATTAAAAAAAAATAAATAACAATGTCACAATAGAAACTTCATTTCCATACTGTCTGGCAAAATTACTCAGGTTTTTTTTATTCATTAATTTTATTTTTTGGGCCACATCCTCTCTGCATGGCTACGCTCCTGTAAATGGACTTTGTTCCTTCACAGATTCATTATATTGAAATATTAATTTTATGTGTGATTGCAATGGAAATGGCGGCGTATTCGATGGCAAGCCGATGATTTTGAATGTGTTCACCTCACACTGAACTTAATGTAGTGTTAGATGAAGTGATCACCAGCCACAATGGAGACAAAATGCAACAATATTGCCATAAAAAGCTAATTATTTTGCTTTCACTTTTCATTTACACTGTAATGTGTTACTGAGTCTGAGAAGTGATGCTATAATTACAAAGCTTTTGACAGACCAACAGCAACAACATACACACAGTTGTAGGGGTGGGCGATATAGCAAAAGAATCAATATTACGATACTCAAATACATTTATATATATATATATATATATATGTATTATATCATCATATTGCCCATCCCTACACAGTAGACTAATTAATATGCAGCAGGATTTCTCTTTTTGTTCTTGATAACTGGTTTGTATTTGGAGTTTGCTTGTTTGAAGTTTGTTTTCTTGTGCTTAAAAAAAAGATGATTATAACTAATAATAATAAAGCAAATGTAATATTGTACAAGATGATTATATTGAGAATGTTATTTGTAATATGAATGAAATCTATTCTCATGATTGACTTGTTTATTTTGCAACGATGTTTACATTTTTAAACATTGTATTTGTATTAGGGTTTAAAAAAAAAATCAAAATGAAACATGCAAAGGTAGATCTATTTTTTGTCTGTGAATAAACTCACTTTGGAGCATTGGCATTAATAAAATCATGTTCAAGCAACCTCATGCTCGTATTTTTATGTATGTTTAGCATTTTTTTTAGGGAGACATGGCAACCCAAACACTTCTGTTGGGAAATATCTGTGTAGGGGATTTGGCAACCTGTGATATGTCTTTAATGCCACACTGCTAAATTGAGCCCAGCTACAGTAGTTATTTAATGTGTTTATTGAGCTGTTCATCAGGAGACAGCAGATTAGCTTCTCTTATAATCTATCAGCAGTAGAACGAGTGTCATGGAGCGCATGAATTACTTCATTACTTCAGGAATGTTATATGAGAACCAAAAAAACATTGCTAAACAAGTCTACTTAAAGGTTGTTGCATCATTAGCATCTTTATGTAGCAAATCAGGAACTCGAATGATTGTGGAACATTAGCAAAGGCAGATTAGGGGTGTTAGTGTAGCTAGCATGTAGCTATCTAAGGTTTAAATGGATTTCTCAAAGATTTTAAAAGTTAGATTTCTGTTTATGCTGAATTTAAAGTCATTTTAAGCAGCTAATTCCAAACATCACCACAACAGTTTACCTTGCTACAGACCTCGGTTCCTGCAAAGAGGTTTAACCCTTATGGTAGCTAGCTTAATTTGACTACTGGTTTTCATTACACAGTAAAATACCTAGCGCAAGTGAGCTTTTTTTTTTTCTTTTTTTTTTTTTTACTTGGCTGTGGTCTTAAGCGCACAATAATATAGTTAGTTTGAAGGTAGTTAACTTGCTAGAAAACCTCATCTAAGCTAACAAACTAGCTGGCTAGTTATGACAGTGCTGTGTTTAGGTAGCTGGCTAGCTTAGCTTATGTTCTTAAACTATTATACACAGGATTTTATGCTAACTACGACATCAAGCCTAAGAAATGGAAAGACTAGGATTTTTTTTCCTGGATTGATATTCAGGTTTATTCTAAACCAGTCTCTCATTTCTCAGATATTTACACTATGCTGTTACAGAGTCAGTAGTTAGCTGCTAATCATAGCAAAGACAAGATGGCTTCCTTCATATCTCTGTAACCGGAGGCTCAGTAAGAGCTGTACATGTACACACAGTGACAGATTTGTGGGTGAAACTCTGTTGTTAGGAGGACTAGGAGATAGAATGTATTGTTTGGCTTCATCTTGACATGAAGGTGAAGGGTCTCGGACCATTTAGCACAGCTGGACTTTTAATCACAGCTGTCAGTGCACACCTGTCACCTGTCTGTCTCTGTGGACAGCTGTGTTTGTCTCTGTCTGTGTGTGATCTGGTGAACATGGATATGTGTGTGTGTGTGTGTGTGTGTGTGTGTGTAAAAATGCTGTTGGAAAAGTTCGACTCATAGTTCAACATGCTTAGTTTTGCTCTCTTTGTTTTGTGTTTGGGTGACTGGCGTTGAAGAAGTAGTTTGGTTGAAAAACAGTTTCCCTCTTAAACCAAATGTAACTAATGAGCCAAGACATGTTTGTTGTCTGATGTTTGCTTTTTTTTTTTAGTTAAGGCTAATGTAGCTAATAAGCAAGGAAAGTCTATCTCACCCTAAATCTTCTCCGTAAATATCTGCCTCAAAAGGTCTTCAGTAATGTCACGCACTAATTGGTGTTAAAAGTACTTGTTTGATTGACATGTTACGCGCTAGGCTTTGTACTAACTTTGTTGGTAGATTAGCAGAGCAAGTTAACTGTTCTAGCTGCTGTACATAAACTCACTGTTTCTTTGTCGCTTGTCACTGAAATCACAGCTCCGTGTTCCACGTGTAGATAAGAACATGACAGCTCGCCTGTTGCTTTGTCACATCCTAGTGTGAACGTAAGTTTACCTCAGTTTGGTTTCGCTCCGCCCCAAGGCCACGCCTTCCTAAAATCTGAAGCTGAAATTTAGCTATGTGGATTATAATATTGTACCATTGTGACCTTAGACTTTAAATAACTAAGGTCACAATGGAACAATATTATAATCCACACAGATTTCAGAATGAGAATACGAATGTTAACACTGATGTATGCAGATTTTGGGTGAGGCAAAACTCGTACTTAGTAGCTACATTAGCATTGTAGCTCTAGCAAAACTTATAATTAAATAACCGATTTACTACATTTGGGATAAGAGGAAAATAGCGTACATGATAATGTACAGAGCCGTACTTATCTACTTATATTTATTTATCTACAATAATTCACAGTTCATTGGTGTGTGTGTGTGTGTGTGTGTGTGTGTGTGTCTAATAGTGCCTAGTATAAAATTTATCTCGGAGAGAAAATGCTGAAACACCCCCACTCTGCAAGGGGTTCTTGGCTCAGTGAAGCTGATTTGCATAGCTACCACTTGATTGGCCAGCCGCTGAGTGTACTGCGCTCTGATTGGCTGGAACTGTGTTGTGTGAGGGGGTGGAAACTGATAAGTCAGAGGAACAGCTGCTGTCATCTCTTCACTAAAGGAAGGAAAAATCACAAGCAAAAACACACTAATTCATCCACAGATACACTAATAACACTATGTATTTTTGAAATCTGTAATCTGACATATTTCTAAATTATTATTTATTAGCATTTAGGACACTTTCATGCTCCTTTTGTCTGATGAGAAAAAGTAAGGAAGTTCCAAAAGAAGGAAAGGAAGAAAGAAAGACTAACTAATAATAATAGAAGTAATATATAAAGAGTAAAAAAATTGGCACCCTTCAAAAGAATGGGCAAAAGAAAGACTATAAAACATAACGATTTATAATTTCACCTCAGACATTTGGAGCAATCTCTTATCTTCCCTCCAACAAAAATATTTTGAAATCTTATATATTAATTGTCTCTCATTTTCATTCAGGGTGCCAATAATTCTGGAGTTGACTGTATATGTGTAGAGTGAAAAAAAGAAAGCACTCCGCTGTTGATATTCTAATAAGGACTTATTTTTAAATAATAGTTATAGTTATTGTGTTTTCTCTCAAAAACATAAAGCACGTTAAAAAATGCAAATTGTCTTTCTTGAAAAATAAATTAAGCTGCTCTCCGTATGCAGAAATTCTGTTGTTGCCTTTGACCAACTTTATGTTTCCCTGGGTTATAAATTCCCTTGCTCATCCATCACCAACACAAAAGAGACAGATGGTGCTCGAAGTAAAGTAACACTCGTTGCATCTGTTGTTATTCGTTTTATATAGTAATTTTTGTTCATTTGCATGAAGGGTGCCAATAATTCTGGAGCTGACTGTATACTGTATGTACTGTTTCATCAGTGAGGAGATCAGAAAGCACACAGCTGCTGACAGCTTAAACCCCTGGATTACGGAGAGCCGGAGAACCGTGGCCGTCCAGCTGTTCACCACACGCTAAACACACGCCAGTACTGTTTTCATTATGCTAATCCCTCTTGCATGCGTGTGTGTGTGTGTGTGTGATCTACTGCACACATCATGAGGCTGGTCTGAATGGAGTCGTGCTGGCCAGTGGATCTCCACCTGTTCCTCTCAGCCGGGATTCACTGCCACCAGCTGTCGTTTAGTTTTAGTGTTTGAACACATTATATTATGTTTCTGAAGCTCGCGTGTCTCCCAGGTTACTACTGACACTTAAACATTGTGTGTGTGTGTGTGTGTGTGTAAGTAAAATTCCCATTGACACAGTGAAGCCATGTTAAACTTCATTCCAGTTCTACATTCAGAAATGAAAGGAAGTTACGGAATTCTGTGACATTCCTGAACAATCCTGAGATTTCTGAGAACATGATAAACACACGACTGCTTGTGTTGAAGTGGTTAAAGTCATGAACACACTGTTGCTAAGCAACTGAGAAATATGGAGGCCAAGTGTAAGCTAGCTAATGACTGAGGAATACTGTTTAGCTAGCTAGCACATAGCTGCTGTATTTGCTCTTGAAAACAGACAGAAACCGCAGAAAATATCAACATTTTCCTCACGTGTTGATAAACTGCTAAAAAAAATACTCAGAAAGACTAAAAATACACTGTTATGCTTAGCATCAGTAGCTAACAACATTTCCATAGGTGTCATTGTATAAAAAAACATCAACATTGCATCCAACACATGACAATTTTCATTTCAGATGCAGTGAATATAATAATTATAGTAATATAATAATTTCAGATGCAGAACCGTCTCGTAAACCATATATACATACACACAGCCACACATTTAAACATAGCACACGCTAATAAGAGAGCAAATGTTTCGGATTAAATCTTGTCAATCCTCAGCCTTTTTTAAACAGCACTCTTTAGCTAAACTTGACACCACATAAATGTGATCTGTGAGTAAACGTGTGTCTAAACAAAACCTACATGAAGTCATCAGACCTTTGTGATGACAGGCTAGCCACTGGCGTCCATCTTTATTATGCTGTGTGTGGTATGCTAGTGGACTGTTATGACATAATATAGCCCACGAGTGGCTTTGTATCGGTCATAAAGAGCCTGATCTCCCACACATGCTGGCTGTAAATAAAATACACACCTGTCAGACTGTGAGCTTGCTCAGATTGTTGGTATCTGAGACTCTGTGTGATGGTGGTGGTGGAGTTTAGCGACACAGATAGCGAGGACAACAGATTGCTCTTCTCCTATTTTAGGTTCTCTTGTTATTCTGCAGCTCAGCACATTCCAAACTGGGTCTGGTGTCTCAAAGGACAAAAATATATACTATACATGCAGTGTACAGAGGAACCGTTCTCCTAAAGCTCCACCAGCCTGCAGAGGTGAGCTCCAATCTCAATCTTATGTTAAGACATTTGAATCACTTGATCAGGGACTTCACTGTAGGTGTGTTGGTTGAAATACAGGGTGTCCCAAAAGTCTGCATACATAAGGGAAATAAACACTTTTTTTTTCAGTTCATATAATTTTTTTTCAGATAGCCTTTACGAATGCCTGTGACAAAAGAAGAAGGTATTGAAATCGTTCTAATGGCTGGATCGGGAAGCTGTCGCAAGGTTGCGATGGACTTTAACAAGAAACATGACAAGCACATCACACACACATGACACTGTTGTCAAACTTAGTAACAAATCCATAAAGACTGGAAGTGTTGCACACATCCACGAACATCCACTGACGTAGACACAACCGACGTGGTGCTGGCAAACACAGTCCCGTATGTATGGAGACTTTGGGACACCCTGTAGTTTAACTAGAACTATAGTCTTTAACGACGTATATAAAAGGGCATGGCCAGAGGGAAATCAGAATAGTAAATCAATTCAGTTTTACAATTTTTCAATTTTACAGAAATATATAAATTCCAGATATAAATTTTACATTTATCCCTAATAAGCAAGCCAGAGGTGATGGTGGCAAGGAAAAACTGAGGACCTGAGCGACAAGAATCCTTGAGAGGGACCAGACTCAAAAGGGAACCCAACTCTGGTAACATTAGTTTCCTAGCTTCATTCATACTGGGATTTCTGGAAATAAATGGAAAGACACCAGCATAGCTACCTGGACCAGTACCTAGGATTTGTATTACCCACCACTATGAAGAAAATCTGCATCTGCTGGTGGCAAACATCATGTAACATTAACAGCAGTCCAATTAATAAGTTACATGAGAGAAAATTTGGAGTGGCACCAAGAGTGGCCTGTCATATTAGGGGTATCCAGTGCCACTCTGACTAACACATCTGGTGTATTTTTCTGTACCGAAAGAAGAATGGAAAAAAACAAAACCAGTTTACTCCTACATGAATTATAATAAAAATCTAAGCTTAGTTTTTACAGCTCCAGGGTCCACAGTTCAGTTCTGAATTTTACAACTTACTGCATTTGGCAGATGCCCTTATCCAGAGCAACTTACGTTTGTCTCATTTACAACTGAGCAGTTAAAAGTTAAGGGCCTTGCTCAAGGGCCCAGCAGTGGCAGTTTGGCAATGTTGGGATTTGAACTCACAACTTTCTAATCAGAAGTTCAACATCTTAACCACTGAGCAGTACTACTCAGTCATACCAGTGCTGCAAGTTAGCGCTGATGTCTATATGGAGTTTCTCATGTTCTCCCCATGTGCTCCGGTGTCTTCCCACTGTTCAAAAACAGGTAGGTGGACTGCTGACTCTAAATTGTCCCTGCGTGTAATTGAGTGTGTGAATGTGCATACAAATAACACACTATACAAAATAACAAGGGTCCCTGGACGACTAGTGGTTAGGCAACAGCACTCTCACTGCTGTCGCCTGGGTTTAAGTCCCAGCCAGGGAACCAACCCCAGCATGCAACAGTGCACTCTCAGTGCCAGTGCCAAGCCAGGATAAAATTGGGGACGGTTGAGTCAGGAAGGGTATCCAGTGTAAAAACTGTCAAAAAAAAGTCAAATACGTGGACCAACAATCCACAGTAGCGACCCCAAAGGGAACAGCTGAATGCGGAACAACAACAGCAACACTATACAAATAACAAAGGTGTTAGGATGAAGTAGGTGTAAGAGAAATTCTTACCAAAGCTGTAAGTTTTCAAATGTAATTCCAAAAGTCATTCCTGTTCCTTATCCTTTCTAGATTATCTGGTGTCCATACGCCATCATACTGACACAACCACAATGTCTTTTCTCTAATAGTAGAGGCAATTATATAGATT
Organism: Pangasianodon hypophthalmus; assembly: GCF_027358585.1. Classification (NCBI taxonomy): domain Eukaryota; kingdom Metazoa; phylum Chordata; class Actinopteri; order Siluriformes; family Pangasiidae; genus Pangasianodon; species Pangasianodon hypophthalmus. The sequence continues at coordinate 15,317,052 of NC_069735.1, read as the reverse complement.
TCAACATCAACATCTGACCTCAGACTTTCATAATAAATTTGGAGTTTGGAGTACGTTTTGTGTTTTTCTTCTCAGTACAGAGAAACTTGTCAAAACTTTTTTTCATGGTAATCACACACTACAGAGGTGGTGAACAGAGATGAGAATAAGAGTCAGATGGGAGGATTCCTTTAATGATCTGCTTATTTTTCATCACTAGAACTTTTCATCACTAGTCCCCATGTGAACTGCACTGTCTAATATCATACAAAAAAACACCACATCATCACAGCATGGCAAGAAGAGCAGCTGTCACTCCAGTGTTTTAGCTTTATAGTGAAGAACAACCCAACAGCGACCTCTTGAGGTAAAACATCACCACACACAAACACACACCGCAGTGCAATTATTCAGCATTACACTATCTACAACTTTCATTACTGTTTATTTAATGTTATGTACCAGTGGTTCTCAAAATATTTGTAGTCAGGGAGTGCTTTAATTGTAAAATAAATTCCACAGACCCACTTAGTATGGATTTATTTCATGAACATTATTAAAATTTTTCAAATAACATGCAGCTTTCTATTCCAGTAGAGCACATTAGGTTTGTCTGGACTTTGGTGCTTGGACCCCTAAATATAATAACTGATAATGTGGGTTGTGATTTTTACCACTGTAACAATCAATCAATCAATCAATCAATAAATAAATAATAAAAAACTCATGGACCCCCTGGCTATGCTCCACAGTCCCCTGTGGGGCCCCAGACCCCATTTTGAGAACCACTGTAATAAGTCATTTATTGTTTTCCTCTTTAAAATCAGATATCATGATGATGTAAAATTTTTGCCTTGTACTACACAATATCAGAATGGCAGATAAAGACAATGGTTGCTCTTGGAGAGAATAACTGATTTTTTTTTTTTTTTTTTTTTTTTTTTTTTTTTTTTAACTTATCGCATGAATATTAGATAAAAATCAGCTATAAAAACCTGCTTCCTGGTGTGGCTGAAGAGACTTCAGAAGATGTTAAGAGACATTAAGAAGATGGTTTATAGCCATTAATAGTTTTTTGGGTTTTTTTCAAAACAACGCAGAATTATGATTTTCTCAGATTTTCACCTGGTATGTTTTCATCTTTACAAATTGTGCACACATACACGACACTGTTTTACACAGCATGTCCAAGGAAATGACTTTTCAGTTTGATGTCATTATCTATACATGTTTAGCCAAATTTTAACGATACATTTGGATTCAGTTGTGGTAATCATACCATTAGTCAGCAGTAAGTGATATGTTCTGGAACTTTCCAAGAACAGCTGCTGTCATTATTAAGTCTCATATGAGAGACTGACTCACAATGGTGTCAGAGATAATGTCCTGTGTATTCTCAGCACATTTAACAAATGTTCACATCTCCCCTGTGTGTGCTGTTACACTGTAGGCTAATTCATCACACGCTTATTAACCAAGCCACCCAGAAGATGTGTTCTCGATTCTGACTCCTCACATCGTTTTTTTCTTATGTTGAACCAAGAAGTCTTTATTTACACGTCACCTTTTCCTTGGCTGTTAGAGGTCTAGACTCAGATTTTTGTGGAGTCAATGTTGAAAGTTCTATACAAATAAAATTGAAAAAAAATAATAATAATAATAACCAGGGCTGTAACTGGAGCAAAATACACATCCAAGTAAGAACTTAATAGTTATTATTAAATAAGTTATATAATCTATTTTGTTTGTTGACACCTGATCATCACACCCATATGTGGTTCTTCCTCAAACGGTTACCACTAAGTTGGAAGCACACAATAGTACAGAATGTCTTTGTGTGCTGCAGCATTACAATTTCCCTTCACTGGAACTAAGAGGCCCAAACCTGTTCCACCATGACAATGAACAGAGTGAGCTCCATGTGCACAAAGCGAGCTCCATGAAGACATGGTGTGTGAAGGTTGAAGTGGAAGAACTCGAGTGTCCTGCACAGAGCCCTGACCTCAACCCCACTGAACACCTTTGGGATGAACTGAACCCCAGACCTCCTCACCAACATCAGCGCCTGATCTCACTAATGCTCTTGTAGCTGAATGAACACAAATCCCCACAGCCACGCTCCAACATCTAGTGGAAAGCCTTCCCAGAAGAGTGGAGCTTATTATAACAGCAAAGGGGGAACAACTCAATATTAATGCCCACGGTTTTGGAATGGGATGTTCAAGTCAGTTGTCCACATACTTTTGGCCATATAGTGTATTTATTTTTTCATTTTTTTATATCACATAGTCATACAAACTGTATGCTTAGTAAACTGACATTACTTCATAAAGCTAGGCTTCCTGTCAGAAAAATATAATCTAACATCCTTACATGAGGCCATAAAATGTGTTTTTAATACTAGCTAGCTTGGTATGGTCGATAATACAAAATGACTTTAACTTTAGAATGTGAAAAAAATATGCTTCAGTTTGAAAATACCTGTAATGTCATCACCATCATCATCATAATAATAATAATCATCATCATAAATTGCTGCTGGACACTGATAACACCTCTAATGGCAGCATATACTGTATCAAGGTATAGAGGTTAGTTGTCCTTAGGTTTATTTTTGTGCTGTATCAACTTTATCAGTCTTGAAGCCTCATATATGCTCTAACAGAGGTGTACTACAACTGAAATCCTGTCCCAATTCTCTAAGACAGTTACATCATCGAGATCTGTAATGAACAACACCCTTCACATACAATGAGGGTGAAAATATTCAGGGTTAGTGAACATCTGAACAACTAAACAACTGGCGACATTTTAAGCTTTGCCTACTAGATGTAGGTTAAAAGGTCTTCTTTGTTGACTTTATGCTGAAGTCAGGCTTAATGTGCAGGGAACAGGTGGAGAGCGAGGTTAACAGATCCTTCCAGAGGAAAACCAAACCACCATCTGTCTGTTAATTCCCACCAGGTGGCCCCTGTCTGCTTCCATTACAGGATGAACCATACAGCAGCAGCAGCAGCAGCAGTGGCGGTCAGGATCACATCTGACACACACAACGCTATTCACAGCCACAGTGCATTTATCCTCAACACTGATTCCCAGTCAGGCTCCAAACCTGACCTGCTAAGTTAATAAAGTGGAATCTGATTAGCACTTCCTCAAGTATAAAGACTACTGTCTGTATTGGACTGAATTAGCTGTTCCACCTCTCTAGAAGCCTGTATGTACTACAGGATGATCTAGAAGCTAGGAAGTTCATCCACTATCATCTCACTGATGTCTATATGGGTGCTCATTAGATATGAAAAAACTTGTTTTGCCATTTTTGATACTTTAATTAATTACTGATTCTGGAGCCAGTGGTTTGGTTTGTATTTTATTACATAATAAAATAGGGATCAAAAAAGACATCATGTAAATAACACGTCTTCATTCAAACAGAGAGTAAAATCTGCTTAAGTGCATCAACAACGTTTACAAGCACCGTATCCAGGACCGTCTCATTGTAAAAGCAGTTCATTTTTCTCATAAATAAAATAAATAATTAAAATAATGTAGCAAAAAAGCATGAAAGCAGTTGGTCATAATATTTCATATCAAACAACATGGATTCTTTTTTACTATATTACCTGCTGCCACAAATGTTTCAGCTTTAGGCCTTCTTCAGTGATACACAGTCAATCATTTATGTAAATAATCCTGTTATATTAAATCACAGGACTGAGGAAAATATGTATCTTCAGCAGATTTACGCAGGAACCACTTTACACACCTGTATGAAGTATCATAGATTATAAACACAGGAAATCACAGTGTTCTTATTTTGTTCATATTGCCTGCTGCCACACCTTGACTTTGGACTCCTGATATATATATTTATTTATTTTAGCCACTTTTAGCTGAAGTAATATTTGATGGTTTGTGTCCTCCTGCAAGTTCACCATGTCCACCACAAATTGGAGAGTTCTGCTGAGTCTACACTTTCCTGCTATTTTTAAACACCTCAGTGTCACTTCTGGTGTCAGTCTCCAGCTGACAGCCATGCTGTGGTCAGAAACTGACACCTGTGAAGGTTTGAGGATGATTCACACACACTCTGCATGGAAAAAGATGAACTTTGGTTTCTAATTGAATACTGACAAGATGGGCAACAAGGTAAGTGTGTGTATTAAGGTGCAGTAAAAAATGTTTAACAGTGTTCTAAAGCCTCAACAACAACCTGCTACACTTGTACCTGCATTACACACACTTGCTATGTCAGTGTCGTTGCTGTACTGAGAATGCACTACCACCCAAATAATATCTGCTCTATGGTCATCCTGTAGTGAACAGGATAGAGTGAGGCTGAAGAGATGGATAAAACCTTTGACAAAGTCCTCACATGAAACAGCTGAGCTTCCTCCACCAGGTGTCTGAGAGTTGTCTGATCTTATCGGGTGTTTTCTCCCTCAGCCTCCGCCTCTGCCTCAGCCCCAGCCCTTTCAGCTCCTCTTTGTGCTCTAAACTGACCATGATGGCCGTGTCAAAGACCGCCTTCAGATTCTTCTGCGTTAAAGCTGAGCACTCGGCGAACGAAGTGACCCCCAGGCTGCGGGTGACCAGCCTCGCTTCATCTACACTCACCGGCCGTTCTCGCTGCCGCGCCAGCCGGATGAGGACCTCAACGTCCTCTCGCAGGTCAGACTGCGTCCCCACCAGGACCATGGGGGCCACCGGGCACAAGCGGCGCACTTCAGGAGCCCAGCGCTCCCTCACACTCTGGAAAGAGGAGGGGGTGACGATACTGTAGCAGAGCAGGAAAACATCAGCGTCATGGTAACAGAACGGGCGCAGACACTCGAGATCGTCCTGCAGGGGGCGCCAGAGAAATTAAAATAAGTTGCGCAACAATTGTAATAAGGTTAACAGTGAAAAATCAAAGAGCAAACATTTAACATTATTTAAGTTACAATGTTAAAGAAGCAGTTGGTCATTTTAGTGCCCTCTGCTGATTTTGAGATGAACTACAATTATAGTGAAAACATCAACAAGTCCCTGCTGAAACGATGAGTTGTCTTAAAGGAAAAGAGGCAGAGTTGAGCAGCACTGCATCCGCCTGTGGGCGGAGCTAAGTTCCAGGCTGCAAAATTGTAAACAGCTAGCTAGTGAGATCTGGTGTACTGCAATATTGTGAATTTCAGTTTGTTAAGGTATCTTTAATACGATATTATTATTATTATTATTATTATTATTATTATTATTACAGGCCTGGAAAGGCTTTTAAAAATTACAAACCACACCTTTAATCAACAATAACAACGAAAAACACTCTGGATGCGAGTTTAAAGAAGTGATAAATAACATATTTACACAACTTATGACAGTATTGTGTATTACACATTCTCTTCTAGTGAAAATGGCTTTCAGGTAATCAGCTTCGAATAGACAAATTCTGTCACACTGCTGTTTAACTGAGTACTTTTCATCAGCGGCTTTTTTGTAACACTCCTTTAAATCATGCTCAGAGACACAGACAGCAGTTACAGTATGAGGTACTAATCTACATCCTCAGCCTATTCCTGAAATATTATTCTAATTACTGATCACATAGAGGCACAGATTTACAGATCTTTGGTTTCTATCACAATATACACAATTATACATCCAATGTCATATATTTATAGTTCTAGCCCAGAAATTCAAGTAGGGTTAGTTAGTTCAAGAACACCAGACACAGAGACGAAAACAGAGAGAGATTGATTTTGGGTTGTCCCACCTGTCCGGCCATGTCACAGAGCTGAAGCTGCACCGGTCTTCCATCCACATCCACCCTCACTGGAAAATAAAACAGTGTCCTAATGAATACCCACAAAAAATCATCAATACAGCTGAACATGTGCTGTCAATACAGACATGTAGGAGAAGACTCGGTGCTGTTATGTTGGGGAGTCGCACAAAACAATAAATGGATGGGTGCCAATAAAAAATTCAGAACTTTTTAGCCATCTTTATTCTGATAACGATAAACACACACTACACATAAGAAACTGTAAGAGTTCCACATGAAAAACAAACAGTAAGAGTTACAGATGAAAAACAAACAGTAAGAGTTACAGATGAAAAAAAAAAACAGTAAGAGTTACAGATGAAAAACAAACAGTAAGAGTTACAGATGAAAAAAAAACAGATTTACACATGAAAAAAAAACAGTAAGAGTTCCACATTAAAAAAAAACAGTAAGAGTTACAGATAAAAAACAAACACTAAGAGTTGTACATGAAAAAAAAAACAGTAAGAGTTACACATGAAAAACAAACACTAAGAGTTACAGTAAGAGTTACAGTAAGAGTTACAGATGATAAACAAACAGTAAGAGTTACAGTAAGAGTTACAGTAAGAGTTACAGATGATAAACAAACACTAAGAGTTACAGTAAGAGTTACAGTAAGAGTTACAGATGATAAACAAACACTAAGAGTTACAGATGATAAACAAACAGTAAGAGTTACAGGAAGAGTTACAGATGATAAACAAACACTAAGAGTTACAGTAAGAGTTACAGATGATAAACAAACACTAAGAGTTACAGATGATAAACAAACAGTAAGAGTTACAGGAAGAGTTACAGATGATAAACAAACAGTAAGAGTTACAGGAAGAGTTACAGTAAGAGTTACAGATGATAAACAAACAGTAAGAGTTACAGATGATAAACAAACAGTAAGAGTTACAGGAAGAGTTACAGTAAGAGTTACAGATGATAAACAAACAGTATGAGTTACAGTAAGAGTTACAGATGATAAACAAACAGTAAGAGTTACAGGAAGAGTTACAGTAAGTAACTGCTGCTAAGGTAGGCGTGTGTAATGAAGTGCATGAAGTCTTTACACAAGCCTGTAACTGTAACCTCTCATGTATTTGAATAGGGTTACATGCATCTCTTTATAAACACCTGGGCGGCTCGTGCTTACCTGTAAAGTTGTCGAAGGCGGTGGGCACGTGCTCAGCCGGGTATCCGTTCGTGGTGTAGCTCACTATCAGGCTGGTCTTCCCTACACCTCCGTCCCCTACAAGTACACACTTCACTGCAGTTTCCGGTGTGGAAACGGAGCGGAGGCGCGTGCGGTCCAGTGACGCTCTCGGTGGAACCGGGGGCGCGCGCGCGGAGTTATCCGGTAATTCGCCCTGAGATGGCATTTCTCATTCATGCATACGACAAGCATGTGATATTAAATGTCGCCTTCTTTGATGTCAAGCTGTTTTTGTTTTTAAAATCTGTTTTAGAAAGATTTAAACGTTTTTGCTTCTTATATGAAACTGCGCGCGAGACGCACCTGCCGTACCGTGGTTACGGAGTCACGTCTGCGCGCGAGGCTGCAGCTGATTGACACACTTCCGCATCTGCTGGCTCCACGTGCGTGACGGGGATTAATGACGCGCCACGTGGGGACCAGAGCAAAGCCTCGTCTCCACACTGGCTGCTGGGGTTTATAGGCTGAGCTCCGACTTCACAGCTGAGATTTATCTTCACTTTTTTATTAACTTTTTTAAAGTAACTCTAAACATGTCATTCTGAACCAATAAAAATAATCGATGTAGACTAATAAACAGTTTATTGGGCTATGTTCCAAATGCCAGAGAAGTACAATAAATAGACCTGGGCACCTTTACCCTCATTAAAAATGTCCAGGAACTATGAATATACATGAATATGCAAATTTGGAAACGCCCACATGCCCTCCTGTGATCTTAAATAGCTTAATCTTTCATTCACACTATAAAGCAACAAAATGGCACGTCAACATGATTTTTTTTTACTATGTGTCTGACATAGAGCCACAATTTCAGCGACAAGTGACATTTAAATTCTTCAAATCTATGCAAATTAGGTATGACATTAAAGCGACAAATACAAACAGTTGGCTCACTTGATACCTCGGACCAATTCTTTGGCGCATGTGGTCCGATGTTTCTTCAGTTCCCCTCTCACACCTTTATTTCCTACCTGGGATTAGTTTCCATATTCACAAAAATGGAAGAAAAACTTGTATAAATATATGACTTCATATATGTCATGGGTCCCTGGAGGAGTAGTAGTTAGTGGAGAGCCACAGCGCTCTAACTGCTGCGGCCTGGGTTCGATTCCCAGCCACTGGGGTTGCGTGTAACAGTGTGTTCTCAGTGCCAGTCCCAAGCCCGGATAAAATTGGGGAGGGTCACGACAGGAAGGGCATCTGGCGTAAAAACTGTGCCAGATCAAATACACAGACCAATGATCTGCTGCGGCGACCCCTAATGGGAGCAAGCAAAAGAGGAACAACGACTTCACGTGTCATATACAACCTCTCATTATATGTGTATAGAGACATTACAAAGAAGAAAAGAGCAAAGTGTATAGCTAGTACAGGTAGCTAGCAAACAAAGCTAGAACAAACCCACACGTTACATGTAAATCAAACAACCAAGTTTAAAAATGTGAATGTAGGATTATATCACAAACATCCAGATAATAAAAGATATCTAATGCTTCCTAATGTGGTTTAATGTGTTCCTGGTGGTCTGTAATGGTAGCTTAATAGAATGTGTCATTCCTAATTGTTTCTGATGGCTTATCTTATTTTACTCTGTCGCTAATCAATCATCACTCATTTTTTAGGCCATTAAGCCAAATTTCCATTACATTATGGAAACCATTCATGCTTTTCTAATGGATTGTATGTTTTGTCACAGGAATTAGCTAAATTCTCTATCTGGCTAGCTAACTGCTATGTGGATAAGCTTTAAATGTGCAATGCTAATATGGTAGTGTCAGCTACTATCCATGTAGCATTTCTATGAGATTAAAAAGTGATTAATCACAATGCAGTATAACGTCCTTTATGTCCCACTTGTTTATGATAGCCAGCAAAAATAATGGCTTACATGCTAACTAAACTAGCCACGTTGTAGTGGAGAAATTGTGATGTTAAGCGCATGCTGATGTTAACAATCACTATGCTCAAACAAGGCTGTTTATTCACTGTGTTTACAAGAAGACTTCTTCTGGGGTTTATTTACGACTTTTGGCTTTTTTCAATATAGCAGAGAAGATTAGCTGTTGTGTGTAATTACGGTGCAGTTTGAGTTCTTTTTTTTTTTTTAGTAATTTACCAACACGTCTGACGGAAATGTCTATAGTCTCAGTGATTTTTTTCTTATTTCCATGGTCATTTTGTTTTTACTTTATCTGTATAAGCAACTCGTGAGTACGCCAGTTAATGTTTGAGAATGTATTAGCTAGTGAGGAAGGACGCCTGTAGAGAACACAAGCCCGATATCAATCTGCTGGAATGATTGGAGCCTCCCACGCATCTCAGACAGAGACGCCACATGTGTGAAGGATGTCAGGCTCCATCCCGGATTAAATTATGAGGGGTCAAATGATAAACGGTGTCAGACGGAGTGGGGATGCGCGTGAGCCGCTGACAGCTGAGAGGCCCTGTTGCTCCGGGAGACCGAGGCGTGACATGAGCGTTGCCTCAGTGTCACTCTGAAAACAAGTTTGATGATGGGTTTTTTTTCAGGGTGTGTGTGTGTGTATATGTACATATACATACGCATTTTATATATATTTTTATATTTTATATATATATATATATATATATATATAATTTAGGTTACTTAGATTACAAAGGCTACTTTTGGACTATTTTAGACAATTAAATATTTTTTGAGTATATAAAATGTCTATTGTGGTTATACTAAGAAATATTAACAAATATTAGTAGTACAGTAAGAACAAAAAAGACCCTGAACAAACCGCTTTAACATGAAATAGCTATAAATATATACACCCAATAATATGACGTAATGTCAGTAATGTGACACTATTGTGCTATTTTTGGTTACATACCATCCATATTGTGAGTATTTTTACAAAACTGACCAATATTATGAATCGCAGTAACTTGTAGCTGATTAAACATTACAATGTTTGAACATCAGACTTTAAAAATGTTTAAAGCAATGTTTAAATGAAAACAAAATTTCATGATACGTCATGTATCGTGAAAATGACTTCAGTTATCGGACTACAACAGGAACCGTACATATGTAATGCGATGTAGCTACACAAATATAACGCTCCAGGAGACTTCAGTATTCTGTGTAAACATGCCTCATATAGCGTATCAACTCAATCTCTGGGAGATAAGGGCTGAAAAATGAAACAAATGCTTCTCCTGGTCTATGTTCACACACATCTTTTGTTATTCCCCCCATCTCTCTCTCTCTCTCTCTCTCTCTCTCCCTGAGGGATAGCGTGATGGTGGTGAGTCTATAGTTATGGGCTGGTGCCATCTGCCATTCTCCGGGCCCGTGCAGCCACCAGAAGGCCACAGCATGTGCTGATTTAAATGGAGAGCCCAACTTTCCCAGGACAGGGTTGACCCTGGCAGCCGTCGCTCATACACATATGTGCACATGCGCACACACATACACACACACACACACGCACACATATGTATAAACAAGCATTCTATTTCAAAACCATACACCCAATCTATACAAATGATATTCATTTTATCCACCATTCATCCACAGAAATACAAAACAGATCTTCCACAAATGCTTATCAGTGACATATCTGTGTGTGTGTGTGTGAGAGAGAGAGAGAGAGAGAGGTCTCTGCATACACATAATGATGGATTTCCACCCCAGCAGCTGATAGCGTCCCTAAGGACCTGCAATAGGGTGTTGGGGTGTGTGTGTGTGTGTGTAAGAAAAGGGAGGACCCTATCTTAAGAGCCCTAGTGTGAAACGAAGGCCGCTCATTTGATTGGTAAAATTGATTACAAGTGGGAGGAGCTTCATCGGAAGATAAGAAGGTTTGGTAGGGAGGTGTGTGTGTGTGTGTGAGAGAGAAAGAGAAAAGGATGAGGAGAAGAAAAGGAGGATGAAAAGGAAGGATGAGGATGGGGGATAAGAAAAGGCATGGGGTGGTGGAGTTGGGGGTTGAAGGGCCAATGGGGCATGTCGATGTCACACACGCTTTTTGTGGCACGGTCAACAGGCGTGTGCCGCAGTATGCACGTGTGTGTTTGTGTGTTTGTGTGTGTGTGTGTGTGTGTGTGTGTGTCTGGAAGCACAGGCCTGCTGTCTTGCTTTTAGTGTGGAGCATGGGAACCCAGTGCACACACACTCCTAATGACCCACGTGCTGTTTTTATTAACAACACACACACACACCAGATCAAACAAGACCACGACTGCATGATTCAGATCTGATAAAGGCGCTATTAACAATGTGTTCAGCATGGAGCTGTGTGTGTATACGTTTGTGTGTCTATACACAGGCAAATCCAGTGTTATGGATGTTACAGATGTGACATTTAATCTCAGGCTTCAGGCTTAAATATTTAAACACAAGCTTAGCATCAGTCAGACAGGTAGTCAGTGAGACAGGTGAGCAGTCACAGGTAGTCAGTGAGACAGGTGAGCAGTCAGACAGGTAGTCAGTGAGACAGGTGAGCAGTCAGACAGGTAGTCAGTGAGACAGGTCACCAGTCAGACAGGTAGTCAGTGAGACAGGTGAGCAGTCAGACAGGTAGTCAGTGAGACAGGTCACCAGTCAGACAGGTAGTCAGTGAGACAGGTGAGCAGTCAGACAGGTAGTCAGTGAGACAGGTGAGCAGTCAGACAGGTAGTCAGTGAGACAGGTCAGCAGTGAGTTTGAGTTTGTCTTACAGCTGTGTCTTGTCTGATCCAGATGTGACTTTATTGTGTAAAAGATATGATATTTTTGCATTATGAATGTGATATTGCATTTGTTTGACATTTGCATTGTTGATGTAACTTTTTTGTGTTACAGATGTGACCTTTTGTGTTACACATGTGACTTTTTTGTGTTAAATATAACTGTAGAAATAGAAGTTAAGAATAATTAAGAAAAAAAAGTTTTTTTTTTTTTTTACAAATATAATTTTGATGATGCAATATATCATAGATAGATATATAGATAGATAGATAGATAGATAGATAGATAGATAGATAGTTGGTGGTGGGAACACTTTTTCTTGGACAAATATTTTACTCCTTCAAAAAATCGTCTACAATATTAAATGAGACACTTTACACTCTGTCCGTGACTGAGGTCATGCTGGCCACAGTTCAGTTGAGAGTGTGTGATCTTTGTCTTCATTAAATTATAGAGTGTGTGTGTGTGTGTGTGTGTGCGCCTGTTGATTACGGTGGCAGGCTTCAGTGAATAGGCTGAAAGTGATAGATAGAACATATTGAAAACTTTGAAACCACTGAGTGTGTGTGTGTGTGTGTGTATGTGGAGATGACCACTCCACAGCAGCTGTCAGTCCAGCTTGCAGGGGTATGGGCACACAAAGGCCTCTCTCCCTGAGGGCAGGGCACATAGAGCAGGGGTCCCAGACCTCTAGGCAGAGACAGAGAGAGAGCGAGAGAAAACAAGAGGAGGGTTAGAGAGCGAGGGAGGAGGAGGAGAGAGGAACAGATTGCTTCTGGGTGTAGACAGAGAGACAGAGAGAGAGAGAGAGAGAGAGAGAGAGAGAAGGAGAGCATTCCCCCCGTTACCTCTGGTATCTGCTGCTCCCTGTGGGACTGGAGATGCAGATTGAAGTGTTCGAGCAGAGAATTCCAAAAGAGCCGCGGAGACAACAGGTGCACAGTGGACGAAACATTCGTTGGAAAGATGATTCAAAGAAAGAAACCCACAGGAACGTTGTGAACGAGAAAGAGAGGGAGTGTACCTCATGATGTGCCTCAAATATTCAAAAGAAGGTTGTTTTCCACATCCACAGTTCAGCAATTTCTACTGAAAATATGAAGAAATGCTAATAAAGCTTATTACATGTTCTAAATTGGCTACATGTTAAAAGTACAAGCTGAAAGAAACCTGAGAGAAGAATTTTCCTAAAACAACAATTCAAGTGCTGTATTTTCCTCCAAGTCGCTCTGGAGTGTAAGAAATACCCAGTGCATTGCAGCTACAAGGCTACAAGTCAAAAGTCATTGTGTAATTTTCTACATACATTATATAAAGCGTGACTTCCTGTCATCTATAAACATGAACAAAACCTCCCCAATATAGCTGAACAATGTAATGTTCAGTATTCAGTAATCAATATTTTCCTCAGAGCAATTTGGTATCACTTCGTCCTCTAGGCCCTGCCTGCCAAAAATCTGAAGGCATCGGAGTTTTATAGGAGCTACAACATTAATATTGCTAACAATTATTGGAAATCTGTCTCAACTAAAAAACTTTACCTTATTAATACATGTGCAAATCTTCATATACTTGCTTCTAATTGCATCGTTAAGCTACGCAATCTCATTTTTAAATAAACAGTTTTGGAAATTTTACATTTGGAATATTTACAGATTTCTGTTCACATGGAACTATTGCTACATTTGACTTAGTTCTGAAGCGGGAAGTCAAAACTCAGAATTACATAATTTTCGACCTCCGTGCATTCAAGTTACAAAGTGAGAAAACCATGGACGCCTCCATGCCAAAAAAATTGCCAGCTAATGTTAGTGATATGAGTGATGTATATTTTCCTCAGAACAGTGAACTGTATAGTCAGTGTTAGAGATAACAATGATTGATCTAAAGCTACCAGTTGTGTTTAGAGTATAACTCATTTAGTATGTCTGTATGTTGATTGATCTAAAGCAAATACTACAATATACAATAGTAAAGAAATGTTTCTTAGTTTACTTTGTTGCCATGTTGATTTGATGTCATATGCTGAACTTGGGGTTGAGGAGACCTTCCTGAATTTTTGAGTAGAAATTTCTGAGTTGAAGGGGCACTTTCTTTGTTTTTTTCCTAGTTGGAGGTAGGAAATTCCGAGTTATGAACTTTAGTTGAATGCAGAATATTAACTGCATCACTTCCAGCATTTCACAACAGTTAGAGCTTCAAGGTTCAAGGTTCAAGGTTCAATAATTTGAGGTTCAAGCTTCAATAATTTGAGAGGCGGGGCCTCAGCGGGCAGAGTGATACCAAACTCTTTCAAACGTTTATAGATGACAGTATGTCCCAAAGATACCAAAAAATTGATACCAAAAAAAGTGATACCAAAGAAATTTGGTATCACTCTGTCATTGGAAAATTTAACACATTGGATCTAGCATGTTGCTTTTTTACTTTTGTACTGGAGCTAGTTAATGTTACTAACAAGTAATGGAGGTCGATCTCACCTAAATTTTTTTAGCCCAAATGTTCATATAATTATTTCAAATTAAATCATTACATTATGCAATCTCCAGTATCTTACATAAAGTATCTTGTTGTACAGCACAGATAATTCATATTTACAGATTTCACTATTATCTGCGTCACATTCAACTTTTTGTTACAATTATACCATCAGTCTTTGGCAGGTGGGGTCTAAGAGGGCAGAGTGATACTAAAATGTTTATAGCTCCTACCTGTGTCCTGAACCACATCAGCAATTCTGTGTGACATAACTGAAGATCTAGATGTGGGTTTAAGGCAGAAATTTGCACAAAAAAATTGAGAATATGAGCTAGAACTGTATTAGGTGTTAGCTTGATTGGCTCCAGTACAAAACTATAGAAGCAAATGTCAGACACCAAACATGTCTTGGCTCATCAACTACAATAGGGTTAAAGGGAAAATTGTGTAAACGTCCTTTTTTCGTCGAACTGTTCCTTTAAGGTAATTTAGATAAGCAGTAATTTAAGATTATTCTTTCTGAATAATACAAGCGCCAGACCTGACCTGAGAAGGCCATTCTTATTCTGAGAAGCTTAAAAGCATGCAATTATCAGGAGCTACTCTGAAAAAAACATGAATGGCGCTGGCCATTTTTTGCAGGAGAGGAATCAATAATCCACCTGCCTGTTCATGTGGAGATGCACTTCTGCTGACTGACACTAGATCAGATCTCAGATGGGAGATAATGCTGAAGACAGGCCAGCAGTGTCAGAAAACTGATCCTAGATCTGCTGTTGAAGGAAAATGAGTCCATTGTGATGGCTCAGCCTTCCCACGAGCCTCTTCTTTCCCCTCACCCAGTCCACACCTGCCGCCTGCCGCCTTTGTCCCTCGGCTCGGGTTTTAGTTATTCTTGTTTTCCTCCCTTTCCTTTTGTCTCAGGGGGAGGATTGACTTTTTTTACAGGGTGAGACTGCGACCTGTATGGCTGTGAGATCTGAGACGACGATGCACGCTCCAGCTGTGAGACTGCGGCTTGGTAATCGCACACACACCACCACAACAACACAGTCGCTCTGTACTTTCTCTTAGTCTGACATTTGAGAACGCTCAATTTCACTAAATGTAAGCTTCACCCAAACACGTGCTCTTGTGTACACAGCCAGAGTGGAGCAGCAGCGGCCATGTTTGAACTGGAACCATCGTTATAGGACGGGTGTTTTGGACTGTCCACGAGATGGCACGAGGGGAAACAAAGGCTCAAACAGAGCACGAGGATTCAGGATTGTGTGTGTGTGTACAAGGGAGAGAGAGAGAGAGAGAGAGAGAGAGAGAGAGAAGAGAGAGTTTACGGGTTATAGAAAGGCCTGGGGGGTTTAGTTACTACCCTCCCTCACCCTGTGCCTTTGTGGTGCCTGCTGTGGTGGAGTGAAGAGGTTGAAAGGAGGAAAAGAAGGGAGGGGGGTGAGTACTAAACACAGGTGCCTACATCTGTTCATCCCAAAGCACAGATGCTCACACATTCATTCTCCAGAGAGAGAGAGAGAGAGAGAGAGAGAGAGAGAGAGAGAGAGAGTTCTCCAAACTTTATATTTTTTTTTTCTGTCAAACATTCCCTCTTTAAGGCTTAAACCTAGAACCAAAAAATATTCCTTGGACTGACACTCTGGAGAAACTGTTGAAAGTTCTATGTAGAAACCTACAAAAGAGCATTTTTCTTATCAAATAGGGTTCTAAGAAGAACCGAAGAACCTTTATCTATTTAAAGAACCCATGAGAACCCTTTTTTATAATATTGTAGTAGGTTTTATGGCAAAAAAAATTGGCAGAGAATTCATTTTCGCTGAAATTTTGTTTAAGAAAATGCCAACAAATCATTATTAGGAAAAATATTAGGGTTCTGTCAAGCATTCTACAGTGTTCTCCAGTTGGGGAACTTTTAAGGGAATCTATGCAGAACACTACAACAGAGATTTTTCCTTTCAGAAAATTTGAACATCTATAGGAACCTAGATCCATTATCCAGAAAAAAAAAAAAAACTATGAGGAACCCTTGTTTTAAAGAGTGTATATCTGAAACTGAACCCTAATCAATTGGTCTACAAAGCTGGACAGTTGAAGATGAGTCTTTTTCCACTGTACATCTGATCAGTTTGGCTGTCCAGTGTTTCCTCAGATTGCTGTTCTTACCTGACAGGAGTGGAACCCAATGTGCTCTTCTGCTGTTGCAGCCCATCCACATTAAGGTTCGATTTTTGTGCATTGTGAGATGCTTTTCTGCTCACCGCAATTGCAAACAGTGGTTTTGGGTGGGTTTGAGTTACTTGTCAGCTCAAACAAGTCTGGTTATTCTCCTCTGACCTCTCTCATGAACAAGGCATTTCCACCTGCAGAACTGCTGCTCACTGGATGTTTTTTGTTTCTCGTCCCAGTCTGAGTAAACTCTAGAGGCTGTTGTGTGTGAAAATCCCAGAAGATCGACAGTTTCTGAAATACTCAATTCAACTCAATGATTTTTTCCCCATTCTGATGTTTGAAGTGAGCATTAACTGAAGCTCTTGACCTGCATCTGCATTATTGTATGCATTGCTCTGCTGCCACATGATTAACCGCTTAGATAATTACATGAATGAACAGATGTACAAGTGTTCCTAATAAAGTGTAATGTGAGTGTATTTAAAGAGGAAAGGCGGGAAAACGATTGGTCCAAAAATAGATTTTAGCCTCGAAATTCCTACTAGTTACACTGTATATTTAAGACAGCATCTGTATCTACAAAACATTCACTGCTTAGTTATTTAGTCTGCATAGTGAAGACTTTCCAGTGTCCTCATGAAATCCCACAATGCACAGCAACAAATTAGTGTTCAAACCATAAAGTATAGGGAATGCTGAGTAACTGCAATGCCCTGTGCACTTTATAGTAAATAGGGAGTAGGGAATAGGGAGTAATGCGCCAAAGAGTCAATACGTGAGAGTTGTCCCTGGAGTCCGCCGGAAGCAGATGTGTTTTGATCCACGCAGGCACGCGGCTCACACCCACAAACAGACGCACATCCAGACTCACGCCACGCTCTCTATCTCACTATACACACACGCATACACACACACGTACACACACAGGGGAAAAGGAGGGGGAGTCTGTGTAATTATTGAATGATTGGACCCCCAGGGGCCCCCTTTAGAAGAAGCTCAGTGAAGCTGTGGCCATCGTGTCCATGGCTACCGTGCATTACAATGAGCTCGCACTGAGGCCGGGGTGGGCCGGGGAAGGGGGAGCAGGGGCCCGCGTGTGGACTGCTTCGCGTCACCCCCCTAGGCAGCTGCTCAGAAGTAACACAATCTGTACCACAGGTAGCCTGCAAAAACACACACACACGTGTCCTACACTAAATTACAGAGAGCGTGGAAATGAGAGGGTGACAGGCATGTGCTTAGTACAATGCAGGTTACATTAGTCTAAATTACAGCTAGACTCTTACGCGGTAAAAAAAAAAAAAAAAAAAAAAAGGCTCATAAAACTGATTTGGGGGTGTCGCTGCATATGGGGAGAGTTTGTGATGTCACTAAATAAACTCCATAGATTTGGACCAATCACATCCAAAGTAGAGGATGCTGTGGTACTCACATAGATAGTACTAAGGTTGTTATCTAGCTAACCTAAGGCAACGTAGTGATAAACAAATTGTGAAAACATTATTTTTGTCTACTATTTTGCTACTGTTAGATACAGAAATCCCACTTAGGTCAATTTAGTTAGTTCAATATCAGTTAATTAGCTGACCAGCTACATTAGCTCATAATAGTGATATTGGTTTATATGGGATGACAGGAAAACATGGGGCGTCTCTAAATTTCATATTTAGGCATATATATTGATCCTGGCCTTTTTATTGTGGGTAAATATACACTCTCAGAAATAAAGGTACCAAACTGTACTCTTCCTCATTGCTGTGATGATACCATCAAGGGTACATATTGTTTACCTTTAGAATGTATCTTTATACCTCTAAAAATAATTTAAGGTACTTAATTGGACCTTATTGGCACTGATGTACCTTAAAAGGTTTACTCTAAAAGCTAATGAAAGGTTCACCACATGCACTTTCCCAAGTAAAAGATATATACTAAAGGCACAAAAGATGTATCCTTGACAGTACCACCCCAATGACTAGGAAAGGTACAGACTGGTACCTTTACTTCTGAGAGTGTACTGTTCTGCTAGGTACTAAAAACCCTCTCAAGTTAATTTGTGATAAATATGAGCTAGTTCATTAGCAGACTAACTGAAGTAGCTCATCTTAGTGAAATGAAGAGATGGCAGGAAGACTTTGGGGCGTTTCTATACATCATAGTTATGCATAATTCATAGAGCCTGGGCGTTTTAATGAGAGTAAATATGTAGAGATGTCCCTGGGCCATTTTAGTAATTTAGATTTCACTAGAAAAAACAAACAAACAAACAAACAAACAAACAAAACCAAACAATAGCCTACCTTATTCTACATAGATTTTTAATGCTGTATTGTTTTTGTATGATGACGTCATAGCCAGTAATGCATGTTCTGTGTAAATCTAATCCGGTGTAACGCTACTCTGTCGTCCTCTTTTATGATAGAGACCCCTCACCCTATCGCTATGCGCAATAACCCTTAATAAAAACCCTCTGTCTGTCCTACACTTTTTATTGGCCGTCTGCGCGTCGCGCGTGTCAAACGCGTCAAACGCGATTCGCCTCGCGTGTTCCACAGCGCCGGATTCCGCAGCTCGCGCTCAGTCCGATCGATAGGTCACGATGCGACATCACAGACCCTAATTGAGGATCTCACCCCACCCACCACCATTACCATCACCACCACCACCACCACGCGACCTTAATATGATCGATCCCGTGTGAGACGCGCGCGGCTTACGTTCCCACGGCCGTCCCATGTGGCCTGCGCTCCGCTGGGACGGCGAAACTTCCAGGCTTCACCCGCGCCATCTGGTCCCGGGGCGGCCCATACCGTTACAGGGACCCTTCAAACGTGCTTCCATGTTCAGGAGCGGGAGGGGCTGGCGGGTGGGCACGTGTGCGCGCGGGAGCGCGTGCGCGCCGACCGAGTACAGAGAGAGAAAGAGAGAGAGAGAGAGAGAGAGAGAGAGAGAATGAATGGTGTGTAGTCGGTGGCAGATGGCTTGTACGGCTCTGGTCGCGTCTTTAGGCGTACCATATCCCCCATCCTACCCCCTTCCACTGACTACATCCCCCTCGAGGGCCTTCACAATCAATGAAAAACGAAAGCATAAAGACCAGGGGAGAGAGAGAGAGAGAGAGAGAGAGAGAGAGAGAGAGAGACTCATCTTGTCTTCTCAACACGTTCACTGTAAAATCAATGTAATATATTGTTTATTTGAAAAAAAGAAAAAGAAACCAAAACCATGAAAACGAAATTATTCTGCTTTCAATTTAAATCAAATGTTTCATTTTAAGGGCTTACTGAATTGTTTTAAATCTTTCTCTTATACCTCAGTTATCTACCCTGCACTTTTTTTACCCTGAGACTCATCTTGTCCTTTGGTTATGTTTACTGTAAAATTTAAAATTTAATGTCCTGTTTACTTGGGAAAAAAATGTTGGCAAAGTTATAAAAGTTAGCCTGTGAATCAGTTTAAAGTTTCATGAAATGTTTGTTTATTGAAGTGTTTTTAAACCTCAGTTATCTCACCTAACTTTTTTCATGTTTGTTTTAATGACAAAAAAAAGAAAAGAAAAGAAAAAAGATCACCTGGTCTTTCTCCAGTCCTGTCCAGTGTGGGTGAGTCTGTGCACACCGTATCCTCAGATTCCTGTTCTTCACTGACAGGAGTGGAACCTGATGTGGTCTTCTGCTGTTGTAGCTGTTGTGTGTTCTGAGATGCTTTTCTGCTTTTCATCAAGTTCAAAATTGGTTTTAACTAGAGCTGTTCGCGGGACTGTTTTTAAATTCCCACTCATGCAGTTAATTTTTTTTTTTTGCACCTGTCTGTGATTATTTTCTATCAACTTTAGTTGGTTCTATTTCCCAAAAATACAGTATATGCAAACTAGTAGCCTGATTTAAACCAGGCAGTAACCAAAGATGACTGAATGAACACTGTATATCTTTCATGGTCTTTCTTTGTCCCACAAGCTTCATATCTGACCATGTGCTTACGTCTGCAAGGTCATTAGTCTCAACCAGGTGCCCTGTGAACTTTTCTGGCAGGCTTTCTTTTAAAAAAAAAAAAAAAAGTATTAATAGTGCACCGCCTATTCGTATCTGTATTTATATCAGTTTAGAACAATTATCTGTTCACTCCAAATACAGTATAATGTCTTCATATTCGGTTATATTCCTAGTCTCTAGGCTCCAAAATACTACTAGCCACTTAGCATAACTGCTTGCAGAAAGGGTGTGTTGTACAGTCATTTTTGCAGATCTCTTGGACTAGTTCAACCATCATTTTATCATCATTATAGAACACTTTAGATTGTACTATCATGCTACATACCTGCTAAAACACTGAGTTTAATGAATTTAACCATGAAAGCTACATTTCTATGCGCTGTATCCATTATGCTCCAAACTGAGCACCACTTCCTCTACTCCCAAAACAAAGTTGAGGCTTATAGTTATGGAGATCAGTTATTTCCATCACTTCCCACTAGAGTCTGGGGTTAAAGGTATCTTCTAATCTCGGACGTGATTGGCTCAAAGCTATGGATCTTCTTTTAACTGCGATCCAGTTCCATATAGACGAAGGCTACCATGAAAGTGTATTTTTAAGCAGAATATCATGAATTAGGTGCTGTCTTGTACACATTTGACACAAACACCACCCGTCCAAGAGGAGTTAACCATTTAAAACACACTACTTATCAAACTAGTGGGTGGAGTACTATTTTCATAAAGTACTACGCTTTCATAGGCTAGTAGCCTAGGATCATTTGTTTTTCTTTTTTTTTTTTTTGGCGGTGCCTTTATCCCTCTCGTTCCGTTTTTGTAACCGAGCAACAGCTCTCAAGTCTTTTCACAATCCCATCTTTCGCTCGAAAAAAAAAAAACATTGTGATGTCAGAATTCGAATGAACTCAGCGGGCATATCTTAACAGTGATGCAATTTGTCTCGCTTGTGTTTGGTTACTATGGACCGCATGGCAAATAGCTTTTTGTGCTAAAGAAAATCACACTTAAATGAATGATCAAATTAAGAACACCCCCCTCCAAACCCACCACCACCACCACAATCCACACACACATACCCATAACCCCTCCACCACCAGCACTCCACACACACACACACACACACACACACACACACACACACACACAATATCCTTTTGTACAGAGAAGTTAAGAAGAAAATTCTGTCTTGTGTTTGGCTGTAATGGAAAGAGGCACGGGTGGAAAAAGGGGACCCAAAAACAAGCACATATTTGTTTGAGTAAAGAAGTGAACCATAAGAAGCCGATGGACTTGTTTTTCCCCCTGTGTGTGCAGGAAGGGGGGCTCCTGTAATTGTGAGACTGCGCTAGTGCGCATGCGCGGCCGGTGGGAGCTCGCGCACCCCGTTATATTGTAAGAGGGGGAGAGCAGGTGCTGGCCGAATTACCATACAGCTGAGCGCGCGGAGAGAGCAAACTTTACTCCAGCACCACACAATGGCGAAGTGCCCCGGGGATGGCCACGCGAGCCACACACACACACACACACACACACACACGCTTCAGTCTCTTTTCTCAAAGTATCACACACGCGCATTGCTCGTGTGCGCACACACCCGCCCGCAAAAAAAAAAAAAAAAAAAAAAAAAAGAAAGAAAAACAAGTGGAGAATTTGGCTTCCATACAAATAATGCAAACTGTGTGTGTGTGTGTGTTTGTGTGTGTCGGCGGCTAAATTTCCCTCTGATGGCATGAAGGATGTTTTTCATCATAACAAATGCAACAGGAAATGACATCAAAGAGATGCTCTGATAATTTAATCGTGTTAATAGCTTACTCTTTTTTTAATTGCGTCATTAGTGTGATGAGAGAAGAGAAAAATGCGGCCTGCACCTAAACAAAAATTGGCTTAATTATCACAAATATTTAAGATTTAAAACAAAAAGAAAAAAAGCTACAAATTGCTTAAAAGCCATGTGGTGGATTCCTATATGTGGAAAACTCTAAATAAAAAAAAAATCGAAATTAGTTTAAGATAACACTTTATTAATCCCCGGGGGAGAATAAAAGTGTTACAGCACCATATAGCCTACATGACCATGGAATATATACACAGCCCGTGTAATAGGAAAATAAATAAAATAAGGTAAGTAAGATAGAAAAAAATAGAAATAGAAAAGTAAAAAGAGCTGTGTCAATACAGTTACAAGGGTACAGTTTATTATTATTATTATTTTTATTATTATTATTATAGTGTCAAATAATTATGGTGTAGACATTAAAAGATTTATTTATAGTGCAAAAGTGAGCAACTGGATCAATTTTACTGTAAATACAATCAAAATGTAGTCTGCTCCAGCACTCCAGTTTAGAGAAACATCTAGGCTACATTTTTCTCCAAAACTAGAGAGAGAGAGAGAGAGAGAGAGAGAGAGAGAGGCTGGTTGGAGCCGGGTTTTCTTTTTTGGGGGGGGTGGGTGGGTTGGGGGGCAGCCCCATCAGAAAGCGTGGGACAGATTGGGGGTGGTGGTTCATTAGCATATTAGTACCCCGGCATGTGGCACCCCCATATAAAACCCGCGGCCAGGCGGCCTGCCCCAGCAGAGCCAAAACGCAACCCGAGGAGAAAGACGGCCGAAAGAAAGGAGGCGCGTCAGGACAGTGACAAAGCGCTCGGTTTGGGACCGAGCAAGAACGGAACCACAACTACACACACACACATACACACACACAAGTTAATATACACTCAAAGCCACTGTTTTTCCATGAAACTGAAGGAATTTGAGGATTATTTCTGGGGAAGCAACAAGTAATTTTTGGGGAGCAAAGGAAGAGTTTGTGGATTTCTTGGCGTTCACTTTGGCATCAATGGGCACAAGAAGGTCCTGAGAAGAAACAACGGATGAATCAGTCGGAGAGGAGAATCTGAGGAGCTCAAAGACTTTTTTTTTTGTTCAAATCTCTATTTATTTATTTATTATTTATTATTCACCATGGGGCGCGTGCTTCTGTTGCTCTCAGTCGTGTGCATCTTGGCCAACCAGGTAAATTTACCATCATAAATATCTATTTAATAGGTGCTGTGATGGTTTTTATATGGTTTCTGTTGTATTGTTGGTGCTCTGTTGGTACGATTAGCGTTTTATCAGAGTAACATTTAACACATTTCGACAAATTCAGTGTTAGCTACTTTCTGTCACATTTGAGTCACGGTTAATGCCGGTTAATAATTTTTTGCGTTTTTTTTTTTTTTCTCCTGTAGGCTTTTTGCTCTGGTGTTTTTGAGCTGAAGCTGCAAGAGTTTCTCAACAAAAAGGGCATCCAAGGCAACAGGAACTGCTGTAAAGGCGGACTAACGTCGCCATACCAGCAGTGTGAGTGCAAAACGTTTTTCCGCGTGTGTTTAAAACACTACCAGCCCAACGCCAACCCGGAGCCGCCGTGCACATACGGAAGCACGGTCACTCCCGTCCTGGGCTCCAACTCCTTCCAGATCCCGGATACGTTACCGGACGGCTCGTTCACCAATCCTATCAGGCTGAACTTCGGCTTCACGTGGCCGGTGAGTTTAGCAGGAAGTTTTGCTTCTCTGTGATGCTGAGTCTCTGTGCATGGACTAACTCAAGAATAATACATTGCTGCCATGATATGTCTGGGTTATTGATTCTTTTCTGTCTGTATAGGGAACGTTTTCACTGATCATTGAAGCAGTGCACGCCGAATCCAAAGAGGATCTTACAACAGGTAGGCACTTGTTTCCATAAAAAGAAACCTCTTTCCAATGCATAATCTATTTCAATGTTTGAATGAACAGTCTATAATTTTTTTTTTTTTTTTTGCAAATAAACAGAAAACCCAGAGCGCATCATCAGCACCATGACTACGCAGAGACACTTGACGGTCGGAGAGGACTGGGCTCAGGACCTGCACAGCGCCGGCAGAACCGAGCTCAAGTTCTCCTACCGGTTCGTCTGCGATGAGCACTACTACGGAGAAGGCTGCTCGGTTTTCTGCCGACCCAGAGACGACACGTTCGGCCATTTCACCTGCGGGGAGCGCGGAGAGATCATCTGCGATGCCGGATGGAAGGGCCAGTACTGCACGGAGCGTAAGTACCAGACCAGATAGATCAAAAACAAACAAACAAACAAAAAAACAAAACCCCAAATCCATCCTGCCATTACTGCGTTGTATCACCAGGGGTTGAAAGAGTTCATGTTACTGGATGTTTATAGTTAATAAACTTATGATTGTCTACTTTTTTCATGTAAATGTAATTGTATAAGAGTACAAGTATTAGTTTTCAGTTATACTCAAGTATGCAAATCTCCTGGGAAAAAAAGCTTCAGGGTTTTTTTTTTTGTCGTTTTGCGTAACAAGGTCGGTTAAAAGCGGTTGCTTCTTCCTATTTTTTTTGGTGGAGAGGGATAAAAAGGACCATTTATTTAGTGAAAGACTGAAAAAAAAAAAAAACTCCCAAACTTAACGGTTAAGAGGCGACTTGTAGGTTAGATACTCCCCCTTACTCCCCTCCCGACTTTCACAACACCACTTGATTTATTCAAGTCGGGGGACGGAAAGTTCTTTTATTTTTTTTCGGAATAATCTCACGCGTGCCATAAATTTACATGCCCGAGTCTGATTGGTCGCTTCCTGAGTGGGCCGGGCGCTGATTGGCTGGCGAAGGGGCGGTATTGTTCGAAGTGGGCAGCTGCCGGCAGCGCGTAGACAATGGAGCAGCTGTCGCGCGCTGGCTGCGCGCACACCAGCTGTCCACTCTTATCTTCACTGCCCGGAGACACTGGAAAAAAAAAAGGAGTGAAGAAGGAGGACAAGAAAGAGAAAAAAGTTTTTGACCCACAGGGAAAAGAAAGAGAAAGGGACTGAGAGAGAAGGGAAAAAAGAGACCCCTTGTTTGTCAGATCTCTCATTGTTCTCATGTGTTAAGCAGAACCTCTTCTATAGTGATAAGAAGATTTTAGGATTTTTAAATTAAGAGTGTAACAGCTAATAGGTTTAGTGACCCCTGTCCTTTAAGACAAAATAAATTACCCAGGATTTAGAGTGTAAGTTTCTTCTGTATGTAATCTAAACAAAGAGCATATGGCTATGGCGTTGTGGTCCTAATGTGTCCATTTGTCCGTTTTTATAGCAATCTGCCTCCCTGGATGTGATGAAGAGCATGGCTTTTGTGAAAAACCTGGAGAGTGCAAGTAAGTAAACCTGCTTCATAATAATAGCCCAAAACTAATCTGGTGCATGTGGCATAAACAATTGGATTCTACCCCATATCCTGAGCAGAATTTTTAGTTTTTAGTTTATATCACTTTTCTTGTTCACAAACCTAACTTTGTTTGTTCTTTGATCACGTAACAGGTGCAGAGTGGGCTTCAAAGGCCGATACTGTGACGAGTGCATTCGTTACCCAGGATGCCTTCACGGGACGTGCCAGCAGCCATGGCAATGCAATTGCCAGGAGGGATGGGGTGGTCTTTTCTGCAACCAGGGTAAGAACAACAAAAAAACAACAAATGTATGTAGAGAGAAGAGAGAAAAAGTAGAAGAAAAACAATAGTGTATAATAAACTTTTTTACAAAAGTCACAGAAAAAGAATGACTAGGCAGAACACAGAAAGGGAAGAAGTGAAAGGATAACCAAAAGATGCAAGACAAAATAGACAGCTGTCCAGCTGCTGGTCAGCCATGAGCTGAGGTTTTCATCACACTAATCCCCGTTTGTTGCACGTGTCTTTCTTTCCCTCCAGATCTGAACTACTGCACACATCACAAGCCCTGTCTGAATGGAGCCACTTGTAGCAACACCGGACAAGGCAGCTACACCTGTTCCTGCCGCCCGGGATTCACTGGCACCAGCTGCGAGATCGAGGTCAACGAATGTGCCGGGAATCCATGCCGCAATGGAGGGAGCTGCACTGTAAGTTTTTAGACTCACATTACAGACTTTTGAGGACTCCAGTATAGACTTAAATACACATTTCACAATTCGATACCTGTTGACTTTGTCGGTCATTGTACATTTTTTACATAACAAAAAAGAATTCCACCCAATCTATGAAAAATTGCCGCTATGTTAAAGTACCGAAGGTTTACAGTTTTCAAGTCATGTTTTGTTGCTTATCCTGCATTAATTTCATGTTATCTTCCAGGACCTGGAAAATACCTACACCTGCGCCTGTCCTCCTGGGTACTATGGGAAAAATTGTGAACTCAGTGCCATGACTTGTGCAGATGGTCCGTGTTTCAATGGGGGACGCTGTGCTGATAACCCTGATGGTGGCTACTTCTGCCAGTGTCCCACAGGTTATGCTGGCTTTAACTGTGAGAAGAAGATTGATCACTGCACATCTGGCCCTTGTTCAAATGGTATGACTGGTTGTTTGACGTCATAAAAACCTAGCCTGCTTTTTACACCCTTGTGAATAGTTATCATGTCAGAAGAGAACTGATCCAAGACAAGAATTCTTACCTTAGGATGCTTGCCAATATGGGTAGTCTGGTAAACAAACTTGTTCTGTTTATATATATATAATGATGTTATATTTATTTCTTTATCCTACAGGTGCCCGTTGTGTGGACCTAGTGAACTCATACCTGTGCCAGTGTCCTGAGGGTTTCACTGGGATGAACTGTGACCGTGTCAGTGATGAGTGCTCCTTGTTCCCCTGTCAGAATGGTGGTACCTGCCAGGAGGGCGCCAACGGCTACACATGCACTTGCCCACCTGGTTATACAGGACGTAACTGCAGCTCGCCTATCAGCCGCTGCCAGCACAACCCTTGCCACAATGGCGCCACATGCCATGAACGTAACAACCGCTATGTTTGTGCCTGTGTGCCCGGTTATGGAGGACGCAACTGCCAGTTCCTGCTTCCGGAACGTGCTTCCCAGGCTGCCAGTGACATACCATGGACGGCGGTGGGCTCAGGCGTGTTGCTGGTGCTTCTGCTGATTGTGGCATGTGCTGTTCTGGTGGTATGTGTGCGATCAAAGGTGCAGCAGCGGCGTAGGAGCCGTGAGGAAGAAGCAGCAAATGGAGAAAGTGAGACTATCAACAATCTCACAAATAACTGCCACCGGGATAAGGACCTCAGCGTCAGTGTGGTGTCGGGATTGGCACCAGTCAAAAACATCAACAAGAAGATAGATTTCCATAGCGAGCACGACTTGAGCTCCAATGCAGAGAAGAGTGGCTATAAGTCAAGGCACCATGCCTCCGACTACAACCTTGTGCATGAAGTAAAGTATGAAGTCAAGCATGAGGTGAAGCTGGAGCATATTGGGAAAGAGACAGCAGCAAAGGAACTGGCCGATAGCTGTGAAGATGTGAAGTGCCAAAGCTTGCAAGACTCTTGCGAGTTTGAAGAAAAACGCAGAAAACGCTTGAAAAGGTGAAAATCAAAATCAACAAAATCTTTTGGTGCCATGTTATATCTTTACCACTAAATATTACCAGCAATGCTAATGTCTTATTTATCTTCTTCATTCACAGTGACGCATCAAAGTATTCTGAGTCAAGATGCTCCGAGTCCAAGTTCTCAGAGTCGAAGTGCTCTGAATCAAAGTATCCCGAGTCGAACTATTCCGATTCACTGTATTCCGAGTCAGCATGCGCATCTGCATCGGCATCCGTGTCGGCATGCGTCGACACCAAATACAAGTCCGTCATGGTCATGTCGGAGGAAAAAGATGAATGTGTAATTGCAACCGAGGTGAGTATCAAATAATATGATAAGATTAATTCTTTGACAGCATGTTCTCCCTCTGCTTACATTTTCTGTAACTAATGGCAATCTCGTTTTCTTTTTCCTTTGCTCAGGTGTAATTGGCCTCAAGGAAGCCGATGCTCATTGGGTGCTATGGAGGACATTTTAAACTTCCATAGAAAATGCTGCTGCTCAAAACCTTAGGTGGAAATGTCCCACCTTGTGATTACTGCTGCTGAGAAAGTAGGACTGATTTAACTGATATTCAGGGTGAGCTGGTTCTCTGTTCTGAACAAATCACAGGCAAATGATGGCCTGTATGCTTGGAAACGTCCTGAAATGAACAGAGGAGTGGTCGCAGAACGTTTACCACCCCTCTTTCAAACGTATCTGTAAAATTTACCTGTAAAGCCATTTTATAAAGGTGTTGGGCAGTGTGTGTCCATTTTGATATTGTTTAGATTTATGACACAAAATATGAAAATGAAAAATGTTCAGAAGAAAAAGAAGTAGGAATTCGAGGAAATGTATCGCAATGTTCTGCCATGTGGTGTGCGGTACTATGGCAACGTTGTGGCAATGTCTTATCAATATTTTGGCAACATTTGCTGTATTTTTTCGCCAATTTCTCCAATGCCCACACAGGTGCTACTACTGTGCCCAGAGAATGCACCAAACGTGAAAGATGTTAAAGAAGAGTAGATTAAGAAATGTATCACAGCGTTTTTGCCAATGTCCATCTCGTGGATTCTATGGCGACGTCGTGGCAACGTTTTAGCAATATTTTGGCAACATTTGCTGTTTTTTTCGCCAGTATCTCCAAGCCCCACAAGTCAGTGTGCAAGAGACCACATCAAAACGGTGGATGTTTGGCCATACTGGCCTGTCTTTCACTAGGTTAAATGGTGCATGATGTCATATTCTGTCACATGACCAGTGGAGACTATATTTGTATTACTTGATCACTGTGTAAATGGGAAAAAAAAAATAAGTGCGCAAAAAAAAAAATTCTAAGTCTTCCGAGCCTCCACTTCTTTTTGTAATATGGTTTATATGGTTTCGTATAAGTATGTAATTATGTTCCGTCATGAAAAAAAGCATTTGTGTTAATATGAATATCCTAAGTTGTTTGTTCTGCTTGTTTCTTTATTACAAAATGTGTATGATTTAAGTTAATTTATTTTATTTAAGTTGTATTTCTAAATTTTTGTAAGGTTTTTAAGATTATTTAAGTTCTTTCTTAAGTTGTACTCGTTACTCGCAATGGCACTTCGGGTTGCTGGGATGTTTCAAAATATTATTATTTAAGAGGATTGTAAAAAGAATGTTATTAATGCTATTGTTTTTTTGTTCCCGTTTTGGCTTTTGTTTTCATTTTGAGAAGGATTTAGCTTAAATTATTTTTCCAAATAAAGAAAAATATGAAATATTAAAAAAGGCTTGCACTGCTACATGTTCACTTCACTTACTTCACTCATTTTTAAGTTACCGTCTTGTACTTGCCTCAGTACTTAAGATAAACATTTACATGTTACAGAATCATTTGTAGAAAGAACAAATGTACAAATTATCAAGAAGTAATAGATGAATCGTGTGCAAACAAAAAATGGACAAAGCTTTCAAAATTCCCAAAAGAAAAAAGGTTTTTTTTATATATAGATAACACTGTCAATGAGGTAACACACTTTTCTAGTTTGTGTTTATGACATCTGTGGTTTAATCGGAAATCTCTTTTCTGAACTTTGGTTTTTTTTTTGGCATTTTATAGCTGTTAGTTGGTTTTCTCCATGTTATTAGCGGTCCTTTAGAGGAATGGGTGGATGGATGGAGAGAGGGGGGTGTTCAGTCCTTTTGATAGGGATGTGAACAGAGCTAATCATTGCCATCTGCTGCAGCCTCCTGCTCACCCCATACCGAGCCATTCAAACCCCATACAGTCTTCCCTCTGGCTCGGCCACACATATAACACAGAGACCAGGGCTCTGAAAAACATGGCAAAACGGACCAATTATACCGACAACTCTGTCAACATGAGCAGAGAAACCATTCTGAATTTTTTATCAGCTAGAGGTGTGAAGAGAATTACGCAGATAACTGAACCTACAAATTGTGCAAGGACCAATACAAAATCTTCGTTTTTACATTTTTGTACTACTTCATCAATGCTGCATTACTAATCTGAAAGTACACGCATCTTAATTTTCCTTTTAATTTTAAAATGTAATATTTTTCTAATCAATTACACACTTTACTTCAATTAAAAAAGTCATGATTAGTTTTAATCATTAGATGCAAATCTCAATGCTAGTTAAAACTTGGATAGAGAAACTTATTTAGAACATAGTGAAAATAATAACTTTTGTGCAAGTCTCTTACGACAGTCATCAGTGGGACTCTGGGGAGTAGGCGGCGTCATGCACAATGCTGCACTGGACAATGGCGCAATACAAAAGGGCAACATTTGGGAGTGCCAGTGTGTGTCTCTGAATGGATGGAGAAGGGGAGGAGGGATGGGATGCGATGGGGAGTGGGGGTCTGTGGGGCAAAGAACGACAGATGTTGTCTGTCCTCCTGAGTCAAAGCGCCCTGCAGGCAGAAAACACCAGCTAGACCCCACATGGCCAAGGAAGATAGAGACAATGGAAATACTTTAAGTTTAGGCCAAGCTCATTTTGCTCCGTTCTGCTAACCATGCTTGAATTACTTTGTGGCAAACTTTGTGTAACTTTACTTTGCCCTACTTTACTATTTACCTCATGTCACACTTTTATATACCAATTTATAAGCTACACCTTACTTTACATGACAGTATCTTGCTCAATTGTCAGTCCTAAATTTTGGATTAAAAGAATAACCTCAAACGTTGGTCATTTTACTAAAAACTAGGACTTGAGGAACATGCTTGATCCCTTCAATTAGCACAAATGACCTAGCTGACTCAATGGAAAACTGGGCCAGGAATGAGAAGGTTTGCGCTGTGATCTCATTGCAATTTAATGAGCAGATCATGTGGTGTCCTCAGGGAACTGACAGTAATGCTATATCCCCACATAACATGGACACCAAAAAGTAACGCAGTGCTCAAATAGTCAAAACTTAGAGTCAATTACCATCTGCCATGTTTTAGCAAAACCACTGTATTATGACTTTAAATGTGCAACAAATTAAAGAAGGCTTAAACATAAAAGATGTAGAGATAAGGAGGAAAAGATGTTTCAAAGAGGTAATCATTTTCAGTTAGTATAGAAAAAAAACAGGAGGAATGAAGACAGAAGTGAAAAAAAAACAAGGAGCAAGGCAGTGGCAGCACAGGACATGATGAAAAAGTCATGAGTTGAGGCCGAGTCTAGCTTATGTTACACTCTGACGCGTCTAAAGTAATGAACGAAAGAACAGGAGGTGCAGGGACGAGGGGATGGAGAGAAGAAGGGGAAGGATAAGACTCTGGCAAGTTCGACAAGAGACTCTTCGGTGTGAGGGTTGCTTCTTAGCAGTGAGTATATGCTCTTCCTCTGTGTGGTGTATCTTGTAGAGCCTAGCACTCTGTTATAGCTAGTAAACATTTTGTTTTGCTATTTGTGTGCTGCTTACTGTATTAGAATGTCTTAGTTTGACCAGTATCTGTCCTTTAATCCAATTGTTTTAATAATGTGTAATTTAATAATCTTTAGCTGTTAATTGAATTCATTCATTCGTTTGTCGCTCTTGATTAATGTGCTTAGTCTAATCATTGGCATGAACCCCAACTGAACTTTGAGCTCTGAGGGACCGGTGTAATTCCTGATTCACATTAAAATATCCTGTTTCTGCTAAGGATCCTGCTAAGATTGCACCTATCAAGCGACAAAGGATTCTCTCTCTTCACCTCGTCATTCTAAATTATTCACTCTTGGTTGGATTATGTCACATTTTAACAATCAGCTAGATTAAGGTGTAGTGTGCTTAACGATCAGCTGTCGTGCTGTTTTAGTGTTCCTGTTCCTCTTGGCCTAGAAATAAGATGGCTGAACTGAGGGTGTGTGACCAACACAACCGGTAGATTTTTATCTTTTGTTATCTGGGATCTTACTTTATAATTCATTATTTTATGTTGTTTTCTGTTCTCTTACAGACCCTACCAAGACCAAGGAGACCTGCATCGGTCACTAATCAAAGATAACTGAAGATTCAGTGTTGAGTGCAAGCGACTCCAGACGGAGGAGATTTTAAATGAAATCTCAAGATAATAGTCCTGTATGGAAGGCCAGATGTATAACCAATGAATACTTCTACAACTCTTCTTCAACTCTGGAGAGCTTCCTAGACAATGACTCAACTTGATTCTCCTCTGCAGCATTCTGACCGCCGTTCCGAGATGGAGTCACGCAGTAGAAACACCAGTCGAAGGAGCAGTGTCAGTCAACGCACAGGTGAGATGGGATATACCTGTGCAGGGCTTAAAAACTGATTTTAAAAAAATTGGTTTGTTTAAGCATAATCAAGATTTTAATGTATTTTTTTTTCTTGCGCTCCAGTCATAAGATAATGGTATTAAACTTCAGCATTGGATTACCCTGATGCTGGCCTATCGAAACATATGTAAATAGCATAAAAATGACAATATTCTGGAGTTAATAGTAATAGGAATATTTATAACAACAATATATTGTCATTATTGACATTTAAAAAAATAAACCATTCATAATAAACTTAATTTATCTTGGTTCATCCATGATTTGTGTATTTATAGTGGTCAAAATGCTTGGAGACTCATTCATGTAGCTTTGATCTAAGTACCTTTTCCAAACATATGGACCTTCAGCTCTACTGTTCACCACGTAAAATAATGTTTAATGAAGACACATGAAACGTGATGCTGATTCAAAGGCATTTGAAAGAGAAAACAAGTAAATACATGAGTTATCACCAATCACCCATTGTAAAGGTCAGACAAGGTGCATTACATGCAGTGTGTATTATGTTGTTAGCACTGTATCAGTTACAACACCTTTTTCTCTAACAGAACCAAAAAAAGAGAGGGACCAAAGCAGCACTCGTGCCATTTTCCAAAGAGCCAACCGCTTCCTGTCCCGTGACCGAGAACTGCCGAATGGTAGCCCTCCTGCTCCTGTGCGGTACTACGAGAGAGGACACCCTCTTCCCAGCAACTGCAGTCCTGAACGCAAAGACACTATTCCCTTCCGAAATCCTGAACTGGGCCTTCCATCCTACAGGAGGCGCCATGACACACTTAGCAATGAAGCCATGAGCGGCCTTTCTCCTCTACGCTGCATGACCTATTCGAACTTCAGACGTGGTGACAGTCAGTCACGTGCAAGCCCTCGTTCATGTAGCCCGAGGTCCACCAAAGTTTCTCCGCAGAGGCAATCCCGCAGCTCCTCCCATCGCAGAGGCTCAACCTCCCATCTTTCTGTGACCTCTCACACTTCATCCAAAAGAGCTTCTCGAAAATGCAGTCCAGCAACAAGACGAGCCTCTGTGGTCTCACAGACGCACTCTCCCTCTCGAATATCTTCGTCTAACAGATATACAGATTCATTGACCCACTCCCAAAAGCGAATTCCTTCCCAGAGTTCCTATGACCAACACAGTCTGGACTCGGAAAAGCTGTATCGTAATCTACAATCAATTGCTAGTTCAGCAGAGTCAGACACCTCACAACAGGGAAAAAATGGTTGGTCAAAAAGGTCTAGATCCAAACTGGAAACTGATAGTTATGGTTATGAAAATGGCCGAAGCAGCCGCAGTAGTGGTTGTAACAGTCGGAAAAGTGGACGCAACACTGGTTGCAACAGCAGAGATTTCTCACCACAAGGTAGTGAGTACAACAGGAGTCAATTTTCACCAAGAGGAAGTAGTCATAGGAGTGGATATAACAGTCGCATCAGTGGTTGCAACACAGGCTCTAACAGTCATGACAGTTCACCTCCTCGTAGAGATTATGATCAAAATGGTCATAGATTAATGAGCGATAGAAAACAAAACCATTACAGAGGTGATAAAGGGCGAACATTATCAAAATCATCCACATCAGACAGGCACTCAAGAACAGATCTTAGCCAATCACAGGGGTCCTTGCATGGGACGACACAGTCTCCCATAAGCTCAGCTTCCCCAGAGTCATTGCACAACATCTCATCATCAAAGCAAACCCAAGTCGAAATCACAAAAACAGACAACCAGACCACTGAGAGAAGTAGAAGCACCATTCGACGTGGTCTGGAGGCACTTATACTCTCTGAAAACACAAGATCTAAGAGCCAGCCACCTGTGCCAGAGATGACAATAGAGGACTATGTGGTCATAGCTGATATTCCTAGAGTAAATCTGTATCCAGAAGAAGATGAGGCAATCGTAGTGAGAAGGAGGCCTCAGAGTCGCAGTCCACATAGAGACAAACAACACAGGTAGGAGACACAAGCAAAAGTGGAGGGAGAGACAAGGGCCTTTTTCCACTGCAGTAAAAGAACTTTTCTTACCAAAAAACTGAAACTGTACTTTTTCCATTGTACCCAATTATCTATGGTTTTGGTTGTGTATTTTTTGGTACCTACTCCAGATTCATCAATAGCTACATTTCCAGCCAAGGAATTTTTTGTGAAAAAAGGTTTAGTGCATTGAAATATTTACAGATATAGCTAATGGAAACGCAATTTATCGATAAAATTTCACAAGTGTTGACATAATCTTTTTTCGTTTAACTTTAGCGCATAAATTCTATGTTGATACTTCATATGTTTGCGAAAAAATAGTTTGGAAACAGTTTTTGTCAAGAAAAATGTCGTTCTTTCCAAAAAAAAGTGTCACATGACAGAATTTATTCATCCTCTTGGGGAAGAATAGGGATGCGCATGCCATCCAGCGCACTGTAAACCTGTGGCACAAAATGTTCCAAGGAATTACGGTATGCAATTTCACTGGCTTCTGCTACATTCGGCCGCCTGATATAACACCAAATTATTTATTCTTTAATAGCCGTGTATACAGCATATACACATTGAAGGGTGGTCATTTTGCTAACCTCGAAAGTTCCCCCGCTACTCTGTGCTCGGCACAGGTTGCCAGTTTGAACAGGGCAATAGCAATCAGCTTTCAGGTCGGAACCCGTGCGATAAGCGCAGCTCTCCACCGCTACCTCCCAGTCCCATGGGCTTCATCACATAAGGGCAGTTACTTGGAGCCCTATCAGACAAGCAACTGCTCCATTCTGATGTTGTCTTCTGATATTTTGTACATTTGCAATTATTTGTGAAATTAAAATGAAAGTAAGCTGGCCAATTTCATGTCACTGTCTCAATACTCTCTCCATTTTACAAAGATTTGAGGACATGCTGGACGCAAAAGGTACAGAATTTGCGATATACACAAAATTATGTATGGAAACGGGGCAGAGGGCAGATTTCTTTTGCAATACACCAAAACTTATGTGACACCTGGATGGAAACAGGTGGGAGACAGCAAATTTCGCAAACTTTTTTTTTTTTTTTTTTTTAACACACACTTTCTCTCGCAAAAAGTGGGTGGAAACTTGGCTAATGACTCTTTCATGTCAGGAATTACATTGATATAAGCTTGGTAACCAAGCAGTCAATCAGGAGACATTAACCATGGTATCATTGTGCGTCATAATGGTGAAGCAGTCGCTTTTAATGTCAGTGTGGCCATTCTCGCCTTTCTTCAAGTTGGTCAAAAATGCTAAAACCCCCAATTCTTTTGGTTCCGGTTTTGGTCAATTCTTGTTTTTGAATATGCAGTGGAAAAATGCTTAGAGAGGAAGGGACAGCTGAATTTCCATTTTTCTTAAATATTTTTTCCTCATGCTCTCTCAGCTATAGAGAAGAGAGAGAAGGCCGTGGCGAATACGAGCCAGAGGAACGAGGGAGAGGGAGGGAGAGAGGACGAGACCGTAGAGAGAGGGAGAGGGAGAGGAGACGCCATGACAAGGACACGGGAGGCTCATCTGAAACCAACAGCTCCATCTCAGGCATAACACAGGTTTCACAGGTGAAATACTTGGCACCTGTTTTCACAATGCCACTCACATGGACAATTAAAGGTGCTAGTTTGATTCCAATACTTATGTTAATCGTTACAATTGTAACATAAGATGCATGAATCCTACTTTTCTTTTTCAATGCTGATATCGGAGCTAGTATGTCAATTACAAGCATAGGTAACCATGACTATGGTGATGTGACTGAGAGGAAACTCCATAAACATTCATGTCAATAGGATTTACCTCAAATACAATGGTGTATTGTGTATTTCTGTAGAAAGGTGTGTTCTAGCATGTCTTTCGTAAATTGCAGAGGTCCAGAGAAGAAAATAACTCTTCAAGTAGACATGAGGGAAAACAATGTGACCCTCCATTGATGCAGGTAACCTTTACCTCATTAACACACACACACACACACACACACACACACACACACACACACAGAGAGAGAGAGAGAGAGAGTCAGATACCATGATGTGGGAGGTTTTGGTGTCCAGTTTCGGGTTCAGGCAGAGCTGTCTCACTATTCAGCTTGGAAAATGAGCTACACAGAGGTAGGTGTCTTTAGAAAGTTAAATAAAAGCAGTTATGATAGAAATTTGTTAGCCTGTGGACACTCTGAGGCGTTTGGGTTAACGGCTTTATGATTCGCGCCACCAGCACGGAAGTCACGTGACTAGTTGTTCGAGACCAGAGTGGCTGCGCTCCAAAACCGCAGACAGAGGGCTGTAAGGTTTAAAATTCCTGTGCATTTTTTTTTTTTTTAACTTAAGAGGCGACTAAAGCCATTGATAACCAACAAAGATTTTTTTAACCTTAATTCTAAAGAGATATACGCACCATTTATTTTATTCCTCGATAACAAACCTGAAAAGTTGCTGCCTGACGTTTTAAAGCAGATGATTTGCTGACACTAGATACTATACGGAAACTGGGTCGGCGCATAACAACTTCAACTCTTCCTGTTTCATGCCTTCAACCGGCTTACATTATTCAACGATGACGGTAAGTCCTTGAATTCATTTTATATTACATTACAAACATGATATGAGTGTGTGTGTAAGTGTGTGTGTGTGTGTGTGCAGGTGAACAGTAATGAAGGGGGCGTGTCTGATTGACAGCAGGTGTTTTCATCTCTAGTAGTGAACTCAGTAGTGTGAATCCAAAGTACCCTATGTGGGTTATAAAATTAAACCATGTGTAGTGCTATATATAAGGTATAAGTATAAGGTCAACCATTGAAGGGAACCATAGAACTTGGTAGTTCAGTGGTTAAGATGTTGGACTATGGCTTGGAAGGTTGTGTGTTCAAATCCCTGCAATGCCAAGCTGCCACTGCTGGTCCCCTGAGCAACACCCTTAGCCCTCAACAGCTCCGTTGTGTAAATGAGCTCATAAGTTGCTCTGGATAAGGGTGTCTGCTAAGTGGCATAAACGTAGATGTTCTAGCATGTGGTTCTCCAAGTGAGAACCCCAAGGGGTTCATGATGACCAACCAGTAGGTTTTGTGACTTATTGTTACTTTTTATTATGTGGCCCTGGAGGAATAGTGGTTAGGCCACAGCGCTCTCACCACTGCGGCCTGGGTTCAATCCCTAGCCAGGAAACCAACCCACATGCAACAGTGTGCTCTCAGTGCCGGTCCCAAGCCTGGATAATAAAATTAAAAATTGGGTCAGGAAGGGCATCCAGCGTAAAAACTGTGCCAAATCAAATACACAGACCAATGTGGTGACCCCTAACAGGAGCAGCCAAAAGAGGAACAACAACATTTTGTGGCACTGGTTCAGATCACTACCATCCCTTATCAAATTTCATTCATTCATTTAGTTTAAGTATGCATTTTATCCTGGTCAGGGTCCTGGATTGGGAATCTATCCCGGAAACACTAGACACAAGGCAGGAATACACCCTGGATGGGATGTCAGTCCATCACAGCTTAATAACAGTGTGGAAGTATAAGTTGTTATTATAGCTATAAGCCTAATTGAAGTCACTTAGGTCAGGGCAATACACCTACATTTTTCTGACAGATAAATGTTCAAAAGGTACGTTATTTGGGGGCCAAACATTTTCCATGTGCTATTATTCTTCCTGTTAAGTGTATGAAAATAATAAGTGCTTTATGTATTTAAAGTGCTTCATTTCATTTTCTTTGCATCTTTGCAACATATGCCATCACACAATAATAAATCAATAACTTTTACAATGAGATGTAAACAGAGCAGTTTCTCACAGGTTACAAAATTATGAATATTTATAATTGTTATAGAAAAGATGTATACAAGTTTCTACATCTCCTTATTAGGTGATAACAGCTTCAGAAGATGGTT
Organism: Pangasianodon hypophthalmus; assembly: GCF_027358585.1. Classification (NCBI taxonomy): domain Eukaryota; kingdom Metazoa; phylum Chordata; class Actinopteri; order Siluriformes; family Pangasiidae; genus Pangasianodon; species Pangasianodon hypophthalmus. The sequence continues at coordinate 15,278,685 of NC_069735.1, read as the reverse complement.
CCCTATAACCCTAAGCAAATAATCTGCACAGGAACACTCACTGATAGAATCATCATATAAAAACAGTGATTACGGAGATAACACAGATTCTCTAAACAGTCACGTCGGTTTAACATGCATGGTAGTTCAGTTGTTACATCGCATTCATTAAATTTCATACATGGATTGGTTGAAACACTAGAAGGAGTCCCTGGAGGACAAAAGTTTGTTCTCTGTACTTCTACCTGTTACGTCTGAGCTGTTGAAGGTTAAGCTAACAGTTATAATGTGACTTTTCATTTACAGCTCAACTCTTTGGACCTTAAAAAGGGATGGATGTTCATGCTGGACAACTGCGCAGAAGTAAGAAGATTTTTATCTTGAAATATGTCATGTATGTGTTTTCTCAAGAAAATGGCAAATCAACTGAAAAAAGCTAACCTGGATAAGTTATACTTTCGGCCTGCAGTTAAACTTTAAAATCTATTTTTATCATATTTGGTCTTTGTGCCAATCCAAATAGTGCATGTTTGCAAGCAAAATAAAAATTGTATAGTAATTATCAGGTAACTTAGCAGTGACTTAGCATGCTCACACAGCAAATTAAGCGAACTAGTTTTATGTTACACTTCGTTGCAGGTTGTTAATGAGCTAATTACACTCATCCACCCTCCGCAAAGTTTTAGAGATGTTTTACCATGCACTATTTTTTTCAATGTAAGTGATTAAAATATAAATGTAAAATGTTTTAATGTAAGTCAGTAATGTTTTTTGAATCTGTCCATTCCTCACATCAATTTATAACTGCTATAGCACTTCGATTTTCATTTACATAAAGTTAAATTCTGCTCAACTTTGTCACCCGGCCCCGCCCACTTTGCTAATGTCTCATGTCGCTGTAAGTGACACAAACTTAACAACTTTTAACTGCATCATTTTTTTGTTGACAGATACAAAACAGAGAACATAGCCTACTATAAAATTTTAAGTTTGGAAAGTAAATTTCACACCATTTAATAGTCGAAAAGTTGAAAATCGACAGTCTCTTCCAATTGAGTTAGCTTTTATTTTACATATTTAAAATGCATGTGTCCCAATATACATAAAAACATAAAGACAGAAGTAAGCATTTACACACAGATAGTTTAAATATTACTTCTTCTTGATGACTTTACACATTCTCCCCCAGTATTATCCAGTATTATTTTTGTACTGAATAAACATTATCCTCTCCTCTCCTTCTCTCCTTTAGTGGAGAAAGTTCTGGTTTGTGCTAGACAGCTCTGGACTGAAATACTATACCAACCCTGATGCTGAGGAGGTGAGCTGAATATATATATACAGTATATACATATATACACACACACACACACACACACACTGTATGGCCAAAAGTTTTTGGACACCTGATCATCACAGCCATATGTGGTTCTTCCTCAAACGGTTACCACTAAGTTGGAAGCACACAATAGTACAGAAAGTCTCTGTGTGCTGCAGCATTACAATTTCCTTCACTGGAACTAAGAGGCTGAAACCTGTTCCAGCATGACAATGCTCCTGTGCACAAAGCGAGCTCCATGAAGACATGGTGTGTGAAGTTTGGAGTGGAAGAACTCGAGTGTCCTGCACAGAGCCCTGACCTCAACCCCACCTTTGTGATGAACTGGAACACCGACTGCACCCCAGACCATCAGCTCTTGTAGCTTCAGAAGAGTGGAGCTTATTATAACAGCAAAAAGTGGGAATAAATCTGGAATGCGATGATCAAAAATCACATATTGATGTGATGGTCAGGTGTCCACAAACTTTTGGCCATATATATATATATATATATATATATATATAAATATATTAAACTTTTATAAATACATAAAACTTTACACACACACAAACACATATATATAAATATATTAAACTTTTATAAATACATAAAACTTTACACACACACAAACACACATATATATATATATATATATATATATATATATATATATATATATATATATATGTATGTACATAATGTGTGTGTGTGTGTCTGTGTGTATAAAGTTTTATATATTTATAAAAATTTAATATATTTATTTATTTATTTAATCTGATTGTAAACACTAATCACTGCCTTTTTAAGGAGCATCTAATTAAAGGAGCAGTGCTGTAAATTTTCTGCAATGCTTTTTCCTTAAATGCAAATGAATTGTTTCTATTGATTGGTAAAACCTAGTTGAGCTGCTGTTATTGATTTAGGATTATAATCCTGTGCACAGTGAGATGTGTTTAAAGCTCTAAGGAATGTCCAAATACCAGAAAGGAAGCAATTCTGGTAAATATAGACGTTGTAAAATCGCTGTTTTTTTCACCAAGTTAGGGGGAAATGTGTTTTAATTACTGTCTCTCTTTGATGTATGAGGGCTTCAGGGTGATGAATAAACCTTTTTGTATTGTTTATATTTAATAGAGGGCTGAGCCAGATGGAGAGATTGATATTTCATGCTGTCTAGAAGTGGTGGAGTTTGAAGCGGATAAGAACTATGGACTTCAGATACATGTAAGAATTTTTTGTTGCCCATGTTTTAGCACTGACGTACGTTTTGGTACAAAATTAAATGTAGAAGTTTACACTCTTTTGAGGAGTTGGTAGATCCTTCTACCTACAGTGTAATGTTCTGTGTAACTTTATATTGTTTAATTGTTTAAAGAGCAAATATAAATCCACTCCAAGAGGGACACTGAGATCATTGACCTAATTTAAGGAAAATGCTGTTAAGGCAGCCAACGATTTAATATGACACAATTTAGAGCGGTTTTGATGCAATATACTATGATTCAGTATTATGCAAACAGATCTCATCTCCTTCACATCACGTTCACTGAGACTGACAGACAGAGAAGCCACGCCTCCTTCACTAAGACTGACAGACACAGAGGCCACACCTCCTTCACTAGGACTGAAAGACACAGAGGCCACACCTCCTTCACTAGGACTGACAGACACAGAGGCCACACCTCCTTCATTGTGATCGAGAGGCTCAGAAGCCACGCCTCCTTACTGAGACTGACAGGCCATAGGCCACACCTTCTTCACTAGAATTGACAAGCACAGAAGATAGGCCTGTGATTTTTACACACCTAGTCTTCTTTAGACATAAATGTATTTGTATGTTCTGAAATTGTATGTTTCTGATGATCAGTAATTTTGAATTTGTTGATTATGAACTGTACAATGTAAACATTAACTGATTAACTGATTCTGGATGTGTTCTGTCTGCTGGTGTACAGATGAGAGACGCAGAAATCACTCTGTCAGCCATGACTTCCCGCATCAGGAGGAACTGGATAGACATTCTGCAGAGACGCATCAATACCACTGAATCACCCGATAACGCACGGTACAGAGCATCCTCCTAACATCACTCTTACCTGGAGACAGTGAAGGTGACAGGAGGAGTTTATAGCTAGTGCTTTGGGGTACACTCATAGAAAAAAAGTTCCACTCTTTATCACTCTAAACGTTTCTTCCTCTCTGATTATTCTCTCTGGGGGAAGGTTCTATGTCGAATTTACAACAGAGGGTATTATCTTTTAGAAAACATTCCAAGTTGAATGCTTTAAATCCTGGAACGGTTCACTACCAACAGAACCCTCGAGGTGCGCTTTTGTATAAAAGTCTAATGCGGGAATACGAAAAGAAGCAGAAAAGCAAATAAGAGAATAAGAAAAAGAGGGTTCTTTTTAATTTTCTAAAAGGCTTCTACATGGAACCCACTCTGATAAAGGAAACAATTCATTGTAGAGTTATGCATACAACCTCTAAAGGTTCCCCTAAAGGGACTAACCAAAGAACAATTAATTAATTAACCAAAAACAATTAATCTAGCTTTACCGCTTTTCAAGTGTACATACCACATTAATGTGAACCAGATGTAGAAAAAAAAAAGGTTCCGGTTAGCACCCTAAATTTAACCTATGGTGTATCCTTTATGGGTTCTTTGTAGAGCCTCATAACAGAGGGTTTACCTTGTATGTTAAACCATATATATATATATATATATATATAATATATATCATATTTAAAAATAACTCTTTCATCTGATCATCTTTCTCAGACACCCAGACAGCACCAATGCCACCTCCCGAAATGCAGAAACCTTCAGGTTCTCACATCGAGATCGACACGATTCAGGGTCAGAGCCCACAAGCCCGTCTCACGATGACCCAGACATGATGTCATTGCCCTTGACCAATCACCGGGAGGCAGGCGTGGGTCGAGATACGGAACAGGAAAAGCGATTAGGGGACAGGACTAAGTGGTTCCAGGAAGGCGGTTCGGACAGAGAGGCCGACAGCCCATGGGACAAAGTGCAGCTGAAAAAGGGGGCGGTGGCTTGTGTTATGCCGCAGATCCCCGAGACCATGACGGGGACGGACATCGAGAAGAAGTGGGAGGATTTTGAGAAGATTCCTGTAGGGGAGATGAGGTCTTTATCTCTGATTGGCTCAGAGCCTCCACAAGGAACCAATGAGGCGCTACAGAGTGAGGTATTCAAGTGCACCGCCTCAGATAAAGTCATGAATTTGTTTTCACAACTTCACATGTTTTATTTATCTCTACCTTCTCTCTTCATTGGATACATACAGATATTAAATTTCTAAGATGATAAATGTCTATACCTTTACAATTAAATTAGTGATAATTCACATGCACTTTTTTGTCAGTATAATATTTGACTTTTATTAACTGACCAACACACACCTGACTGAACCTCAAACTCTGTAGAATTTTTGTAGCAATTCTATAACTTTTTTGCTACTCCTTTAAAACCTACTGTTTTGCTTGCATATTGTTTACAAACCTAAATAGTGTGATACATATTGCGTGCCATGTATCATTACACCCACTCATAATTATCATTGTATGATATTTTAAAAACATGAACACACATGAAAGAGAAGATATACGTATTTATATTGTTTTAACAAGATCAAAAAGAAGCAGACGTGACGTTTTTGTCCCATGTGCCTCCCTGTTCTCAGGTGATGTCTCTGAGGCAGCAGATCGAGGTGCTGCGTAAAGGCCGAGCCGCGTCTAAATCTGCGGTTTCCTGTGGCCCGGGGTCACCCTGTGCCTCCAGACTGGAAGAGTTGGAGAGAGAGCACAGGGGGAGACTGCAGGAGATGGAGAGAGTGCATGAGAGAGAGATGAGAGAGATGGAGACTCAGAGAGAGCAGATGCTGAGAGAGGAGGCGCACCATGCGGCACAAGGTGAATACTGGCTTCATACAGATGATATAACTATGTTACGGAGCTTACTGATAGTGAGCATTGTGTTGTGTGCTGTCTCGCTGACTCCATCACTCTCTCGGCAGCGATAGATGCTCTGAGAAAGGCCCATCAGGAGGAGCTGGAGAGAGTGAGAGGAGGGGAACAAACAGATTCCACTGTACTAAAGTGAGTGCATAAAATTATTATTAATACATATTATTAAAGTTGTGCACATTCCATTGCATGAAAAACTGCAAAGCAAAGTAAACAAAGAAGTAGTTTAGATGCAGAGGTGTAGCTATAGGGAATGGATTTTGGGTTTGGACCCCACCTGAAATATTTTCCCATTCCAAATATTTATTCGTCAATGGCAAACATAACGCTCACACACACACACACACACACACACATATATATATATATTCACAGTATGATCAGGATGCGTTACATTCACCGTTCAAAAATAAGCATTTTGAACCGTCATAAAATATTTCACGACAGTTTGAACCTAAAAGCCCCTCCCCTCATTATATACGGTCCTTAATTCCTTAATTCATCCTTTAAACCCATAACGGTTGCTTGTGGTTGTAACAGACTGTATTTAGGTGCTGAATTATAAGTAACATTCAAGTAAGATGGTGACCCACAATGGATGACCCACAGTCTTACCCTGGCTGATACCAAAAATCAAACAACGCAAGAAAAACCCAACTTCTTAGCTTACAAGTTATTGTGACGTAGCAAAACCAGGAAGCTTTCCCAATACGTCTAGTGTGTGTAAATAGTGTGCATAGTGCACTTAAATTATTAATAGTAGATCTCTTAAGTGACATTTATCCAAAGGATGCTCCTAGTTATCCATCGGGATGGAGTTTGTCTTGACCGTCATTAAAGAAACGAAACACATAGTCCATTTTCAAGTTCCATGTTAACGAAGACATCCTTGTCCCTAGAATAAGATTCCTTTTCAGTATAGCTACACCATTTTGGACGTATTGTTCCCATCACAGTTCGATTTAATTTTATTAGTACATATTGTCACAAAGCAGCTTTACAGAAACCCGGATGTAAACTATTTAAATGCCTAATGAACAAGCCAAACTTAAGAAAAACTCCCTGAGATGACATGAGGACCATTCAAAACGGAACCTGTGACACCGGATTGAGATTATAAATCACTACACAGTGTTGAAAAGTAAAGAGACAGCACTGGGTGTGTCTACGGAATGTTCATTATGAGCAGGAGGTGAATGAGAGTGAGCGACAGGACAGTGTTTACGATTACAGCATCAGCAGCTCTTAGTTACAAATCTGCACTATTAAGGTGAAATAATGATCTGAATCAAAGGTGAGACTTGGGTATAAAGTCATGGCTCAGCTATTTTCAAAGGAGGCAGTGCAGTGCTAACAGCTGTGTAGGGTGCAGGAGTGTCGGACAAAAGGAGCTGCGACAAAGGAACAAAAGCAGAGTGGGTACTAAACAGATTTTCAGTGAATCGGTTCAATCAGTCAACAGATCAATTAACCCATTAAAGCAGACATCTGTTCTTCAGTCAATGAATAATCCATCACGTTTGTGTGTGTGTGTTTGTGTGTGTGTCAGGTCCGAGTGTGTCTCTCTGCAGCAGGAGTTGGATGGTCTCTCAGAGCGTTACACTCAGAGGTGTGTGGAGCTGACTCAGTTACAGAACGCCACAGGACAGAGACACACACTGATTGAGGAGAGGCACAGAGAAGTGGAACAACTCCGCAAAGAGAACCAGGTACACCAGCGAGAACAGGAAACACCATTTTCTCCTGCAGAGCCGAGTGACGGCAGGTGTATATAGTCGTCCCATCCATATACATCAGTATGCATTCTTGTTAAAAATAAATAAATAAATAAATAAAGAGGAGAAAATAATGAAAGAGAGGAAGAAAATAAAAAAGAAAGAAAGAAAGACAAACAAACAGCAAAACAGAAAAAGAGAGTTAATTAGAGAAAAACAGAGTGATAGAATGAGAGAAAGAGTAAGAGAAGACACAGAATGAGGGGAGAAAGTAATGATGAGGGAAAGAAAGAAAGAAACAAACAATAAAACAATAAAACAAAAAAACTAATCTGCGAAAAAATGAGCAATAGAATGAGGTAAAGTGGAAGAAATAAAGAAAGAATGAAAGAAAGAAGCAAACAAATAAATAACAAAAGAAAAAAAGAGAGAACTCATTTGAGAAGAGTGAAAGAATGAGAGACAGAGAAGAGAAAGAGAGAAATAAATAAACAAACAAACAAACTAATTTGAGAAAAGCGGAGTGTTGGAATGAGAGAAAAAGTAATAGAAGAGAGAAAGAGAGGAGATAGTGAGTGACAGAAGTGTGCACCTGCGCTGTGTGTGAGCTGCTGAGCTGCGGATTGGACGGTTGACTTTAGTCATTAATACTTTAAATTTGTAAATTCTATCAAAACCAAATCGAGATGTCTTAATTCTAGCAGGAAAAATGGATGTTTTAAAAATAATAATGATATTTATTTGGGTGTTTAATAATAAATCTTTTACTATTAGGCTAAAGAGTTAATTGCAGTTAAATTTTATTCAATTAAAAGTAAATAAGTAGACATATTCGATGACAGTATGTGTTTAGTGACAGCTTATATTTCAGTCTTTACAGTAACTGTGCAGTTACAGACATCAGTCAGTGTGGTTAAGCCCTGTTAGCATGGGCAACCACAACTTCCTGTTTCATACTGGTATCCAGGCTTAGTATTAATAGCGTGTCTCATGTGCATGTAGCCTTTTCACACTGGTCCAGCATCAGTTTAAACTACACAAATCTTTCCAGTTATTATTGCTAAAAGAAAAAGCAAGCTGGTCTGAGATCAGTGTGCAGAGATCAGTGATCACTGTAACTCTGTGCCAGTTTTATGATCACTTCCTGTCCCTGGTCGAACAGGAACTGCAGGCACGTCTGACTGAAGAAATGAGCCTCATGCGATCCTTCATCACGGGTCAAAGGTCAGGGGTCATTGCTGTCGGAAGCTACGAGCACAGTGCCTCAGAATTGGAGGTAAGGTGACAGTCCATATAACACTGCTCATTTTCATACAGTTGTTTATGAGTGTTTTACAGTGTGAGGTAAAGAAAGAAACAAAAGGTAGTGAAAAAAATGAATAAATGTAATAAATAATAATGCATCCATCCTAATATGTTATTGTTTCATTAGTAACAATGTAGTCAGGGACAGATTTGGGGAAAAAAATTGCCGATATGGTGAAGTTTTCTGTAGGGAGATGTTTATGTAACATTTATGGAAGGAGTCTCCAGTGTCAGTGCTTTGTAACAGTCAGAGGCTGTAACTGTACATTTTGTTCATTTTTTTGTCTTAAGCGAAAGAGAAAAGAGAGGCTGGTGAGAGAACCACTTTAATAGCTGCTATAACATAAGTGAGAACAGGAACTAACTTGTCTCAAGGATGTTCCACAACATTAAATGTAGCTATAAATGGATAAAACATGTGATGTGTCATTATATAATAAATAAATAAATGTTATCTGTTGGCCAGTCACTGTAGTATAAGAGGCATAACACACTTCAGGGCGTGCTGTTACTGGAAAATGATTAACTTCAGGGTAATAACAGTAACTCTGCTTCATCACAGCGCCTTAAACAGATTATTTTCCTATATCAGCATGACACAGAGTGTTTTATTCTTTACTTAGGAACGTCACTGAGTCCTGGATATGTACTATCTGTCAAATGTCAGGCAGAAATCAGCTTTTAGTTGTTACACATTGCCCTCTAGTGGTCACAAACGGTAATACTGGAGGGGTTTTTTGTGTGCTTTTTCAGTTTCTGGTACATTTTGTATTGCATACATATTAAAAGTGTTTAGAAAGACACAGACTAAGGCAGTGTTTAATCTGTGATGTAACCCTAGTGTGTGTGTGTGTGTGTGTACGTGTTATATTTTTTAATCCTGTTCCAGCCCTGAACACATCTCCACCACATTATAAAAGCTATAAAATTCTATTTCTAATAATCACTCAGGTGTGTTTGGACTGAAACAGAATAAAACCATGGAAAGGTGAAATTCCTGAAGACAAGATTTCACATCCTTAAGGTGGTTATACATTATGGAGAGAGTCTTGTGTGTACACTACGGATCAGAGAGAGTCTTGTATTTCAGTAAACGTACCAGCACGACCCAGCCTGACGTTACTCAGTCATCATCATCAGGAACGAAGATATCATGCTCTTCCAGAAGAGCTGCAAACTGCTTGTTTAGAAAGACACAGACTAAGGCAGTGTTTAATCTGTGATGTAACCCTAGTGTGTGTGTATGTGTGTGTGTGTGTGTGTGTGTTTGTTTCAGATGTTGTTGCGAGTGAAGGAGAATGAGATCGAGTACTTACACAAGGAGATCAGCTGTCTCAGGAACGAGATCCAGTCATTAATTAAGGTAATGTTGGACTGTGTGTTTGTAAGAGTTGGAATGTGTTGGGAATCACTTTATTCATCTGATTGAATAAAATCTATCATTGATTTAAAGCCTTTACACACTACTGTGTCAGTCTGCTGAGTAAAGCATACAGAGAGACATGTTACTCTCTCTACTATGTGTGTGTGTGTGTGTGTGTGTGTGTAGGAGAAGCAGGAGCTGAGCGAGCGTTACAAGGCCGTGTATGTGGAACTGTGTGGACTGAAGGGGCTCAGTGACAGAGAGATCAGCTCTCTTAAAGAACACCTCCGGCTGACCAACGCCGCTCTGGAGGAGGAACAGCAGCACCAACTGAGACCTTAAATTATTCAGATATGAACAAACTCAGACACTTTCTTCTTCCTCTAACACAGACATGCACGATGTCTGTCCCTCCTCGTGTGGCTTTGGATGGTGCTTCATGCTGATTTGTTTACTGAGAGAGATGAGGTACTTTCCATGCTGGTTTTGCTACCAGAAAATAAAAATATGTAAATCTTTCATGCATCTTTCTCTGAAAGGTCTTCAAAGAGCAATAAAGGAGCAGGCAATGAATAATTAAACAGACACACTGAGTAAAGGTCGATTCACATTGTACACTATTCTGAAGTCTTTTTTTTTTTAAACACATCTCACATGGGAGTTGTGCTTTCATTTTAACAAGCATTTCAAACTCAAGCATACATGACACTCTTCTTGTTTTACACGTCATCTCGATTTCTTTTTTTTTTTTTTTTTTGGTGTTACTCATGAGCACATGAAGCGTAAACTCCATAAAAATCTCACAATCCTGCTTTCTATAGTATTAACTTCAAAGATGATCATTGTGCAACCTGCAGATTTGCATAAACATTTGTAAAAAGTTGAATAGGATGTTTACTCACTGCCTCACTGTCTCATGGCACAGTTTCATTAAGATAAGGTGTCTCTATATCTGACTCATACATATATGCATGTGTGTGGATTGAGCAGACAGAACAGTCGTGACACGTCTGATGCAAACTAGACTTCTGTGACTTTAACTACATTTTCTGGCTGATTGAATAGATTGGAGCTAAAAGGTACATTGTGTGCATATATTTTTTGTTGTTTAAACCTCTATTTTTTCCTTGTGAATGATGTGCAGAGTTTTTAAATGAGTGAATATTAGAAAATATCAAAAATTTCAAGAAAACAGAGACAAACAAGAATCAGTCAGAATCAAGTGTTTTATTCCACTGAAACAAATCTGTACATGCAAAAATACATGAGGTGATTAAACATTAGCTTTAAAAGGTAAATAATCAAAATCAAACTTTAGAGTCAGGCACTGAAAGCAAGGTGTGAATGTAAACGTTATTGCATTGATCCCGCTTAGAGTTATCTTCAGTGTGAGCAACGGTTTGGTTCCCCAGTCGTACTGTAAAGAAAAGAAAAGAAATCTTGTTTAACCACAAGCACAAAATCACCAAGTATAATAATTAACCACCAAAAACATTTTAATGATTCAATCCAGAATAAAGTATAAGGTGCTGTTGTATGGTTTTAAAGCTCTACATGGAATGACACCAGATTATATTTCTGAGTTTTCCACCACTCCCAGAGATCCAACAACCAGCTGCTTCTTGATATTCCCCGGTCACGCTTAAAGGGTGAAGGAGATTGTGCATTCACTGTTACTGATCCAGAGTTGTGGAATGGAGTACCAATTTTTTTACATCCTCAACCTCTCTAAACATGTTTAAAACCTGTCTAAAAGCCATTGCTACTTTATAACGACCACAAAGTGTGGAACAGATGTAGGCTATTTGTGGTGTTTTATGTATTTTTCATTTTCTTTTATTTCTTTCTTTATATGATATTATTTTTTTTTTGTAATTGTACAGCACTTTGGTACACTCTGTTGTTTTTAAAGTGCTTTATAAATAAATTTGAATTTGATGACCACTAGATTGTTAAAAGGCCAAGATAAGAAGTGCCTTAATATGAACTGCACTTGTATTAGACATACCATTACTTCTACTGTATGTAGCTCACTTCTATAAGGACTCTAAAGCTATTTTCTCAATATGTGTTATATTTTTTAATCCTGTTCCAGCCCTGAACACATCTCCGCCAGATTATAAAAGCTATAAAATTCTATTTCTAATAATCACTCAGGTGTGTTTGGACTGAAACAGAATAAAACCATGGAAAGGTGAAATTCCTGAAGACAAGATTTCACATCCTTAAGGTGGTGATACATTATGGAGAGTGTACACTACGGATAAGAGAGAGTCTTGTATTTCAGTAAACGTACCAGCACGACCCAGCCTGACGTTACTCAGTCATCATCATCATCAGGAACGAAGATATCATGCTCTTCCAGAAGAGCTGCAAACTGCTTGCTGATGAGCGTGCCTATGTAGAGGAACGGGACCACCACCACTGTCATGCGCACGACACCAAACGGAGTCTGCAAATGAGCCAAACAAGTGCAAATGAGCTTGAAATGAACAAAACGATTTCATGTAAAGATGCTCTGCTTCATATATGCTCCAAAGCACAGCTTCTCAGTCCAGTCCATGCCAAGTCCCTGACACACCTGAGCCAGGTAATTTTTTTAGCCCTGATCACCTAGTGTGGGTGTGTATGAAAGTTGAAAACAAAAAATATACAGAGGGCTGGGCCAATCCTGAAAGACTGGACTAAAAACCTAAGCCAAAACTGTACTGCCTTCATCCTTTAACACTTAATAATACCCTGGGATTTAACATCTATAAACAATGTATAAGCCATAAAAACCCATTAGCTATTTAATTATTTTGTGAGTGAGTTACTTTGGACCTTATTGTTCATACTGTATGCCATAGATTTATTACTTTGGGCAAAACAACAACTTTATGTACAAAAAAAGTCTAAAAAGTCCGTCTTTTAAGTACACAACATTCGCTACTGTATATTGTATTCACTTCCGCATTCAACAACAGTGCGTCAAAAAATAACACGCATTGATTGGTCCAGAAAACCTCCGTCAAACGATTCCTCGATTTTCATTGGCTCGCATGCTACCGTGGTTACAACACAATAGTTACACCCATTTAAACTTACAAATATTAAAATTACATTTTATAATACGGGGGAAATAACATTACGTTGTAACTTTCCTATGTTTTATAGCTTTTTTTGTATAAAAATTACTTTAGTTATCAAATCCCAAAAGTCCAAACAGTCCGTTTTTTTTGTCTAGTTGCTACTGTACGAAAAATTTCTGCAAAGCTCTGATTGGTCACATCACATGTCCGTCAAACTAATCCTCCATTTTCATTGGCTCGCAGGTCTCTATACGCTGATGTAGCGACGTCCCCATAGTTACGCCTAATTATATCCTATCCCGGTTTTGGTGTACATTAGAAAGAAAACACACATACTTTATCTGGTTTTGGGAGTATGGCTCCCGACGTTGATGTCACCGCGTTTCGACTCAGTGCAACTTCTTTCATATTTCGTGGGTTTAATCCGACATTCCTGGTGAGGAAACTCCGAAACAGGGCGCGCGCTGCCAAAGCCATATTTCCTGTTTTATGCGCTCTGTATATGGAGAGAGAGAGAGAGTGAGAGCGCGAGCGCTTATATCAGGGTCACTTCCTGTTTATTCTTTTTAACTTCCACTAGAGGGCGCCAAAGACACAGTCCAAATTTATTTACTCACTGGAAACCTATTTAATGTACAATTATTACTTTTCATCTAGACAGCACTGAGAAACTGGAAAAATCTAAATATATAGCTGATAAATTTACAATATAACTCATACAGTAGCTGTTTAAAAAGTAGTTTTTTTTTAATCATCTACTCTAAAATGATTAAGATATTGTAAGATGGTGTAATGGCCAAAAGTATGTGCACCCCTGACCTTCACATCTATATGTGCTTGTTGAACATCCCATTCCAGATTTATTCACTCTTTGCTGTTATAATAACCTCCAGTCTTCTGAGAAGACTTTTCCCATTTGCCTATTTTCCTAGTTTTCATAGCTTTATAGTTTCTTTATATTTATGCTTCTCATTTCATAACTTTCTCTTCTCTCTTTTCCTTCCTTTCTTACCTTACATTGTTTATCTTATCAATATTATTTTTATTTCTTGTATTTTACTGTAATTACTAAGCACCTGTACAGCAAGACAAACTCCTTGTACATGTAAATCCGTGGTACTTGGCGATAAAGGTGATTCTGATTTTATTCAGCTACAAGAGCATTAGTGAGATCAGGCGCTGAGGTCTGGGGTTCAGTCGGTGTTCCAGTTCATCCCAAAGGTGTTCAGTGGGGTTGAGGTCAGGGCTCTGTGCAGGACACTCGAGTTCTTCCACTCCAACCTTCACACACCATGTCTTCACGGAGTTCGCTTTGTGCAAAGGGGCATTGTCATGCTGGAACAGGTTTGAGCCTCTTAGTTCCAGTGAAGGGAAATCTTAATGCTACAGCACACAAAGACATTTTATACAGTTGTGTGCTTCCAGATTTGTGGGAACAGTTTGAAGACCGGCAGGGATTGTAGGTGGGGGGAGTGAATGACCAGCGCTCTCTCCCACCCTCAATACCACGACTGAGGTGAGACCCTTGAGCAAGGCACCGAACCCCCAACTGCTCCCCGGGCGCCGCAGCAAAAAAAGGCTGCCCACTGCTCCGGGTGTGTGTTTACGGTGTGTGTGTGTGTTCACTACTGTGTGTGTGCACTTGGATGGGTTAAATGCAGAGCACAAATTCCAAGTATGGGTCACCATACTTGGCCACAAGTCACTTCACTTCACTTCAAGAAGAACCAGATATGGGTGTGATGGTCAGGGGTGCACATACTTTTGGCCAAATAATATATATTGCTTTGTGATTAATTCTTGTGCTTATGTGTGTATTTTGTGCTTTGGAACATTATACTTTCTATTTTTAAGTGTTTAATCATTCAAAAAAACTGTCCACATTAATTAAAAACACAAACATACACTAAAACTGAACTCTTATTCACGTTCTTATGCACTGGTAAACTGATTGTATGAGGAGCTCGGTAACATCCAATAAGAAAAAGGTATCTCTTTGAGTGACGTTTATGTAGACCAATCAGTGAGCAGAAGAGCCAAGCCAATAACCAATCGTTGATGAGGTGGGATGGACTGTGGGCACGTCCGTAGATTTTTTTCGCAAAAGGAAAAAATGGCGCCCAGCTCGAAATCGGAAAAAGAAGACAACAGCAACAAACAAAAACAGCAGCGAAAACACAAAGACCACATTGTCAAACTCCTCACTCGCGGAAAGGTGTTAAAGCGATTTATTTTCTCAGCGTGTAAACTGCCGTTGTTTAACGGCGAAGGGTTTAAACGATGGAATTAAATGCAGTAAGGACATTAGGGAAGCTAAAACTAGCGAGCGGTCTGGTTCCAAATGGCGGAAATTGCGGGCGCGTAGTGCACTACGTAGGGTGCGAGAGCCGTTATTCCGTTCCCTAGATAGTGCGCGAATGTAGGGAGTACATAGTAATTTGGTATACATCCCTATTGTAGCCAAATAGTGCTCGCTAAAACTCATTTGTTTGTCGCCAGTAAACAGTGTAATTTAAAAATATGTTTTAAAACCATTTAAAAAACTTTATATGTGTTTAGTCAGGATGGTGTTTTTATGAAAACTCGGATAAGCTCTAATTTTATATTAGCCCTAGCTAAGCTAGCAACAATAATAATTACTACAATGCTAGCTCGAAAACGAGATGAGCTTCCAAAACAAGAGAGAGAAAGAGAGAGAGAAAGGAAAAGAGAGAGGGAGAGAGAGATTTCCTCAAGACACAGATGAACTACTGACAAAATTACCTTAAAAACTTTACACTTGCTTGCATGCTGTTTCTGTTACACATATTGCTTAAGATCATAATGTTAGCCTGTTAGCAGCTTAGAAACTGCTTTGATTTGTTTGGAGATGTCGTATACTGAGCACTTTTGGTCCATAAAGCTGTATATTTCTCATTTCTAATAAAATAATGAGTTATCTCATGTACTGTGGTGTATAAGATATCTAGAATTTCTTGGTTATGATTACTAAAGCTGCTCTAATTGAACAATCCTGGTATAATATTTCTTTTATTTTAGGTTTACTGTCAAAACCAGTTGACTTTCTGACATTGTCAGTTTAATGGACATCTTCATCTGTCTGTCTCTCTCTAGCTGTCCGGCCAGCTGTCTCAGAGACTGTTCCGCAAGCTGCCGCCCCGCGTGTGTGTCCCCTTAAAGACTATAGTGAGCGAGGAGTTCCTCCGGGCTGGGTGAGTGTGGAAGTGTGTATTGGTTCAGTACCAGAGCTTGTACCCTTAAATTAACACTTTATCACTGTGTATACAGGTGTGGAGGAGTCAAGAGCACCATTATCCATGACAAGCATAGTTATGTTTATGACACACCTCAATGCTGTAGCTGTAACTCCACATCTCACCTCCCGCTGCACTACACACATCCTCTGAGGCTCGATCTGGTTTACAGTGCAACGATTTTTACCAGTCGGATTCATTAGCGTGCACGGATTATTGACGATCTTTACAGAATCAGGAGATAACACTGACATGCAAGCAGCATAAATTCCACCTCAAGGCTCTAATATAACTCTCCTGCTTACTAAATCCAGTCTCTTCTCTGTTAAAGAGAGAAAGGAGATCTTAACCTGACTCAAACAATACATTTTACGTACGGTCCGAGGATAGAACACCGTATCTCGTAGCTGAAATGTTGAGCAGTGATTTTTTTTGCTCTATTTTTGCTGTACAAACACAATGTGCTACACTATCATAAGCTTGTTTGTTTCCCTTAGGCTGTAATAATGCGCATTATCTAGGTAACTATCTCACCATGAGTTATTAAATCACGTTATCTGACACTTTTCAGGTTTTCCTGGCACTGCAGCACACGGGCTAGTTAATGAGTTAATGATTTCTAAGACTTTGGTATGGTTACACGTGGATCTATAAATTTCTGTACCGTGGTTGAGTATCTGTGTGCTTTTCCTTGAAAAATGAAGTTTCTCAAAAGGTTGTGGAGAGTGGTGATAATATTCACAATCCACAAATAGGTATTCTTTGTCACAAAAAGAATTTATTTTATGTTAAAATACGCAACACGGCCAATTTGTTTTAACAGCAACCCGAGCAACGGCTCGAAGGGTGCCAATACTTATAAAATACGGAGACTGTTAAGTGCAGAGACTGGCACAAAAAAAAACAACACACGTACACGACGTACACACAGTTCCACTTGTAAGTCTTGGCTGATGAACTACATAGAGGAAGCCAGTCGCTGCAGTTAAAAGTGTATTAACTGTCTATTAAAAGTATTGGCACCCCGGTGTACTGTTAAAATTTATTGAGAGCTGTTCTTTTAAATCATCATCCATAAATCAGTCCTTTAAAGGTGCTTCAATCTCCTTTGTTTCAGTCACATCTTCCTGGGCTTTACAAAGTGCGGCCGTTACGTTTTGTCCTACACGAGCGATTGTGGTGAGGATGATGATTTCTCCTTCTACACCTACCATCTGTACTGGTGGGAGTTCAACCTGCACAGTCGCCTCAAACAGGTACCTTTCTGCCTCACACGAGCAGAGCGGTGTCACCACTGCTTTGTAAATACGATTTAAAACCATTTTAAAAACTTTATATGTGTTTAGTTAGGACGGTGCTTTTGTGAAAACTCGGATAAGCTCTAATTTTATATTAGCCCTAGCTAAGCTAGCAACAATAATAATCACTACAATGCTAGCTCGAAAACGAGATGAGCTTCCAAAACGAGAGAGAGAGAGAGAGAGAGAGAAAGAAAGAAAAAGAGAGAGAGAGAGGGAGAGAGAGATTTCCTCAAGACACAGATGAACTACTGACAAAATTACCTTAAAAACTTTACACTTGCTTGCATGCTGTTTCTGTTACACATATTGCTTAAGATCATAATGTTAGCCTGTTAGCAGCTTAGAAACTGCTTTGATTTGTTTGGAGATGTCGTATACTGAGCACTTTTGGTCCATAAAGCTGTGTATTTCTCATTTCTAATAAAATAATGAGTTATCTCATGTACTGTGGTGCATAAGATATCTAGAATTTCTTGGTTATGATTACTAAAGCTGCTCTAATTGAACAATCCTGATATAATCTTTCACTCCTGCGTTGTCTCTTGTGGACGTGTGGAGCTCTTTGTGGTTCTGGGCAGCGAAAGAAGCCAGTCCATTTATCGTTAAACGTCGACTGTTGTTTATTACTTCCACCAGAATCCCTTTTCCTGACCAGATTCCTGTAATTGTATGTCATTTAAGCTGCTTCTGCCTCTCATTCTCAGGTGCATCATGTGCGTTTGTTTGCGGGTGAAGACATCTACAGTGAGCTGTACCTGACCGTCTGCGAGTGGCACAATGATCACTCAAAGATCGTCATCTTCGGCTTCAAGTGAGAGGCTCACATTTCTCTCAGGGACATGCACAGAGGCCACGCCTCCTTCACGGCGACTGACACAGAGGCCACGCCTCCTTCACGGCGACTGACAGAGGCCACGCCTCCTTCACCGAGACTGACACAGAGGCCACGCCTCCTTCACTGAGACTGACACAGAGGCCACACCTCCTTCACCAAGACTGACACAGAGGCCACGCCCCCTTCAAGACTGACAGAGGCCACGCCCCCTTCACTGAGACTGACACAGAGGCCACGCCTCCTTCACCGAGACTGACGCAGAGGCCACGCCCCCTTCGCTGAGACTGACGCAGAGGCCACGCCCCCTTCGCTGAGACTGACACAGAGGCCACGCTCCCTTCACTGAGACTGACACAGAGGCCACGCCCCCTTCACTGAGACTGACACAGAGGCCACGTTTCCTTTACTGGCCCACTGAGACCACAGTATTTAAAGATTTACTGTGGAATTATACACGTCTTTTGTGTGTTTTTATAATGTCTGTGTTTGTTTGCCCATCTTTGTACATTCTGTAAACTCATTTTCACACTGTGTGTGTCTGTGCGTGTGTGTGTGTGTGTGTCAGTACTCGCAGCAGCACGGCTCTGATGAACATGATGATGAGTGATGAGAATAACAGAGACATTTACATCACTATCGCCTCCATGCCTCCTGCACAGCGGTGCCAACAGTGCTGCCCTCTGCCCACTACATCCACTATACGCACAGGTACACACACACACACACACACACACACACACACACACACACACACACACACACACACACTGCACTACCCCACACACAGGTATACACACTCAACACTACCACTGTTTTATTCTGATTCATGCCTACTGTAATGTGCTTAACTGC
This sequence comes from Pangasianodon hypophthalmus, assembly GCF_027358585.1. Taxonomy (NCBI): domain Eukaryota; kingdom Metazoa; phylum Chordata; class Actinopteri; order Siluriformes; family Pangasiidae; genus Pangasianodon; species Pangasianodon hypophthalmus. The sequence goes on along the minus strand of NC_069735.1, from coordinate 15,259,696 downwards.
ATACTTGTTAGTATAACACCAGCCTTTGTCCCCTTGTGTGTGTGTGTGTGTGTGTGTCGTGTGTGTGTGTGTGTGTGTAGGAGGGGAGTGTCTGGAGCACGGCTATGTCCTGAACGCTCGTTATCAGGTGGTTTATCCGTTCCCCACCTTCCAGCCGGCTCTGCAGCTGAAGAAGGATCAGGTCATCCTCCTCAACACCAGCTACTCACTGGTGGCCTGCGCCATCTCACTCTGCTCCGGTCAGCAACCTGTGTGTGTGTGTCTGCATGCTTGTGTGTGTGTGTGTGTGTGTGTGTGTGTGCGCGCGCGCATGCTTGTGTGTGTGTGTTACTGTTTCTTTTTGTGAGATTATTTTTGTCACTGTAATATAAACTGTCACAATGTGACACATTTTTTCTTGTATTTTCTTTTAATGCTGGAAATATTTTGAAACATCTGAGATTAATGTTAATGTGTGTTTAATATTTAATATTTTCTGTGCTGATTTTTCTGGATATGAGTATAATAATGAACACAATGCCTCTTTCAGGTGGAGAGCAGCAGCAGGCGGACGAACAGAATAATCAAATCCTGTACCGAAAAAGAGAGACTCCTGCTTCCTCCTCTCATCATCCTCCCAGCCCATCCACCTCCTCGTCCTCTTCCTCCTCCTCCTCCTCCTCTTCTTCCTCCTCTCATGGGTCACCTGACCGCAGACCGACCAATCCCCACACGACGCCGCTCTCTCCCAGCCGATCCCAGGCTGCCGTAAGAGCACGCGAGTTCGCCGCTGACATCTTCCGGCGTGCGCAGGCAGGGACGGACGGAGACGGTGAGCGGCGAAGGAAGGATGGAGAAGCCAGAGAGGTGAAAATCTCACGCACATCCGCCACAGACTCAGAACGAAGGAGAGCAGAAGAAAGAAGGGAGGACACAGAGGGACCGTCCACTTCACACGGGAAAGGAAGTACCCCGTCGTCCAATGAGCCGGAAGACAGCGTCTCGTGTAACACGGTCATGTCCCCAGCGTCCACGTCCTCTTTGTGCTCGCTTTCGCCGCACGCCGCGGCGTCATCGTCCACGTCAGAGCCGGGATACGTGAACTACACACGACTCAGATACAGGCTGCAGCAGCCCGGGACAACAGAGCAGGACAGCGGTAAGACACACACACACACACACACACACACACACACACACACGTGAGCGCGCAAGAGGTCAGCTAAAAAAAAAAAAAAGCTGTCAATAATATTTAAGCAGTTTTGCTGATTGAATATCTACAGTTTTAAACAGTAAGGAAATATTTTATACTGTAATGAAAAAACAAATAAACACAGGAGTTGTCTCTGTGTCTCAGGAGAAGAGGAGGATAAAGTTCAGCTGCCGTTCACCGTCTCGGACCTGAAGGGAAGAAACCTGCAGCTGGTGACGGGACAGTACACGGGACTGGTGTGTATCTGTGTGTGGCGTGAAGTATAGGCGTGTGCGATACCGATTTTGATGTTTACTGTATGTTTTAGTTACCATATTGTTAGTTAGTTACCATGTAAGTTGCCACTGAAAAATGTTAGAAGACAAAAAATAACAGAAGGTTCTGGGCAATTAAGTCTATCGATATTATAAAATGGAAAATTGTGATCAGGGGAAAAAAACAATGTCACAAGCCTCCCACAATATGACACTTTTGTCATATTTAATTCGTTGAAAATATTGTGACCTTGTGATCTAAAATGTTCTCCCCCTCCTCTCCGGTGTGTTGTGTAGCTGATGATGTGTAGTTGATGATGTTTAACGACATGGTGTTTGTACAGTAATCTGTGTTTTGTCCCTTTCTCCCTCAGTGTGTGTGTGTGGAGCAGCTGACCCTGGATTTTGAGTATCTGATTAATGAGGTGATCAGAAACGATGCAGAGTGGGCCTCCCAGTTCTGCTCCTTCAGCGACTATGACGTCGTAATCCTTGAGGTGTGTGTGTACGTGTGTGTGTGTACGTGTGTGTGTGTACGTGTGTGTGTGTACATGTGTGTGTGTACATGTGTGTGTGTACGTGTGTGTGTGTACGTGTACGTGTGTGTACGTGTACGTGTGTGTACGTGTACGTGTGTGTACGTGTACGTGTGTGTGTGTACGTACGTGTGTGTACGTACGTGTGTGTGTGGGCTAACACATTTGCCTGCGCTGCCTAACCATAATCATGCCCCACATTGATTTCAGTATTTTCATGTTTGTTCATGTTATTACCATGACAACAGTTGGCACCATGTGTTGTTGAGGTCTGTTTCCATGACGACAGGTTTGCCCAGAGACAAATATAGTAGTGATAAACATCGGACTTCTGCTGCTGGCCTTCTCCAACTGTGAGGAGGAGCACAGCAGGTACACACACACACACACACACACACACACACGCACAGATCGACATGAACTGATGGATGCATCGGTTAGATCAGTTAACCCATTATAAAGCAGACATCTGTTCTTCAGTCAGTGAATAAACCATCGTGTGTGTGTGTGTGTGTGTGTGTGTGTGTGTGTGTGTTGGCAGGCCTAAGTCGTATCACTCCAGTCTGCAGGTCAGCTGGGATCTGAACACGGGCGCCTGCTGCACCGTCGGTGTCGGTGACCTCACCGAGGTCAAAGGGCAAACCAGGTAAGCAGCTGTGATGATATAACATTGTGTTAAACATCATATTAAAAGTTTACATTAAAACCTGGGTGGGCTTGGCTTAATATTCAAATGAGCCCTCTATCTGAGACGCTGCTGCTACGACACACTGTTTAAGAGGAAACACATAATAAATAAGACTTGATGCGATGACTGATGTGAGTGAAGTTTACGGTTTTACGCTTTACAGAAGATTAGCCCCGCCCACTTTGAATGGAAGCTTTTTTCAGTTGTTCAGACTTTGATAGCAATACACTTAACAAAGTCTAAACAATTGAAATTGCATTTTAATGCATTCTCTCTCTCTCTCTCTCTTTTTTTCCACTCTGTTTTTTTCTAACTCTCAGTGGGAGTGTGTGGAGTTCTTACAGGAAGTCGTGTGTAAACACAGTCATGAGGTGGCTCGTCCCTGAGAGCAGCTCGCGCTACATCAACCGCATGACCAATGAAGCCCTGCACAAAGGTGTGGCTCTCTCTCTCTCTCTCACTCACACACACACACACACACACACACACACACACACACTTCATTTGGGTGTCACATTTCACTCTGTGTATCTGAATATTCAGTTCAGAGAGACATTAAATGTGTGTACTATTGGTGTTGCATCCTTAATTTTTTTTTACACTACAGCTAAGAAGCTAATGTAGCTAACAAGTAAGGAAAGCATAGCGGTTTAGCATTGTGCAAACTTCACGTCTAAATCATCATGTACTCAAAAGACAAAAATTTTGGATCCCGTTGGTCGCTACAGTAGTTAGGATTAACACACGATGTGATTATTGGTTTATAGGTACCTCTCTTCAAGTACTTGCTGACAGCGACAGAGCCACGTGGATCGTCCTGTAATGAAGACACCATAGCACTCAGACACACACACACACACACACACACACACACACATATACAGGCGGAGCGGTTTTTTCTCTCAGTCCGCACTTTGTATTCAGAAATTCAGATGTGGAGCGAAAGCCTCGACTGTGAGTCCAGTGAGCCATACATGCTGCTGCTGCACTAAGATCTTTCAGACTCTCTGCTGGAACGAACAAAGCATCTCTAATGCACCGTCATTTATACATGTCTTTTTTGTTGTTGTTGTTTTTGTTGTTGTGTATGTGATTGATCCTTTCGTATGCATGGTTCAACTAATTTAACTGCTTAACCTAGTGTCAGTATCGATCAGGGACAGGTTTATCTCTCGAACCCTCTGCCATGAGGTGTGTGTTTTTCTATCCAGATCTAACACACCTGATGTCCTGAAGATGGTGCTTTAACCCGGATCGGTTTGGTCGCTTTGGATTTTGGTCAGATTATCCGCAAGTGACCAGTGACTGAGTTAGAGGCTCATCGGCCAAATCTGACCTCAGGACCTCAAATTCAGATGAATTCTAAATGGTGAAACTGGCCTCGGGTTTACACGATTCGAGCTTAACAAACACAAAGCTTTAGTCAAACATGCTTCTAACTTTTGTAAAGTTATTTTCCCCCATCACACAGTGTTCTTCTCAGCATTTATTATTTATCTATTAACACAATGTCATCTAGTTTTAGAGCGGTAAAATGAATTCTGGACCTGAAAGCTGTAAAACAAACAATCTGTTTACTCTCCAGCTTGTTGGTTTGAGGTGCAGTCGGATGCCATCCTTTCCAGCATCCATTCCAGATCTGCACATTTTTCGTTATTCCTCTGCTGGGGTAATCATCAGTCCATTAGACAAGTTCATTCATTTTATGAGAAAACACTAAAACATGCTGAAATTAAGGACCACTATTCTGAACATCTTCACAGATTTGTTTTGAGCTCTTAAGAACTGTAAGTATACCTGTAAACATGTTGGGGAAAATGGTCTTGGGCATTGCAGGGTTGATTGTGAGTGACGTCCTCTTCTCGTCCATGAACTCATGTAGATGCTGCTGCAGGCTACACCGGGGACGTGTGTGTCGTGTGTTGCGGCATTTCCGCAATGAAATATTGTAACTTTGCTCATTTAAAATGTGCAGAATCTCGGCCCATAACGTTACATCGATCCACTCTGTTGTTTTGTTTATTTTGTTTTGTTTTGTTTTTTCTTTTCTAAGTTGTGGTCATGATGCACCTCTACAGAATATGAACAATACTTGATATTGTCTTTACTTGATTATTTTTTAATAAAAACTAATAATTCTAAAGGTTTTAAATGTCCTCCATGATCAGTTGTAGTTGGAAAAACTAATGCTGCATTGGATTAGAGGTCGTAACTCGGAATTCCCAGGAAAAAAACAAAGAAAACGCCCTCTTCAACTCTACTCAGGATCTTGAGATGGTCTCCTCAGCTCCAAGGTCCTCTGAGTTCAGCAAGTGACGTCAAATCAACATGGCTGCTCACAGCATCAACACAGTAAACAAAGCAGCACTTTACTTTTAAATGAGTTTAAATGAGTTACACTGTACATTCAGTATATACTAGTATTAACTTTAGATCAATCAACATATAGGCATCTTAGCATGTTAAATCTGTAACACTGTTTTGAGGACATAAATATACATCACTCCTCACAATTAGCTGGCTAGCTTTTTGCTAACAGAAGATGAACATTGAGGCATCCATGGTTATTTCCTCACTTTGTAGCTCCAGTGAACAAAATGACGGGTTGAAAATTGTCATTCTGAGATCTGACTTCCCACTTCTGAGGGAAGCATGTGCTGATAATCAGTTACGTCAAAGCTAAAACAAATGCTAAAACAAATGCTGACAGTCATGTCTGTGCTGTGACACTGTACATGTATGTTTCATTTGGCGCACGTATATGTAGAATGCAGAGTAGCAGACGATCCATGTCGTAAATTACTTTATGTTGGCACCTTTGGTATGTTAAATTGCAAAGACAAGCTTCAGAGGAAACCAAACCTCTCACAAAACTGTGATGAGGCTGTTAAAACAAAAAAGTGCACAAAGCTTTTCACTTCAGGTTTTTATTTTCTCTCTGATAAAATACACTGATAGCTACATAGTGAATCTCCCACAATAAAAACTACAGGACACTCCAAATAAAGCTCTAATAGTAGAAACAGTATCATAAAATTATAAATTTCTAATAATATTACTGGTGAGACAATTTAACTTGTATAGAACATTATCTTCACAAACTCATGTAGAAATACAACTTTTAAAAACTCACGTGAAAATCTCTTTCGAATAATACGTTACATACATTTTAAATGTCTAGTACAATATTTTGCAATATGTTTGCACACCTGCTGATGTATCGAGCGCTCTGATTGGCCACGTCACTTTAAAACCACTGACCAATCCCACGATAAAGCCACAAGAGATTAGCTGCTAACTGACTATTACAGCTGCCATTAGGAACAGGTTCGCACCACAAAAGACACTGTGTACAGACGAGAATTCAGTGTGTGTGTGTGTGTGTGTGTGAACAATAAAGACGGTGTGTTTGGTGTCCAGCACTTTACATGACAGAAAATGATTTGTCTGATCTCCTACACGATATCTGCCTGTTAGGCTTGTGCCGATAATCAGTTATATGATACTATGTCGCCAAAATGCGTACGATTATATTGTCAAGATCCGCTCAAAATATCAGTTCTCTATGTTTCATTCAGGGTGAGGATGCCTAGGTGGGGAGCTTGCAGAAATAACAGTCTGTCCCACTCAGGAGGCATATAAGGAACATATTTTTGTAAGAATTTTCTGATAAAAGTAATTGTACATCGTAAATTCATAGTCATAAATTTCTAATTTGTATCACAGCTTTATTATAGACATTTGAAAATTTATAGCTGCAATTTGTAAAATGTTCTAAAGTTCCAGCTCCAGAGCTGTGCACCTGACTCAGCTTTCTGAAGCCATCCACCTGACCCCACCCTCTCAACTTGCTAGAGCTGTGCACCTGACTCTACTCTCTCAGCTTTCTGGAGATGACCACTTTGCTCAACTTTTAAAAGCTATCCACCTGACCCTGACCACTCGGTTCCCCCACAGTTCTCCGGAGCCATCCACCTGACCCCGACCACTCGGTTCCCGAACAGTTCTCCGGAGCCATCCACCTGACCCCGAACACTCGGTTCCTCCACAGATCTCCGGAGCCAACCACCTGACCCCGACCCTTCGGTTCCCCCAATTTTTTCTGGAGCCATCCACCTGACCCCAACCCTTCGGTTCCCCCACAGTTCCCCAGAGCCATCCACCTGACCCCGACCCTTCGGTTCCCCCACGGTTCCCCAGAGCCATCTACCTGACCACTCGGTTCCCCCACAGTTCCCCAGAGCCATCCACCTGACCCCGACCCTTCGGTTCCCCCAATTTTCTCTGGAACCATCCACCTGACCCTGTCCACATGGTTCTCAGGAGTCATCCACCTGATCCCGTCCTCTTAGTTCTCTGGAACCATCCACCTGACCCTACTCCCTCAGCTCTCTGGAGGTGTCCACTTGTTCTCACCCCCTCAGCATTATAAAGCTATGTGCCTGGCCACACCCACTCAACTTTTTAAAGCTATTGACCTAAACCTGCCCTCTCAGCTCTTTGGAGCCATCCACCTGGCCACGCCCCATCAACTTTTTAATGCTCTCCATGCCCCCAAGGCTGTAAAAATGTTACGATAGTTACATATTTCAGTCAAGACCCTTGAATGGCAGAATAACAGGTTATTCGTAAATGTAGCGTAAAAGTCGTAAGCATGTAAACTGTGAACTCGCAACATGAACATCATTATGATCGGTGAAGGTCGCACTCGTAATTTCAGTCACAATCACAGTTTTGAGTCTGTGGATATTTTGATGAATGTAAATATAAAATTACTCTGCACATTCAGGTGTAATTACTTTTGGCAGAAAAGTGAAAATAAGGTCCTTATTTCTGGATAGATGTAAAGGAGCATTATGGAGACATATTTCAGTACAATTCTGTGATATTGTGCATAAATTGTGACAAAAGATCAGGCAGATGTTGATATCAGCACATGCCTGCTGCTTGTATGTTTCCTGGTGTTTTGGAGAGGAAACAGTTGGATGCAGACGTGCAGAATGGCTGAACGGTGTGAAAGATGCATACAGTGATCCAAGCAAATGAAATGAAATGGCCTGGAGGTATGAATGCTGGGAGAACCGTGGTGTTCATACTGCATAGCTATGTTTTTTTTTTTTTGTTTGCAAAAGCACAACAGATAGCATAGTAAGCGATATAACGTCTTAATTTATTCATCCATTTAAAGATCTCTGTAGTCAGAGGTTATTCTCCAAAGGCACAAGCAGTACAATTATTACACTGAGGCATCGAGCTTAAATCTCTCTTCTGGCAAATAAGCATGCAAAAAAAAACAGCAAAAAAAAAAAAAAAAAAAAGCAGAGTCTGCTTCATGGAAAATAACACTGCAACTCAAAAAGGCATCATGCGTAAACAAATCTCCAATGCATCATGGGTAATCCATCTGTTGGATTTGTTTTTAGGTCAGTGCCTTCTGGAAACATGATCTCTTTCAAAAAAAACAAACAAAAAAAAAAGAACAAATGGTACTAGCATGTTAGCATCCACATAAAACAATCATGACTTGAGAAAACAATGATTGTAGGCAACTTCTTTCACAATTCTACATTCCACCAACCTGTGGTCAAATATCTCGATCGTCACAAAGATCACTTAATGTAGAAGCACATGCTAGCATCTCTAATAATGCATTAAAGCTAGCAGGAGCAGGTCAGAATCATAGCACAGATTAATGCTAATCATGACGAGCTAATTATGGAAAATAGGGACAAATCTGCAGCTTGCATGGAGGAAATTAAGGTTATGCAAAGTGATGCGAAACAAGATGACTGACTGAGCGCTAAAGTCAGAAAGAGCATTACGTCCAAAAATAAAGTTTTCTCTCATTTTTTCAACCTCCAGAACTCTCAGACATGTCGTCATTTAAAACATAAGCAGACATTCTCTCTGTCGATGTAGAAACACACTGCCAGTCAAAAGGTTTCTGGATATCCTATATTTTAGTAAATATAAAATTGAGAAACATTTTCCAGATCCATTATACGTCAAGACAAGTCATGTATATGATAATGTATGTACTAACTGTAGCGCTAGAAAACATTTTTCAAGATTA